>NC_091097.1:7792860-8130360 GCF_024713975.1 Paralichthys olivaceus
ATGTCCTGGTTCTTGAGCAGCCAAGCAGCTGTGCTCCATCCCTGGAGCTCAGCACTCTGTGACTCCTGTTCTCCTACTATTACACAAAGGGTCAATAAGCTGAATAAGAAATGGCTGCACATACGCCGCAGCGGCTATAAGAGAAAATGAAGAAACAAAGGAAACAGGAGTGCATAACATAACTTCTCTGGAGGTGGGTCGCCAGTTCTAGTCTGTGCTATCTTTTTATCCTCCACTCACTCTTTCCTGTCTCTGATAAGCCATTAGCCAAGGTGGCTGCTGGAGCTGCACTGAGGTCACCAGCATTCAGGGACAGTGCTAAGCAGGGGGTGAGTAGAAGTGCTGCATGAACGCCAGCCAGCCGCGCTGACAAGAACGCCCAGGCTGTAATTACCACAGAATATCTGCTCTCCTTAGTGACACGGTGAAACACACACACACACACTTGTAAAGACACCTATTCCCACACACAGTGCAGCCCGCCTGCAGCACACAGACATGCAGCCCCTGTTTGCCTCATTTTACATGGATACTAAACATCCTGAACAGCCCAAATGTCCACCCGCCCATAAAACAAGCACTTCTGGGAGGCCTCGGAGGATACAGCCCCACAGAGTTTGCGATCTCTTATCTCTATCAGGAGAGCCTATGAATGAAACCATGGATACAGCTATGAGCTGGGAGCCACCACACATTCCTTCACCACATCTCAGCCTCCATGTACTGTCAGCTTAATGCGGAGCAGCAGGCGAAAGTGTATAATCTGCTTAAATGGCATGTCCACTGCTGAGCAGCACTGCACACTGCAGATAGGCCGTATATGGCTTTTACTTTACTAGTTAATGTACCATTGGAATATTAGCGACTGAACGTTCTTTGGACAGAATTAAAAGCAGTCTTTTGGTACTTTGTAAAGAAAAGAGGATTTAAGGCCTTTGATGAGCTCACTGTGACTCAGATTACAAGCCTTGTTTTAAGACTTGCAATGTCGTGCTGCTCACACAGGAGAATTTAGCTTTTAAATTGACTGACGGGAAGAAAAAGAATAAAATGATGATTTGAACTGTTTTGTTTGCAACCTAAAAAGGCAACAGAAGTACAAAATTAGCAGTAGGGATGCACAATTCTGAGACTGTTACCATTGTTGGATATTTCAATTTTCATTTGATAGAAATGACACCATCTTCCTATTTTCTTTCAGTAATGACCTTTTAAACTGTGCCTTTGATTTATTCTTCAAAGTGTATTTTAAAATACAAAGACAACACACAGAAGAGGAAAAACTAAATGGAATTAAAAACAAAAAGTAAAGAGGTCAAAACCATACATCATCAATTCAGGTTTAATTCAAGTTAGCATTCGTCTTCATTACAGTACGTCTACAATCATGCCATACTTAAACTTATGCTATATCCAGGAGACAGTGTACAAACTAATTTGTGTTATGTATTGAAGTTAATGAAAAGCAAATCAGTGAGGTTTTAATCAGTGACAAAACTTAAGCTTAAGCTTCTTTCCACTGGTCAAAAAACTCCCCAACACATGCTAACATCTGGCTTTTCTCTGCAATGGAATAGACATTTACTGCCGGGTCAAATGACCTTCTTTGTCTTTTTTATTTTGAACATTTCTGTAATTATTGTGTTTTACATCTTGGAAATAATGTCCATGTGTTTATTTTCACAACTGGCAAGACAGCAAGGTTTCTGATGCGCTTCCAGAACGTTTTTGACGTCACCAGGGTAAAAAACACAGAGGCAAACTCCTCTGTGGATATTGGGAAAGGAGTCGTCCCCTTTCTTTTAGTGTTTAAAATACCTGCATATATACCCTCATTTTGGTGTAAAACAGGTATTTAAGGGGACATGTACAATTGGCCAAATGTCAAATACATACTCTTAACAAATTAGGGGCAGCATATTGCCAGAATGTTGGGGTTCTACCCCTTTTGTAAGTAACAAGAAAATGCGCTCTTACGTCCACACCCCATTCTCCTGAGCCAAATCCCAGTGGGCCGCCGCCCACTGAGTTCATCCATAAAGTTTTTAGTGACTGTCTCTGTGTACCTGTTATTCACAGTGCTCATGAGAGCTTTCTGAAAACAAGTGTCAACCATCACCCTCACGTTGAGTTAACGTCAGCTTGCAACCTCAGCAAAGAGCAGCTGTCAACATGTTGACAAACCTGCATGGATTAGTAAGCAAGGTTCAGTAATCTACAGAGGTTTACTTTGCAGTCTGATTATGTGACTGGTGGGTTGTTTTCCTTGGTTACTGTTAGACTGCTTATGCCCTTTTATCACCCAGTCTTCCCAGTCACAGAGACAGGGCAGATGTGGTGGTGGCATGAGTTGAGACTGAAGAACAGAGCAGCAAAACTGAGCCTGAGGAAAGTGAGGATGAATGTTGTTGAGAGAGGACTGCTGCAACACTCACAGTTACTACTCCTTCATCCTCCCATGTTGGGCTGAGGGCAGACTGTGACTCACCATCTCCTCTTTCAGTTACAGAGGCGGCCGATAGCCGGTTAGCACAGCGCAACTACATCTTTGACATGTGGTTAAACCTGTTTACAATCTTAGTACATTCATGAATGTTTTAAAAAAATAATTACATATAGCTCCTTCTAAATATAGATATATACATATGTACTAAAAAGTCCAAGTACACATTAAATAAGATGGTTTCTGTCATCTTTTTTCATTTTTTTTTTTTAAGTTTGGTTTTAATGAGTTATGAAGACAAGGTGAAACACTGCAATTGACAGCTAAGACTGACTAGCGATTGGTCAAATGGGAGTATTGACAGGACCTCGTTACCACGGCTCCATCCCCTAATCAAAGATGGCGGTGTTCGTATCTGCAAAGTTTTGGCTTAATTCCTTGATAGAGGAAGGAAGTAGAGGCGTGTCGTCCATCTTTATTTACAGTCTATGGTGCAGCACTACGAGTGACCCCTTAAAAATCACATTGTTTTCACGTTGTCATGTGACATACTTTAACCTTTAAATACCGAAATATTTGACATGCATTGTAAATTGGTGGAGAGCTGAATACAATAGGTACAAAAGAAAAACACGTTAATGTGTTAGATCTGTGTGAGAGCGTAGATACGTGTGTGGGCATGTGTGTGACTGAATGGGTTTGTGTATGGGAATTCCAACAGTTATGACCCTGTAACCTTCCTATTGTTTACCAGCTGACCAGAGGCATAATTGGGGCTGATGAGGGGTGCTGCTGCAGTGGGAGCCTGAACACAATGAGGCTCAAAAGCACAGCCGCTGCCTCAACCAATAGGCAAAGAGGTTGGGGGAGCGAGGGGTTGAAGCGTGTGAGGCAAGGGTGAGGGGGGTGCTGCCCTTAGTACATGTTATAAGAGCTGCAAGTGTTCACTGGATTGAAAAGTGGGAAAGGGGACAGAAGGAGTGGACAGAAGGAGAAGCCTACATCTGTGCTTTTTCCGAACCCCCACCCACCACACCACCCTCCGAGGCTTTGTGTTGTGAGTAAGTCTGTGAGTGAGTTTGTCGGTTGCACCCTTGGGACCTGACCCGCTGCGCTCCTTGGGGAAGCTGACACACAATTGCCAAATGTGTGTCTCACTGCACAGCCCTCACATGCAAAACACTCATCTACATATACACATGGCGATATAAAACAGTCCTACGAGGGATTTAATGCAGTGCTTTTGTCCATTGTATTCAGAGACAGAGGGAGCATGCTTTAATTATGCAACCTCTGTCTCCATTGACCTGAAGTAACGTGATCTACGACTCAACGCAAAAGAATCCTTTAACTGAACAGGAAGTTATTGATCCTAAATGGAGTTACTTCAAGGGCACATGGACTTTACAACACTTGAACCGAGAGAGCTCTTACTTGATTCTGAAGCTTTTCATGTTATAATGAATAAATGATAAATGATAAAAACCACCAATTGGATACTGGACTATTTTCTGTCTCTGTGCTTTAAAATATTTGACCTGGACACAGCTTTTTACACTGATTTTCTCTTCCATTTTTTATTTTATATAATTTAAAGTCACAAGAGTAGTTTTACTTATCAGAGCAAATTTTTTACATCAGTTAGTGAAGAGGCTCAAGCACAAATTGCAATAGGCCACTGAACCAGGGCAAAATAATTTTGCCTAGATATTCAAAGAGGATCAAAGTTTTTCTTCAGCATTTTAATTTAATAAAGCAACCCTAATTGAAAACATTGCTAACTTTGCTCACTTACAGTAGTAGTCAAATAACAGTCAAAGCTGTGTCCTTCATTATATCTGATAGATAATAATGATAAAAATAATATAATTTTTTGTGCAATTTTCTAAATCCAGGTTCACAGTACATTATAAGGTGGAAAATTAAAGTCATTTATATAAATATAAAAAAATGTTTGAACTGCCACTGTACTAGTTCAAATGAACTCAGCAAATTTAGATCCAAGTAAAATCAGCAAAGGCTCTCTGATAAAACCATGTCCATCTTAAGAAATTCCTGAGCCAGCTGACCGTATAAACAGATAAACCTGCAGGTTTCTATTCCGTTTAAAGAGCTTAAGTCTAATATATAACAGAAGGAACACAGTTCCTAGCTGGCCACTAACTGTAATGTAATTACTAAAAAAACAAATTATTGCATTAGCGGGAGCAGTCATGTGCTTACAGTAACACATAAAGTTACCCTATAGCACTGTTCACTTTGACTTTAACTAGAGAGGAGACTTAGACTAATCCACCCTGAGTCTAAACAGGGTGTTAATTCCTTTGCAGCAGCAGCAGCAGCAGTAGTGAATGCCCCAGTCATCCAGACAGACAGGAAACCCGTGCACCCAGGGAACTGTGGCTCTGTGTGCCTTCTCCCGGTCAGCTCCCTCTTCTGAGTGCAACAGAACCCGATGCAGCGCCAGCTTTGATCATCCCACTTCAAACACTGACTGGTTCTGCTGCTGCTCCCTGAGCTGCAGCGCTCGGTCCCTTCGGCTCCCCACCTCCCCGGGAGCGAAACCCGCTCAGCATCCGTCTGCAACCCATCTGAGCGTAAGGGGATACGGGGAGAGAGGCCGACATTCACCTCCATCCTTCAACCCTCCCCCTCCACCTGCACCTCACTCTCACACACACACACACACACACAACAGATCTCATCATTTATGGATGACTTTATTTATAAACAAGATCCACTTGCGCTCTATTTCTCACTGCTGCCGCTTTCGTGGAAGGGAAATTGCACTTGGGGTGGTGCCTCATCTCCCCTGGCGGCTCCCCGGGGGGTTGTAGAGTGGACTGGGGGGATAGATAGCATCATGATAGGGATGTGTTTGGATGGTTATGCACTGGAGGAAGTGGAGCTGTTGGAGCGGACGCTGTCCCTTTCCATTCCCAAGTTTTTCTTTCATATGCCTGCGTAGCTACTATATGAATATTCTCACTTTTCATTCACCCCTTTCATATCAGACGGTGGGTAGAGAGGCTGCAGTCAGTGTTATTACAAGTTTTAATGAAAATCTTCAAGTTCGAGAACAAGTTTTGAAAAGGAGAGCGAGATTGAAATATGCACAGGAGCAGAAATGATGTGATCTGCTGTTTTACATGTGAAAAGGAATAACGAGAGTCATAGAGGGTTGGGAAGAGCAGAACTCATTGCAGTGTGGCAATCACCACTACTTAGTCAAAGAATTAAAGTGGGTGCTAAACGTTGGCAGTAAACGTCAAACTGTTTGGCGAGTTCTCAAAGACTGTTGGAATTAAATAATCAATTCAACTTAATTTTTCGGGGGGATCATTGGCATCCCTGCAAAGTGGAGGCGCTGTTAACAAGCTACTGGCTGAGAGAACCAGGGGTTTATCCAACATTTTCAGAAACATCATATTTAAAGTTTGCCTTAATGACACTTGATTGAACAAATGAGGTCTCTGCAGCCACTAGTGGTTCTTAAATCTGTTTGCTGCCCAGACTGAGCAGTTGAGCGGTTTTCATGCAGAGAAAACAAAGCATATCGGTAGAGATGTCATCAGTCAGTTAGGCCAGTATGAGCCTTTGCCAGTCTTATCGTATTTGCGTCTATGTTTGCAGATAAATGTGCCAAAACTTTTATTTTACAGAATTAACAAAAGAAAAGGTGTGCATTTAGGTTTACATTTTTTGCAAATGTATATTTATCTTTTAAGTTACATCAAGCCTCAGTTACATTTCTTTATCATACAACAACTCAAGATTCATTGCCAGTTTTTAAATATATACATAGGAAGATAAATAACATAATTTTGTTTACTCTCTATTATCGGTATCAACATCGGCCCCAAAAATCCATATGGGCCAGACTCTGCTATGAGACATGATACTACATTGCACTGTTGGATGGAACTGCAATCATTTGCCTGAGCTCTTTGCTTTAGCTCAGTGGTCTCATTGAAATGAATGAGGGGGTTTTTACCTCAACTTTTGTTATATGGTTATATAGGTACATGTGAAATTACACAGAAATCAACAAAGAGTTTGGCAGACTGTGCCTTTCTTTAGCTTAGTTTGAAAAAACATAATCCTGACTGTGTAATTTGATTTGATATTCCCCTTTTATCTGAATGTCTAAAGCAGAGGCCCCTCCACACACAGGGCAGCACAGATGGGATCCTGAAGGCCTTTGTCCAATCCGATCAACACACCAGCTTTTCAGGACTGAAACTGGATATTCCACCTACCCTCCTTATAAAAAAAAGCTCTCGTTTCCCCGAGTGAGCTCCTTCTGTTTTTACATGTTCTCGTTGAGCAACCAGACGAAAACAAACAAAGCAGAAAGACTTGCAGTCTGTGTTGAGAATATCGGAACCAGCTGGGGTCCGACACTGATTGGTTCGGGAGGTGAAAGAGGTTGTGCAAAGAACAAATAATCCCAAAGTCAGCATCTGGTGTTCTTTAACCAGCTCTCGTCAGTTTTTTTTAAACTGTTATTTGGTGGATCTTGTCCAAACAGTCTGCTGCTGGTGCTGCTGCCGCTTTGAGCAGACTCAACGGCTCTGGTGTGAGAGACGCAGAGCTTGAAGAAACACAGAAACAGATAAAAACAGTTTCGGCATGTTTTCGCAGAAGTTCACAGCTACCTGACTGCCTCACACAAACAAATGCTGGGTAGTGTTTGTATTATAACATCTAAACATCTTCAAGAGTTGACATCTGGAGCCAACACCACATTAAGACTGCCACGCCGAGTCTAAGGTAATTTCTCAAAGTGTTTGAAAAGGAAAATCTAAATAGAGACTTCACCATTGGTGTTTTTTTTAAAGTGTGAAAGAGAATATATAAATCGACAGAGGAAGTGCCCGACAAAAGAAGCAGAGTCATCTTTAAAGGTAAAGCACAGCAGGAACCGGAGCCATAGACACACTGTGTGAGGGATCAAACAACAGGAGATGAAATACATAGCTATTTCTCTAGTGGAATGGGAGTGTGAGTGTGTGTCTATATGTGCGATTATAATATAGGGACCGCAACTGAGAGTGGACACGCCGCTCCATCTCCATCTCCGTCTACATCCCCCTGGGGCGTGCGGGAGACAGAAAGCAATGCAGCACTGTCCCCCTTGTATGTGCTTTCAGCGCTACGTCAAGCCCCGCGATTCAACCTACGAATGGATGACAGACATGGGCATTAACTCCTCGCTTGGCAGCAGGGCTGAGAGCAGATCTGCGGAAGGTGCTCGACGCCCTTCAAAGGCTACACTTCCTCCGGAGGGAAAGAGCAGGGGGGCTTTGATCAATATCCCTTGTGTGAAGGCTGCAGACAAGGAAGGTTAATGGCCATTTAACCCAGTGTCACCTCCACTGTCCCCATCTTTGCGCTAATGCCTTTGAAAACTTGACACAGCCATCTCTATTACAGATCACCTGCCTTCTCTGTATGCGCGTTTGGACAGTATGTGTGTATGTTTACAAGTGTGATGTCTATATGTCACACTGTGCAACCTAAGATACAGCATAAGCCCCAGTCTTGACTGCACGCCAGCTATGGTTGCTTCATTACAGACTTTATCGTTTGTTTCACTGGATCAAGCTGATTTTTCACTCAGAATCATTCCCTCAAGCTCCCTTTATATAAGGCTGTATATCGAAGCTGTAAATGGTCTGTTTATGTGACTTCTGCTACTGCACACTGCATTAAATCTGGCCAACATGTTATGGAGTAATTGCGATATCGACCCTAAAAATTCACATGAATCCTGCACTGACTTATGTTTTCAAAAAACTTAAACAGACCCCTCTTGTGTTCCACAAAAAAAGGATGATGAGAGGTTGTGCCTGAATTATTGAGGATTCACACTCTTCAACATCCTCAGGAAAGACAGCTGGGGTAGACTTTAGAGTTGGCTCTGACCAATTCTTGGAAGTTGGATTCATATAGAGTGCTGGGGCACTGTCTACATGTGTTTTGTGGACTTTTTTTCTGTAGGTCATAGAGACTTGGAAGTTGGTTCCATCTCCACTAATGTGGCTATGCCCGATCCATTGGTACCACCCCCGAGCTTCTACGACTTTTGGAAGGGGTAGGGTTAGGGTTGTGATTAGTGTTTGATTTTTTGGTTGTGATTAGGGTTAGGGTTAGGGATGAAAACCTATAGGAGTTCAAGATATTCTTCAATAACTTTTTTTCTGAAGGTCATAGAGACTTGGAAGTTGGTTCCATCTCCACTAATGTGGCTATGCCCGATCCATTGGGACCATCCCCGAACTTCTACGACCTTCGGAAGGGGTAGGGTTAGGGTTGTGATTAGTGTTTGAGTTTTTGGTTGTGATTAGGGTTAGGGTTAGGGATGAAAACCTATAGGAGTTCAAGATATTCTTCAATAACTTTTTTTCTGAAGGTCATAGAGACTTGGAAGTTGGTTCCATCTCCACTAATGTGACTATGCCCGATCCATTGGGACCATCCCCGAAGTTCTACGACCTTCGGAAATGGTGAAACCACCAAATCTATAAAAAAAAGTACAAGATATTTTTGAATAACTTTTTTACTGAAAGTCCTAGAGACTTGTGCATTTCATGATTTATAAAGGGTGGCCTGCCACGCAACCACACCGAATTTCAGCATGTTTCGACCAAGCAGCACGGAGTTATTCCAATTAATCCCTAATATGGGTTAGGGTTACAATTAGGGTTAGGGTTAGGGTTGTGATTAGGGTTAGGGTTAGGGTTGCCATTAGGGTTAGGGTTAGGGATGAATACCCATTGGAGATCAAGATATTCTTCAATAACTTTTTTTCTCTAGGTCATAGAGACTTGGAAGTTGGTTCCATCTCCACTAATGTGGCTATGCCCGATCCATTGGTACCACCCCCGAGCTTCTACGACCTTTGGAAGGGGTAGGGTTAGGGTTGTGATTAGTGTTTGAGTTTTTGGTTGTGATTAGGGTTAGGGTTAGGGATGAAAACCTATAGGAGTTCAAGATATTCTTCAATAACTTTTTTTCTGAAGGTCATAGAGACTTGGAAGTTGGTTCCATCTCCACTAATGTGGCTATGCCCGATCCATTGGGACCATCCCCGAAGTTCTACGACCTTCGGAAATGGTGAAACCACCAAATCTATAAAAAAAAGTACAAGATATTTTTGAATAACTTTTTTACTGAAAGTCCTAGAGACTTGTGCATTTCATGATTTATAAAGGGTGGCATGCCACGCAACCACACCGAATTTCAGCATGTTTCGAGCAAGCAGCACGGAGTTATTCCAATTAATCCCTAATATGGGTTAGGGTTACAATTAGGGTTAGGGTTAGGGTTGTGATTAGGGTTAGGGTTAGGGTTGCCATTAGGGTTAGGGTTAGGGATGAATACCCATTGGAGATCAAGATATTCTTCAATAACTTTTTTTCTCTAGGTCATAGAGACTTGGAAGTTGGTTCCATCTCCACTAATGTGGCTATGCCCGATCCATTGGTACCACCCCCGAGCTTCTACGACCTTTGGAAGGGGTAGGGTTAGGGTTGTGATTAGTGTTTGAGTTTTTGGTTGTGATTAGGGTTAGGGTTAGGGATGAAAACCTATAGGAGTTCAAGATATTCTTCAATAACTTTTTTTCTGAAGGTCATAGAGACTTGGAAGTTGGTTCCATCTCCACTAATGTGGCTATGCCCGATCCATTGGGACCATCCCCGAAGTTCTACGACCTTCGGAAATGGTGAAACCACCAAATCTATAAAAAAAAGTACAAGATATTTTTGAATAACTTTTTTACTGAAAGTCCTAGAGACTTGTGCATTTCATGATTTATAAAGGGTGGCATGCCACGCAACCACACCGAATTTCAGCATGTTTCGAGCAAGCAGCACGGAGTTATTCCAATTAATCCCTAATATGGGTTAGGGTTACAATTAGGGTTAGGGTTGTGATTAGGGTTAGGGTTAGGGTTGTGATTAGGGTTAGGGTTGCTATTAGGGTTAGGGTTAGGGATGAATACCCATTGGAGATCAAGATATTCTTCAATAACTTTTTTTCTGTAGGTCATAGAGACTTGGAAGTTGGTTCCATCTCCACTAATGTGGCTATGCCCGATCCATTGGGACCATCCCCGAACTTCTACGACCTTCGGAAGGGGTAGGGTTAGGGTTGTGATTAGTGTTTGAGTTTTTGGTTGTGATTAGGGTTAGGGTTAGGGATGAAAACCTATAGGAGTTCAAGATATTCTTCAATAACTTTTTTTCTGAAGGTCATAGAGACTTGGAAGTTGGTTCCATCTCCACTAATGTGGCTATGCCCGATCCATTGGGACCATCCCCGAAGTTCTACGACCTTCGGAAATGGTGAAACCACCAAATCTATAAAAAAAAGTACAAGATATTTTTGAATAACTTTTTTACTGAAAGTCCTAGAGACTTGTGCATTTCATGATTTATAAAGGGTGGCCTGCCACGCAACCACACCGAATTTCAGCATGTTTCGAGCAAGCAGCACGGAGTTATTCCAATTAATCCCTAATATGGGTTAGGGTTACAATTAGGGTTAGGGTTAGGGTTGTGATTAGGGTTAGGGTTAGGGTTGCTATTAGGGTTAGGGTTAGGGATGAATACCCATTGGAGATCAAGATATTCTTCAATAACTTTTTTTCTGTAGGTCATAGAGACTTGGAAGTTGGTTCCATCTCCACTAATGTGGCTATGCCCGATCCATTGGTACCACCCCCGAGCTTCTACGACCTTTGGAAGGGGTAGGGTTAGGGTTGTGATTAGTGTTTGATTTTTTGGTTGTGATTAGGGTTAGGGTTAGGGATGAAAACCTATAGGAGTTCAAGATATTCTTCAATAACTTTTTTTCTGAAGGTCATAGAGACTTGGAAGTTGGTTCCATCTCCACTAATGTGACTATGCCCGATCCATTGGGACCATCCCCGAAGTTCTACGACCTTCGGAAATGGTGAAACCACCAAATCTATAAAAAAAAGTACAAGATATTTTTGAATAAGTTTTTTACTGAAAGTCCTAGAGACTTGTGCATTTCATGATTTATAAAGGGTGGCCTGCCACGCAACCACACCGAATTTCAGCATGTTTCGAGCAAGCAGCACGGAGTTATTCCAATTAATCCCTAATATGGGTTAGGGTTACAATTAGGGTTAGGGTTAGGGTTGTGATTAGGGTTAGGGTTAGGGTTGCTATTAGGGTTAGGGTTAGGGATGAATACCCATTGGAGATCAAGATATTCTTCAATAACTTTTTTTCTGTAGGTCATAGAGACTTGGAAGTTGGTTCCATCTCCACTAATGTGGCTATGCCCGATCCATTGGTACCACCCCCGAGCTTCTACGACCTTTGGAAGGGTTAGGGTTAGGGTTGTGATTAGTGTTTGATTTTTTGGTTGTGATTAGGGTTAGGGTTAGGGATGAAAACCTATAGGAGTTCAAGATATTCTTCAATAACTTTTTTTCTGAAGGTCATAGAGACTTGGAAGTTGGTTCCATCTCCACTAATGTGGCTATGCCCGATCCATTGGGACCATCCCCGAAGTTCTACGACCTTCGGAAATGGTGAAACCACCAAATCTATAAAAAAAAGTACAAGATATTTTTGAATAACTTTTTTACTGAAAGTCCTAGAGACTTGTGCATTTCATGATTTATAAAGGGTGGCCTGCCACGCAACCACACCGAATTTCAGCATGTTTCGAGCAAGCAGCACAGAGTTATTCCAATTAATCCCTAATATGGGTTAGGGTTACAATTAGGGTTAGGGTTGGGGTTGTGATTAGGGTTAGGGTTAGGGTTGTGATTAGGGTTAGGGTTAGGGTTAGGGTTGCTATTAGGGTTAGGGTTAGGGATGAATACCCATTGGAGATCAAGATATTCTTCAATAACTTTTTTTCTGTAGGTCATAGAGACTTGGAAGTTGGTTCCATCTCCACTAATGTGGCTATGCCCGATCCATTGGGACCATCCCCGAAGTTCTACGACCTTCCGAAATGGTGAAACCACCAAATCTATAAAAAAAAGTACAAGATATTTTTGAATAAGTTTTTTACTGAAAGTCCTAGAGACTTGTGCATTTCATGATTTATAAAGGGTGGCCTGCCACGCAACCACACCGAATTTCAGCATGTTTCGAGCAAGCAGCACGGAGTTATTCCAATTAATCCCTAATATGGGTTAGGGTTACAATTAGGGTTAGGGTTAGGGTTGTGATTAGGGTTAGGGTTAGGGTTGCTATTAGGGTTAGGGTTAGGGATGAATACCCATTGGAGATCAAGATATTCTTCAATAACTTTTTTTCTGTAGGTCATAGAGACTTGGAAGTTGGTTCCATCTCCACTAATGTGGCTATGCCCGATCCATTGGGACCATCCCCGAAGTTCTACGACCTTCGGAAATGGTGAAACCACCAAATCTATAAAAAAAAGTACAAGATATTTTTGAATAACTTTTTTACTGAAAGTCCTAGAGACTTGTGCATTTCATGATTTATAAAGGGTGGCCTGCCACGCAACCACACCGAATTTCAGCATGTTTCGAGCAAGCAGCACAGAGTTATTCCAATTAATCCCTAATATGGGTTAGGGTTACAATTAGGGTTAGGGTTAGGGTTGTGATTAGGGTTAGGGTTAGGGTTGTGATTAGGGTTAGGGTTAGGGTTAGGGTTGCTATTAGGGTTAGGGTTAGGGATGAATACCCATTGGAGATCAAGATATTCTTCAATAACTTTTTTTCTGTAGGTCATAGAGACTTGGAAGTTGGTTCCATCTCCACTAATGTGGCTATGCCCGATCCATTGGTACCACCCCCGAGCTTCTACGACCTTTGGAAGGGGTAGGGTTAGGGTTGTGATTAGTGTTAGATTTTTTGGTTGTGATTAGGGTTAGGGTTAGGGATGAAAACCTATAGGAGTTCAAGATATTCTTCAATAACTTTTTTTCTGAAGGTCATAGAGACTTGGAAGTTGGTTCCATCTCCACTAATGTGGCTATGCCCGATCCATTGGGACCATCCCCGAAGTTCTACGACCTTCCGAAATGGTGAAACCACCAAATCTATAAAAAAAAGTACAAGATATTTTTGAATAAGTTTTTTACTGAAAGTCCTAGAGACTTGTGCATTTCATGATTTATAAAGGGTGGCCTGCCACGCAACCACACCGAATTTCAGCATGTTTCGAGCAAGCAGCACGGAGTTATTCCAATTAATCCCTAATATGGGTTAGGGTTACAATTAGGGTTAGGGTTAGGGTTGTGATTAGGGTTAGGGTTAGGGTTGCTATTAGGGTTAGGGTTAGGGATGAATACCCATTGGAGATCAAGATATTCTTCAATAACTTTTTTTCTGTAGGTCATAGAGACTTGGAAGTTGGTTCCATCTCCACTAATGTGGCTATGCCCGATCCATTGGTACCACCCCCGAGCTTCTACGACCTTTGGAAGGGTTAGGGTTAGGGTTGTGATTAGTGTTTGATTTTTTGGTTGTGATTAGGGTTAGGGTTAGGGATGAAAACCTATAGGAGTTCAAGATATTCTTCAATAACTTTTTTTCTGAAGGTCATAGAGACTTGGAAGTTGGTTCCATCTCCACTAATGTGGCTATGCCCGATCCATTGGGACCATCCCCGAAGTTCTACGACCTTCGGAAATGGTGAAACCACCAAATCTATAAAAAAAAGTACAAGATATTTTTGAATAACTTTTTTACTGAAAGTCCTAGAGACTTGTGCATTTCATGATTTATAAAGGGTGGCCTGCCACGCAACCACACCGAATTTCAGCATGTTTCGAGCAAGCAGCACAGAGTTATTCCAATTAATCCCTAATATGGGTTAGGGTTACAATTAGGGTTAGGGTTGGGGTTGTGATTAGGGTTAGGGTTAGGGTTGTGATTAGGGTTAGGGTTAGGGTTGCTATTAGGGTTAGGGTTAGGGATGAATACCCATTGGAGATCAAGATATTCTTCAATAACTTTTTTTCTGTAGGTCATAGAGACTTGGAAGTTGGTTCCATCTCCACTAATGTGGCTATGCCCGATCCATTGGTACCACCCCCGAGCTTCTACGACCTTTGGAAGGGTTAGGGTTAGGGTTGTGATTAGTGTTTGATTTTTTGGTTGTGATTAGGGTTAGGGTTAGGGATGAAAACCTATAGGAGTTCAAGATATTCTTCAATAAGTTTTTTACTGAAAGTCCTAGAGACTTGTGCATTTCATGATTTATAAAGGGTGGCCTGCCACGCAACCACACCGAATTTCAGCATGTTTCGAGCAAGCAGCACGGAGTTATTCCAATTAATCCCTAATATGGGTTAGGGTTACAATTAGGGTTAGGGTTAGGGTTGTGATTAGGGTTAGGGTTAGGGTTGCTATTAGGGTTAGGGTTAGGGATGAATACCCATTGGAGATCAAGATATTCTTCAATAACTTTTTTTCTGTAGGTCATAGAGACTTGGAAGTTGGTTCCATCTCCACTAATGTGGCTATGCCCGATCCATTGGGACCATCCCCGAAGTTCTACGACCTTCGGAAATGGTGAAACCACCAAATCTATAAAAAAAAGTACAAGATATTTTTGAATAACTTTTTTACTGAAAGTCCTAGAGACTTGTGCATTTCATGATTTATAAAGGGTGGCCTGCCACGCAACCACACCGAATTTCAGCATGTTTCGAGCAAGCAGCACAGAGTTATTCCAATTAATCCCTAATATGGGTTAGGGTTACAATTAGGGTTAGGGTTAGGGTTGTGATTAGGGTTAGGGTTAGGGTTGCTATTAGGGTTAGGGTTAGGGATGAATACCCATTGGAGATCAAGATATTCTTCAATAACTTTTTTTCTGTAGGTCATAGAGACTTGGAAGTTGGTTCCATCTCCACTAATGTGGCTATGCCCGATCCATTGGTACCACCCCCGAGCTTCTACGACCTTTGGAAGGGTTAGGGTTAGGGTTGTGATTAGTGTTTGATTTTTTGGTTGTGATTAGGGTTAGGGTTAGGGATGAAAACCTATAGGAGTTCAAGATATTCTTCAATAACTTTTTTTCTGAAGGTCATAGAGACTTGGAAGTTGGTTCCATCTCCACTAATGTGGCTATGCCCGATCCATTGGGACCATCCCCGAAGTTCTACGACCTTCGGAAATGGTGAAACCACCAAATCTATAAAAAAAAGTACAAGATATTTTTGAATAACTTTTTTACTGAAAGTCCTAGAGACTTGTGCATTTCATGATTTATAAAGGGTGGCCTGCCACGCAACCACACCGAATTTCAGCATGTTTCGAGCAAGCAGCACAGAGTTATTCCAATTAATCCCTAATATGGGTTAGGGTTACAATTAGGGTTAGGGTTGGGGTTGTGATTAGGGTTAGGGTTAGGGTTGTGATTAGGGTTAGGGTTAGGGTTGCTATTAGGGTTAGGGTTAGGGATGAATACCCATTGGAGATCAAGATATTCTTCAATAACTTTTTTTCTGTAGGTCATAGAGACTTGGAAGTTGGTTCCATCTCCACTAATGTGGCTATGCCCGATCCATTGGTACCACCCCCGAGCTTCTACGACCTTTGGAAGGGGTAGGGTTAGGGTTGTGATTAGTGTTAGATTTTTTGGTTGTGATTAGGGTTAGGGTTAGGGATGAAAACCTATAGGAGTTCAAGATATTCTTCAATAACTTTTTTTCTGAAGGTCATAGAGACTTGGAAGTTGGTTCCATCTCCACTAATGTGGCTATGCCCGATCCATTGGGACCATCCCCGAAGTTCTACGACCTTCGGAAATGGTGAAACCACCAAATCTATAAAAAAAAGTACAAGATATTTTTGAATAACTTTTTTACTGAAAGTCCTAGAGACTTGTGCATTTCATGATTTATAAAGGCTGGCCTGCCACGCAACCACACCAAATTTCAGCATGTTTCGAGCAAGCAGCACAGAGTTATTCCAATTAATCCCTAATATGGGTTAGGGTTACAATTAGGGTTAGGGTTGGGGTTGTGATTAGGGTTAGGGTTAGGGTTGTGGTTAGGGTTAGGGTTAGGGTTGCTATTAGGGTTAGGGTTAGGGATGAATACCCATTGGAGATCAAGATATTCTTCAATAACTTTTTTTCTGTAGGTCATAGAGACTTGGAAGTTGGTTCCATCTCCACTAATGTGGCTATGCCCGATCCATTGGTACCACCCCCGAGCTTCTACGACCTTTGGAAGGGTTAGGGTTAGGGTTGTGATTAGTGTTTGATTTTTTGGTTGTGATTAGGGTTAGGGTTAGGGATGAAAACCTATAGGAGTTCAAGATATTCTTCAATAACTTTTTTTCTGAAGGTCATAGAGACTTGGAAGTTGGTTCCATCTCCACTAATGTGGCTATGCCCGATCCATTGGGACCATCCCCGAAGTTCTACGACCTTCGGAAATGGTGAAACCACCAAATCTATAAAAAAAAGTACAAGATATTTTTGAATAACTTTTTTACTGAAAGTCCTAGAGACTTGTGCATTTCATGATTTATAAAGGGTGGCCTGCCACGCAACCACACCGAATTTCAGCATGTTTCGAGCAAGCAGCACAGAGTTATTCCAATTAATCCCTAATATGGGTTAGGGTTACAATTAGGGTTAGGGTTGGGGTTGTGATTAGGGTTAGGGTTAGGGTTGTGATTAGGGTTAGGGTTAGGGTTAGGGTTGCTATTAGGGTTAGGGTTAGGGATGAATACCCATTGGAGATCAAGATATTCTTCAATAACTTTTTTTCTGTAGGTCATAGAGACTTGGAAGTTGGTTCCATCTCCACTAATGTGGCTATGCCCGATCCATTGGTACCACCCCCGAGCTTCTACGACCTTTGGAAGGGTTAGGGTTAGGGTTGTGATTAGTGTTTGATTTTTTGGTTGTGATTAGGGTTAGGGTTAGGGATGAAAACCTATAGGAGTTCAAGATATTCTTCAATAACTTTTTTTCTGAAGGTCATAGAGACTTGGAAGTTGGTTCCATCTCCACTAATGTGGCTATGCCCGATCCATTGGGACCATCCCCGAAGTTCTACGACCTTCGGAAATGGTGAAACCACCAAATCTATAAAAAAAAGTACAAGATATTTTTGAATAACTTTTTTACTGAAAGTCCTAGAGACTTGTGCATTTCATGATTTATAAAGGGTGGCCTGCCACGCAACCACACCGAATTTCAGCATGTTTCGAGCAAGAAGCACAGAGTTATTCCAATTAATCCCTAATATGGGTTAGGGTTACAATTAGGGTTAGGGTTGGGGTTGTGATTAGGGTTAGGGTTAGGGTTGTGATTAGGGTTAGGGTTAGGGTTGCTATTAGGGTTAGGGTTAGGGATGAATACCCATTGGAGATCAAGATATTCTTCAATAACTTTTTTTCTGTAGGTCATAGAGACTTGGAAGTTGGTTCCATCTCCACTAATGTGGCTATGCCCGATCCATTGGTACCACCCCCGAGCTTCTACGACCTTTGGAAGGGGTAGGGTTAGGGTTGTGATTAGTGTTTGATTTTTTGGTTGTGATTAGGGTTAGGGTTAGGGATGAAAACCTATAGGAGTTCAAGATATTCTTCAATAACTTTTTTTCTGAAGGTCATAGAGACTTGGAAGTTGGTTCCATCTCCACTAATGTGGCTATGCCCGATCCATTGGGACCATCCCCGAAGTTCTACGACCTTCGGAAATGGTGAAACCACCAAATCTATAAAAAAAAGTACAAGATATTTTTGAATAACTTTTTTACTGAAAGTCCTAGAGACTTGTGCATTTCATGATTTATAAAGGGTGGCCTGCCACGCAACCACACCGAATTTCAGCATGTTTCGAGCAAGCAGCACAGAGTTATTCCAATTAATCCCTAATATGGGTTAGGGTTACAATTAGGGTTAGGGTTGGGGTTGTGATTAGGGTTAGGGTTAGGGTTGTGATTAGGGTTAGGGTTAGGGTTAGGGTTGCTATTAGGGTTAGGGTTAGGGATGAATACCCATTGGAGATCAAGATATTCTTCAATAACTTTTTTTCTGTAGGTCATAGAGACTTGGAAGTTGGTTCCATCTCCACTAATGTGGCTATGCCCGATCCATTGGTACCACCCCCGAGCTTCTACGACCTTTGGAAGGGGTAGGGTTAGGGTTGTGATTAGTGTTTGATTTTTTGGTTGTGATTAGGGTTAGGGTTAGGGATGAAAACCTATAGGAGTTCAAGATATTCTTCAATAACTTTTTTTCTGAAGGTCATAGAGACTTGGAAGTAGGTTCCATCTCCACTAATGTGCCTATGCCCGATCCATTGGGACCATCCCCGAAGTTCTACGACCTTCGGAAATGGTGAAACCACCAAATCTATAAAAAAAAGTACAAGATATTTTTGAATAACTTTTTTACTGAAAGTCCTAGAGACTTGTGCATTTCATGATTTATAAAGGGTGGCCTGCCACGCAACCACACCGAATTTCAGCATGTTTCGAGCAAGCAGCACAGAGTTATTCCAATTAATCCCTAATATGGGTTAGGGTTACAATTAGGGTTAGGGTTGGGGTTGTGATTAGGGTTAGGGTTGTGATTAGGGTTAGGGTTAGGGTTAGGGTTGCTATTAGGGTTAGGGTTAGGGATGAATACCCATTGGAGATCAAGATATTCTTCAATAACTTTTTTTCTGTAGGTCATAGAGACTTGGAAGTTGGTTCCATCTCCACTAATGTGGCTATGCCCGATCCATTGGTACCACCCCCGAGCTTCTACGACCTTTGGAAGGGTTAGGGTTAGGGTTGTGATTAGTGTTTGATTTTTTGGTTGTGATTAGGGTTAGGGTTAGGGATGAAAACCTATAGGAGTTCAAGATATTCTTCAATAACTTTTTTTCTGAAGGTCATAGAGACTTGGAAGTTGGTTCCATCTCCACTAATGTGGCTATGCCCGATCCATTGGGACCATCCCCGAAGTTCTACGACCTTCGGAAATGGTGAAACCACCAAATCTATAAAAAAAAGTACAAGATATTTTTGAATAACTTTTTTACTGAAAGTCCTAGAGACTTGTGCATTTCATGATTTATAAAGGGTGGCCTGCCACGCAACCACACCGAATTTCAGCATGTTTCGAGCAAGCAGCACAGAGTTATTCCAATTAATCCCTAATATGGGTTAGGGTTACAATTAGGGTTAGGGTTGGGGTTGTGATTAGGGTTAGGGTTAGGGTTGTGATTAGGGTTAGGGTTAGGGTTAGGGTTGCTATTAGGGTTAGGGTTAGGGATGAATACCCATTGGAGATCAAGATATTCTTCAATAACTTTTTTTCTGTAGGTCATAGAGACTTGGAAGTTGGTTCCATCTCCACTAATGTGGCTATGCCCGATCCATTGGTACCACCCCCGAGCTTCTACGACCTTTGGAAGGGGTAGGGTTAGGGTTGTGATTAGTGTTTGATTTTTTGGTTGTGATTAGGGTTAGGGTTAGGGATGAAAACCTATAGGAGTTCAAGATATTCTTCAATAACTTTTTTTCTGAAGGTCATAGAGACTTGGAAGTAGGTTCCATCTCCACTAATGTGCCTATGCCCGATCCATTGGGACCATCCCCGAAGTTCTACGACCTTCGGAAATGGTGAAACCACCAAATCTATAAAAAAAAGTACAAGATATTTTTGAATAACTTTTTTACTGAAAGTCCTAGAGACTTGTGCATTTCATGATTTATAAAGGGTGGCCTGCCACGCAACCACACCGAATTTCAGCATGTTTCGAGCAAGCAGCACAGAGTTATTCCAATTAATCCCTAATATGGGTTAGGGTTACAATTAGGGTTAGGGTTGGGGTTGTGATTAGGGTTAGGGTTGTGATTAGGGTTAGGGTTAGGGTTAGGGTTGCTATTAGGGTTAGGGTTAGGGATGAATACCCATTGGAGATCAAGATATTCTTCAATAACTTTTTTTCTGTAGGTCATAGAGACTTGGAAGTTGGTTCCATCTCCACTAATGTGGCTATGCCCGATCCATTGGTACCACCCCCGAGCTTCTACGACCTTTGGAAGGGTTAGGGTTAGGGTTGTGATTAGTGTTTGATTTTTTGGTTGTGATTAGGGTTAGGGTTAGGGATGAAAACCTATAGGAGTTCAAGATATTCTTCAATAACTTTTTTTCTGAAGGTCATAGAGACTTGGAAGTTGGTTCCATCTCCACTAATGTGGCTATGCCCGATCCATTGGGACCATCCCCGAAGTTCTACGACCTTCGGAAATGGTGAAACCACCAAATCTATAAAAAAAAAGTACAAGATATTTTTGAATAACTTTTTTACTGAAAGTCCTAGAGACTTGTGCATTTCATGATTTATAAAGGGTGGCCTGCCACGCAACCACACCGAATTTCAGCATGTTTCGAGCAAGCAGCACAGAGTTATTCCAATTAATCCCTAATATGGGTTAGGGTTACAATTAGGGTTAGGGTTAGGGTTGTGATTAGGGTTAGGGTTAGGGTTGTGATTAGGGTTAGGGTTAGGGTTGCTATTAGGGTTAGGGTTAGGGATGAATACCCATTGGAGATCAAGATATTCTTCAATAACTTTTTTTCTGTAGGTCATAGAGACTTGGAAGTTGGTTCCATCTCCACTAATGTGGCTATGCCCGATCCATTGGTACCACCCCCGAGCTTCTACGACCTTTGGAAGGGGTAGGGTTAGGGTTGTGATTAGTGTTTGATTTTTTGGTTGTGATTAGGGTTAGGGTTAGGGATGAAAACCTATAGGAGTTCAAGATATTCTTCAATAACTTTTTTTCTGAAGGTCATAGAGACTTGGAAGTTGGTTCCATCTCCACTAATGTGGCTATGCCCGATCCATTGGGACCATCCCCGAAGTTCTACGACCTTCGGAAATGGTGAAACCACCAAATCTATAAAAAAAAGTACAAGATATTTTTGAATAAGTTTTTTACTGAAAGTCCTAGAGACTTGTGCATTTCATGATTTATAAAGGGTGGCCTGCCACGCAACCACACCGAATTTCAGCATGTTTCGAGCAAGCAGCACGGAGTTATTCCAATTAATCCCTAATATGGGTTAGGGTTACAATTAGGGTTAGGGTTAGGGTTGTGATTAGGGTTAGGGTTAGGGTTGCTATTAGGGTTAGGGTTAGGGATGAATACCCATTGGAGATCAAGATATTCTTCAATAACTTTTTTTCTGTAGGTCATAGAGACTTGGAAGTTGGTTCCATCTCCACTAATGTGGCTATGCCCGATCCATTGGTACCACCCCCGAGCTTCTACGACCTTTGGAAGGGGTAGGGTTAGGGTTGTGATTAGTGTTTGATTTTTTGGTTGTGATTAGGGTTAGGGTTAGGGATGAAAACCTATAGGAGTTCAAGATATTCTTCAATAACTTTTTTTCTGAAGGTCATAGAGACTTGGAAGTTGGTTCCATCTCCACTAATGTGGCTATGCCCGATCCATTGGGACCATCCCCGAAGTTCTACGACCTTCGGAAATGGTGAAACCACCAAATCTATAAAAAAAAGTACAAGATATTTTTGAATAAGTTTTTTACTGAAAGTCCTAGAGACTTGTGCATTTCATGATTTATAAAGGGTGGCCTGCCACGCAACCACACCGAATTTCAGCATGTTTCGAGCAAGCAGCACGGAGTTATTCCAATTAATCCCTAATATGGGTTAGGGTTACAATTAGGGTTAGGGTTAGGGTTGTGATTAGGGTTAGGGTTAGGGTTGCTATTAGGGTTAGGGTTAGGGATGAATACCCATTGGAGATCAAGATATTCTTCAATAACTTTTTTTCTGTAGGTCATAGAGACTTGGAAGTTGGTTCCATCTCCACTAATGTGGCTATGCCCGATCCATTGGTACCACCCCCGAGCTTCTACGACCTTTGGAAGGGGTAGGGTTAGGGTTGTGATTAGTGTTTGATTTTTTGGTTGTGATTAGGGTTAGGGTTAGGGATGAAAACCTATAGGAGTTCAAGATATTCTTCAATAACTTTTTTTCTGAAGGTCATAGAGACTTGGAAGTTGGTTCCATCTCCACTAATGTGGCTATGCCCGATCCATTGGGACCATCCCCGAAGTTCTACGACCTTCGGAAATGGTGAAACCACCAAATCTATAAAAAAAAGTACAAGATATTTTTGAATAAGTTTTTTACTGAAAGTCCTAGAGACTTGTGCATTTCATGATTTATAAAGGGTGGCCTGCCACGCAACCACACCGAATTTCAGCATGTTTCGAGCAAGCAGCACGGAGTTATTCCAATTAATCCCTAATATGGGTTAGGGTTACAATTAGGGTTAGGGTTAGGGTTGTGATTAGGGTTAGGGTTAGGGTTGCTATTAGGGTTAGGGTTAGGGATGAATACCCATTGGAGATCAAGATATTCTTCAATAACTTTTTTTCTGTAGGTCATAGAGACTTGGAAGTTGGTTCCATCTCCACTAATGTGGCTATGCCCGATCCATTGGTACCACCCCCGAGCTTCTACGACCTTTGGAAGGGGTAGGGTTAGGGTTGTGATTAGTGTTTGATTTTTTGGTTGTGATTAGGGTTAGGGTTAGGGATGAAAACCTATAGGAGTTCAAGATATTCTTCAATAACTTTTTTTCTGAAGGTCATAGAGACTTGGAAGTTGGTTCCATCTCCACTAATGTGGCTATGCCCGATCCATTGGGACCATCCCCGAAGTTCTACGACCTTCGGAAATGGTGAAACCACCAAATCTATAAAAAAAAGTACAAGATATTTTTGAATAATTTTTTTACTGAAAGTCCTAGAGACTTGTGCATTTCATGATTTATAAAGGGTGGCCTGCCACGCAACCACACCGAATTTCAGCATGTTTCGAGCAAGCAGCACAGAGTTATTCCAATTAATCCCTAATATGGGTTAGGGTTACAATTAGGGTTAGGGTTAGGGTTGTGATTAGGGTTAGGGTTAGGGTTGCTATTAGGGTTAGGGTTAGGGATGAATACCCATTGGAGATCAAGATATTCTTCAATAACTTTTTTTCTGTAGGTCATAGAGACTTGGAAGTTGGTTCCATCTCCACTAATGTGGCTATGCCCGATCCATTGGTACCACCCCCGAGCTTCTACGACCTTTGGAAGGGGTAGGGTTAGGGTTGTGATTAGTGTTTGATTTTTTGGTTGTGATTAGGGTTAGGGTTAGGGATGAAAACCTATAGGAGTTCAAGATATTCTTCAATAACTTTTTTTCTGAAGGTCATAGAGACTTGGAAGTTGGTTCCATCTCCACTAATGTGGCTATGCCCGATCCATTGGGACCATCCCCGAAGTTCTACGACCTTCGGAAATGGTGAAACCACCAAATCTATAAAAAAAAGTACAAGATATTTTTGAATAAGTTTTTTACTGAAAGTCCTAGAGACTTGTGCATTTCATGATTTATAAAGGGTGGCCTGCCACGCAACCACACCGAATTTCAGCATGTTTCGAGCAAGCAGCACGGAGTTATTCCAATTAATCCCTAATATGGGTTAGGGTTACAATTAGGGTTAGGGTTAGGGTTGTGATTAGGGTTAGGGTTAGGGTTGCTATTAGGGTTAGGGTTAGGGATGAATACCCATTGGAGATCAAGATATTCTTCAATAACTTTTTTTCTGTAGGTCATAGAGACTTGGAAGTTGGTTCCATCTCCACTAATGTGGCTATGCCCGATCCATTGGTACCACCCCCGAGCTTCTACGACCTTTGGAAGGGTTAGGGTTAGGGTTGTGATTAGTGTTTGATTTTTTGGTTGTGATTAGGGTTAGGGTTAGGGATGAAAACCTATAGGAGTTCAAGATATTCTTCAATAACTTTTTTTCTGAAGGTCATAGAGACTTGGAAGTTGGTTCCATCTCCACTAATGTGGCTATGCCCGATCCATTGGGACCATCCCCGAAGTTCTACGACCTTCGGAAATGGTGAAACCACCAAATCTATAAAAAAAAGTACAAGATATTTTTGAATAAGTTTTTTACTGAAAGTCCTAGAGACTTGTGCATTTCATGATTTATAAAGGGTGGCCTGCCACGCAACCACACCGAATTTCAGCATGTTTCGAGCAAGCAGCACGGAGTTATTCCAATTAATCCCTAATATGGGTTAGGGTTACAATTAGGGTTAGGGTTAGGGTTGTGATTAGGGTTAGGGTTAGGGTTGCTATTAGGGTTAGGGTTAGGGATGAATACCCATTGGAGATCAAGATATTCTTCAATAACTTTTTTTCTGTAGGTCATAGAGACTTGGAAGTTGGTTCCATCTCCACTAATGTGGCTATGCCCGATCCATTGGTACCACCCCCGAGCTTCTACGACCTTTGGAAGGGGTAGGGTTAGGGTTGTGATTAGTGTTTGATTTTTTGGTTGTGATTAGGGTTAGGGTTAGGGATGAAAACCTATAGGAGTTCAAGATATTCTTCAATAACTTTTTTTCTGAAGGTCATAGAGACTTGGAAGTTGGTTCCATCTCCACTAATGTGGCTATGCCCGATCCATTGGGACCATCCCCGAAGTTCTACGACCTTCGGAAATGGTGAAACCACCAAATCTATAAAAAAAAGTACAAGATATTTTTGAATAAGTTTTTTACTGAAAGTCCTAGAGACTTGTGCATTTCATGATTTATAAAGGGTGGCCTGCCACGCAACCACACCGAATTTCAGCATGTTTCGAGCAAGCAGCACGGAGTTATTCCAATTAATCCCTAATATGGGTTAGGGTTACAATTAGGGTTAGGGTTAGGGTTGTGATTAGGGTTAGGGTTAGGGTTGCTATTAGGGTTAGGGTTAGGGATGAATACCCATTGGAGATCAAGATATTCTTCAATAACTTTTTTTCTGTAGGTCATAGAGACTTGGAAGTTGGTTCCATCTCCACTAATGTGGCTATGCCCGATCCATTGGTACCACCCCCGAGCTTCTACGACCTTTGGAAGGGGTAGGGTTAGGGTTGTGATTAGTGTTTGATTTTTTGGTTGTGATTAGGGTTAGGGTTAGGGATGAAAACCTATAGGAGTTCAAGATATTCTTCAATAACTTTTTTTCTGAAGGTCATAGAGACTTGGAAGTTGGTTCCATCTCCACTAATGTGGCTATGCCCGATCCATTGGGACCATCCCCGAAGTTCTACGACCTTCGGAAATGGTGAAACCACCAAATCTATAAAAAAAAGTACAAGATATTTTTGAATAAGTTTTTTACTGAAAGTCCTAGAGACTTGTGCATTTCATGATTTATAAAGGGTGGCCTGCCACGCAACCACACCGAATTTCAGCATGTTTCGAGCAAGCAGCACAGAGTTATTCCAATTAATCCCTAATATGGGTTAGGGTTACAATTAGGGTTAGGGTTAGGGTTGTGATTAGGGTTAGGGTTAGGGTTGCTATTAGGGTTAGGGTTAGGGATGAATACCCATTGGAGATCAAGATATTCTTCAATAACTTTTTTTCTGTAGGTCATAGAGACTTGGAAGTTGGTTCCATCTCCACTAATGTGGCTATGCCCGATCCATTGGTACCACCCCCGAGCTTCTACGACCTTTGGAAGGGGTAGGGTTAGGGTTGTGATTAGTGTTTGATTTTTTGGTTGTGATTAGGGTTAGGGTTAGGGATGAAAACCTATAGGAGTTCAAGATATTCTTCAATAACTTTTTTTCTGAAGGTCATAGAGACTTGGAAGTTGGTTCCATCTCCACTAATGTGGCTATGCCCGATCCATTGGGACCATCCCCGAAGTTCTACGACCTTCGGAAATGGTGAAACCACCAAATCTATAAAAAAAAGTACAAGATATTTTTGAATAAGTTTTTTACTGAAAGTCCTAGAGACTTGTGCATTTCATGATTTATAAAGGGTGGCCTGCCACGCAACCACACCGAATTTCAGCATGTTTCGAGCAAGCAGCACGGAGTTATTCCAATTAATCCCTAATATGGGTTAGGGTTACAATTAGGGTTAGGGTTAGGGTTGTGATTAGGGTTAGGGTTAGGGTTGCTATTAGGGTTAGGGTTAGGGATGAATACCCATTGGAGATCAAGATATTCTTCAATAACTTTTTTTCTGTAGGTCATAGAGACTTGGAAGTTGGTTCCATCTCCACTAATGTGGCTATGCCCGATCCATTGGTACCACCCCCGAGCTTCTACGACCTTTGGAAGGGTTAGGGTTAGGGTTGTGATTAGTGTTTGATTTTTTGGTTGTGATTAGGGTTAGGGTTAGGGATGAAAACCTATAGGAGTTCAAGATATTCTTCAATAACTTTTTTTCTGAAGGTCATAGAGACTTGGAAGTTGGTTCCATCTCCACTAATGTGGCTATGCCCGATCCATTGGGACCATCCCCGAAGTTCTACGACCTTCGGAAATGGTGAAACCACCAAATCTATAAAAAAAAGTACAAGATATTTTTGAATAACTTTTTTACTGAAAGTCCTAGAGACTTGTGCATTTCATGATTTATAAAGGGTGGCCTGCCACGCAACCACACCGAATTTCAGCATGTTTCGAGCAAGCAGCACAGAGTTATTCCAATTAATCCCTAATATGGGTTAGGGTTACAATTAGGGTTAGGGTTAGGGTTGTGATTAGGGTTAGGGTTGTGATTAGGGTTAGGGTTAGGGATGAATACCCATTGGAGATCAAGATATTCTTCAATAACTTTTTTTCTGTAGGTCATAGAGACTTGGAAGTTGGTTCCATCTCCACTAATGTGGCTATGCCCGATCCATTGGTACCACCCCCGAGCTTCTACGACCTTTGGAAGGGGTAGGGTTAGGGTTGTGATTAGTGTTTGATTTTTTGGTTGTGATTAGGGTTAGGGTTAGGGATGAAAACCTATAGGAGTTCAAGATATTCTTCAATAACTTTTTTTCTGAAGGTCATAGAGACTTGGAAGTTGGTTCCATCTCCACTAATGTGGCTATGCCCGATCCATTGGTACCACCCCCGAGCTTCTACGACCTTTGGAAGGGGTAGGGTTAGGGTTGTGATTAGTGTTTGATTTTTTGGTTGTGATTAGGGTTAGGGTTAGGGATGAAAACCTATAGGAGTTCAAGATATTCTTCAATAACTTTTTTTCTGAAGGTCATAGAGACTTGGAAGTTGGTTCCATCTCCACTAATGTGGCTATGCCCGATCCATTGGGACCATCCCCGAAGTTCTACGACCTTCGGAAATGGTGAAACCACCAAATCTATAAAAAAAAGTACAAGATATTTTTGAATAATTTTTTTACTGAAAGTCCTAGAGACTTGTGCATTTCATGATTTATAAAGGGTGGCCTGTCACGCAACCACACCGAATTTCAGCATGTTTCGAGCAAGCAGCACGGAGTTATTCCAATTAATCCCTAATATGGGTTAGGGTTACAATTAGGGTTAGGGTTGTGATTAGGGTTAGGGTTAGGGTTGTGATTAGGGTTAGGGTTAGGGTTGCTATTAGGGTTAGGGTTAGGGATGAATACCCATTGGAGATCAAGATATTCTTCAATAACTTTTTTTCTGTAGGTCATAGAGACTTGGAAGTTGGTTCCATCTCCACTAATGTGGCTATGCCCGATCCATTGGTACCACCCCCGAGCTTCTACGACCTTTGGAAGGGGTAGGGTTAGGGTTGTGATTAGTGTTTGATTTTTTGGTTGTGATTAGGGTTAGGGTTAGGGATGAAAACCTATAGGAGTTCAAGATATTCTTCAATAACTTTTTTTCTGAAGGTCATAGAGACTTGGAAGTTGGTTCCATCTCCACTAATGTGGCTATGCCCGATCCATTGGGACCATCCCCGAAGTTCTACGACCTTCGGAAATGGTGAAACCACCAAATCTATAAAAAAAAGTACAAGATATTTTTGAATAACTTTTTTACTGAAAGTCCTAGAGACTTGTGCATTTCATGATTTATAAAGGGTGGCCTGCCACGCAACCACACCGAATTTCAGCATGTTTCGAGCAAGCAGCACGGAGTTATTCCAATTAATCCCTAATATGGGTTAGGGTTACAATTAGGGTTAGGGTTAGGGTTGTGATTAGGGTTAGGGTTAGGGTTGCTATTAGGGTTAGGGTTAGGGATGAATACCCATTGGAGATCAAGATATTCTTCAATAACTTTTTTTCTGTAGGTCATAGAGACTTGGAAGTTGGTTCCATCTCCACTAATGTGGCTATGCCCGATCCATTGGTACCACCCCCGAGCTTCTACGACCTTTGGAAGGGGTAGGGTTAGGGTTGTGATTAGTGTTTGATTTTTTGGTTGTGATTAGGGTTAGGGTTAGGGATGAAAACCTATAGGAGTTCAAGATATTCTTCAATAACTTTTTTTCTGAAGGTCATAGAGACTTGGAAGTTGGTTCCATCTCCACTAATGTGGCTATGCCCGATCCATTGGGACCATCCCCGAAGTTCTACGACCTTCGGAAATGGTGAAACCACCAAATCTATAAAAAAAAGTACAAGATATTTTTGAATAAGTTTTTTACTGAAAGTCCTAGAGACTTGTGCATTTCATGATTTATAAAGGGTGGCCTGCCACGCAACCACACCGAATTTCAGCATGTTTCGAGCAAGCAGCACGGAGTTATTCCAATTAATCCCTAATATGGGTTAGGGTTACAATTAGGGTTAGGGTTAGGGTTGTGATTAGGGTTAGGGTTAGGGTTGCTATTAGGGTTAGGGTTAGGGATGAATACCCATTGGAGATCAAGATATTCTTCAATAACTTTTTTTCTGTAGGTCATAGAGACTTGGAAGTTGGTTCCATCTCCACTAATGTGGCTATGCCCGATCCATTGGTACCACCCCCGAGCTTCTACGACCTTTGGAAGGGTTAGGGTTAGGGTTGTGATTAGTGTTTGATTTTTTGGTTGTGATTAGGGTTAGGGTTAGGGATGAAAACCTATAGGAGATCAAGATATTCTTCAATAACTTTTTTTCTGTAGGTCATAGAGACTTGGAAGTTGGTTCCATCTCCACTAATGTGGCTATGCCCGATCCATTGGTACCACCCCCGAGCTTCTACGACCTTTGGAAGGGTTAGGGTTAGGGTTGTGATTAGTGTTTGATTTTTTGGTTGTGATTAGGGTTAGGGTTAGGGATGAAAACCTATAGGAGTTCAAGATATTCTTCAATAACTTTTTCTCTGAAAGTCCTAGAGACTTGTGCATTTCATGATTTATAAAGGGTGGCCTGCCACGCAACCACACCGAATTTCAGCATGTTTCGAGCAAGCAGCACAGAGTTATTCCAATTAATCCCTAATATGGGTTAGGGTTACAATTAGGGTTAGGGTTAGGGTTGTGATTAGGGTTAGGGTTAGGGTTGCTATTAGGGTTAGGGTTAGGGATGAATACCCATTGGAGATCAAGATATTCTTCAATAACTTTTTTTCTGTAGGTCATAGAGACTTGGAAGTTGGTTCCATCTCCACTAATGTGGCTATGCCCGATCCATTGGTACCACCCCCGAGCTTCTACGACCTTTGGAAGGGGTAGGGTTAGGGTTGTGATTAGTGTTTGATTTTTTGGTTGTGATTAGGGTTAGGGTTAGGGATGAAAACCTATAGGAGTTCAAGATATTCTTCAATAACTTTTTTTCTGAAGGTCATAGAGACTTGGAAGTTGGTTCCATCTCCACTAATGTGGCTATGCCCGATCCATTGGGACCATCCCCGAAGTTCTACGACCTTCGGAAATGGTGAAACCACCAAATCTATAAAAAAAAGTACAAGATATTTTTGAATAATTTTTTTACTGAAAGTCCTAGAGACTTGTGCATTTCATGATTTATAAAGGGTGGCCTGCCACGCAACCACACCGAATTTCAGCATGTTTCGAGCAAGCAGCACAGAGTTATTCCAATTAATCCCTAATATGGGTTAGGGTTACAATTAGGGTTAGGGTTGGGGTTGTGATTAGGGTTAGGGTTAGGGTTGTGATTAGGGTTAGGGTTAGGGTTGCTATTAGGGTTAGGGTTAGGGATGAATACCCATTGGAGATCAAGATATTCTTCAATAACTTTTTTTCTGAAGGTCATAGAGACTTGGAAGTTGGTTCCATCTCCACTAATGTGGCTATGCCCGATCCATTGGGACCATCCCCGAAGTTCTACGACCTTCGGAAATGGTGAAACCACCAAATCTATAAAAAAAAGTACAAGATATTTTTGAATATTTTTTTTACTGAAAGTCCTAGAGACTTGTGCATTTCATGATTTATAAAGGGTGGCCTGCCACGCAACCACACCGAATTTCAGCATGTTTCGAGCAAGCAGCACAGAGTTATTCCAATTAATCCCTAATATGGGTTAGGGTTACAATTAGGGTTAGGGTTGGGGTTGTGATTAGGGTTAGGGTTAGGGTTGTGATTAGGGTTAGGGTTAGGGTTGCTATTAGGGTTAGGGTTAGGGATGAATACCCATTGGAGATCAAGATATTCTTCAATAACTTTTTTTCTGTAGGTCATAGAAACTTGGAAGTTGGTTCCATCTCCACTAATGTGGCTATGCCCGATCCATTGGTACCACCCCCGAGCTTCTACGACCTTTGGAAGGGGTAGGGTTAGGGTTGTGATTAGTGTTTGATTTTTTGGTTGTGATTAGGGTTAGGGTTAGGGATGAAAACCTATAGGAGTTCAAGATATTCTTCAATAACTTTTTTTCTGAAGGTCATAGAGACTTGGAAGTTGGTTCCATCTCCACTAATGTGGCTATGCCCGATCCATTGGGACCATCCCCGAAGTTCTACGACCTTCGGAAATGGTGAAACCACCAAATCTATAAAAAAAAGTACAAGATATTTTTGAATAATTTTTTTACTGAAAGTCCTAGAGACTTGTGCATTTCATGATTTATAAAGGGTGGCCTGCCACGCAACCACACCGAATTTCAGCATGTTTCGAGCAAGCAGCACAGAGTTATTCCAATTAATCCCTAATATGGGTTAGGGTTACAATTAGGGTTAGGGTTAGGGTTGTGATTAGGGTTAGGGTTAGGGTTGTGATTAGGGTTAGGGTTAGGGTTGCTATTAGGGTTAGGGTTAGGGATGAATACCCATTGGAGATCAAGATATTCTTCAATAACTTTTTTTCTGTAGGTCATAGAGACTTGGAAGTTGGTTCCATCTCCACTAATGTGGCTATGCCCGATCCATTGGTACCACCCCCGAGCTTCTACGACCTTTGGAAGGGGTAGGGTTAGGGTTGTGATTAGTGTTTGATTTTTTGGTTGTGATTAGGGTTAGGGTTAGGGATGAAAACCTATAGGAGTTCAAGATATTCTTCAATAACTTTTTTTCTGAAGGTCATAGAGACTTGGAAGTTGGTTCCATCTCCACTAATGTGGCTATGCCCGATCCATTGGGACCATCCCCGAAGTTCTACGACCTTCGGAAATGGTGAAACCACCAAATCTATAAAAAAAAGTACAAGATATTTTTGAATAATTTTTTTACTGAAAGTCCTAGAGACTTGTGCATTTCATGATTTATAAAGGGTGGCCTGCCACGCAACCACACCGAATTTCAGCATGTTTCGAGCAAGCAGCACAGAGTTATTCCAATTAATCCCTAATATGGGTAAGGGTTACAATTAGGGTTAGGGTTAGGGTTGTGATTAGGGTTAGGGTTAGGGTTGTGATTAGGGTTAGGGTTAGGGTTGCTATTAGGGTTAGGGTTAGGGATGAATACCCATTGGAGATCAAGATATTCTTCAATAACTTTTTTTCTGTAGGTCATAGAGACTTGGAAGTTGGTTCCATCTCCACTAATGTGGCTATGCCCGATCCATTGGTACCACCCCCGAGCTTCTACGACCTTTGGAAGGGGTAGGGTTAGGGTTGTGATTAGTGTTTGATTTTTTGGTTGTGATTAGGGTTAGGGTTAGGGATGAAAACCTATAGGAGTTCAAGATATTCTTCAATAACTTTTTTTCTGAAGGTCATAGAGACTTGGAAGTTGGTTCCATCTCCACTAATGTGGCTATGCCCGATCCATTGGGACCATCCCCGAAGTTCTACGACCTTCGGAAATGGTGAAACCACCAAATCTATAAAAAAAAGTACAAGATATTTTTGAATAAGTTTTTTACTGAAAGTCCTAGAGACTTGTGCATTTCATGATTTATAAAGGGTGGCCTGCCACGCAACCACACCGAATTTCAGCATGTTTCGAGCAAGCAGCACGGAGTTATTCCAATTAATCCCTAATATGGGTTAGGGTTACAATTAGGGTTAGGGTTAGGGTTGTGATTAGGGTTAGGGTTAGGGTTGCTATTAGGGTTAGGGTTAGGGATGAATACCCATTGGAGATCAAGATATTCTTCAATAACTTTTTTTCTGTAGGTCATAGAGACTTGGAAGTTGGTTCCATCTCCACTAATGTGGCTATGCCCGATCCATTGGTACCACCCCCGAGCTTCTACGACCTTTGGAAGGGTTAGGGTTAGGGTTGTGATTAGTGTTTGATTTTTTGGTTGTGATTAGGGTTAGGGTTAGGGATGAAAACCTATAGGAGTTCAAGATATTCTTCAATAACTTTTTTTCTGAAGGTCATAGAGACTTGGAAGTTGGTTCCATCTCCACTAATGTGGCTATGCCCGATCCATTGGGACCATCCCCGAAGTTCTACGACCTTCGGAAATGGTGAAACCACCAAATCTATAAAAAAAAGTACAAGATATTTTTGAATAACTTTTTTACTGAAAGTCCTAGAGACTTGTGCATTTCATGATTTATAAAGGGTGGCCTGCCACGCAACCACACCGAATTTCAGCATGTTTCGAGCAAGCAGCACAGAGTTATTCCAATTAATCCCTAATATGGGTTAGGGTTACAATTAGGGTTAGGGTTGGGGTTGTGATTAGGGTTAGGGTTAGGGTTGTGATTAGGGTTAGGGTTAGGGTTGCTATTAGGGTTAGGGTTAGGGATGAATACCCATTGGAGATCAAGATATTCTTCAATAACTTTTTTTCTGTAGGTCATAGAGACTTGGAAGTTGGTTCCATCTCCACTAATGTGGCTATGCCCGATCCATTGGTACCACCCCCGAGCTTCTACGACCTTTGGAAGGGGTAGGGTTAGGGTTGTGATTAGTGTTTGATTTTTTGGTTGTGATTAGGGTTAGGGTTAGGGATGAAAACCTATAGGAGTTCAAGATATTCTTCAATAACTTTTTTTCTGAAGGTCATAGAGACTTGGAAGTAGGTTCCATCTCCACTAATGTGGCTATGCCCGATCCATTGGGACCATCCCCGAAGTTCTACGACCTTCGGAAATGGTGAAACCACCAAATCTATAAAAAAAAGTACAAGATATTTTTGAATAACTTTTTTACTGAAAGTCCTAGAGACTTGTGCATTTCATGATTTATAAAGGGTGGCCTGCCACGCAACCACACCGAATTTCAGCATGTTTCGAGCAAGCAGCACAGAGTTATTCCAATTAATCCCTAATATGGGTTAGGGTTACAATTAGGGTTAGGGTTGGGGTTGTGATTAGGGTTAGGGTTGTGATTAGGGTTAGGGTTAGGGTTAGGGTTGCTATTAGGGTTAGGGTTAGGGATGAATACCCATTGGAGATCAAGATATTCTTCAATAACTTTTTTTCTGTAGGTCATAGAGACTTGGAAGTTGGTTCCATCTCCACTAATGTGGCTATGCCCGATCCATTGGTACCACCCCCGAGCTTCTACGACCTTTGGAAGGGTTAGGGTTAGGGTTGTGATTAGTGTTTGATTTTTTGGTTGTGATTAGGGTTAGGGTTAGGGATGAAAACCTATAGGAGTTCAAGATATTCTTCAATAACTTTTTTTCTGAAGGTCATAGAGACTTGGAAGTTGGTTCCATCTCCACTAATGTGGCTATGCCCGATCCATTGGTACCACCCCCGAGCTTCTACGACCTTTGGAAGGGTTAGGGTTAGGGTTGTGATTAGTGTTTGATTTTTTGGTTGTGATTAGGGTTAGGGTTAGGGATGAAAACCTATAGGAGTTCAAGATATTCTTCAATAACTTTTTTTCTGAAGGTCATAGAGACTTGGAAGTTGGTTCCATCTCCACTAATGTGGCTATGCCCGATCCATTGGGACCATCCCCGAAGTTCTACGACCTTCGGAAATGGTGAAACCACCAAATCTATAAAAAAAAGTACAAGATATTTTTGAATAACTTTTTTACTGAAAGTCCTAGAGACTTGTGCATTTCATGATTTATAAAGGGTGGCCTGCCACGCAACCACACCGAATTTCAGCATGTTTCGAGCAAGCAGCACAGAGTTATTCCAATTAATCCCTAATATGGGTTAGGGTTACAATTAGGGTTAGGGTTAGGGTTGTGATTAGGGTTAGGGTTAGGGTTGTGATTAGGGTTAGGGTTAGGGTTGCTATTAGGGTTAGGGTTAGGGATGAATACCCATTGGAGATCAAGATATTCTTCAATAACTTTTTTTCTGTAGGTCATAGAGACTTGGAAGTTGGTTCCATCTCCACTAATGTGGCTATGCCCGATCCATTGGTACCACCCCCGAGCTTCTACGACCTTTGGAAGGGGTAGGGTTAGGGTTGTGATTAGTGTTTGATTTTTTGGTTGTGATTAGGGTTAGGGTTAGGGATGAAAACCTATAGGAGTTCAAGATATTCTTCAATAACTTTTTTTCTGAAGGTCATAGAGACTTGGAAGTTGGTTCCATCTCCACTAATGTGGCTATGCCCGATCCATTGGGACCATCCCCGAAGTTCTACGACCTTCGGAAATGGTGAAACCACCAAATCTATAAAAAAAAGTACAAGATATTTTTGAATAATTTTTTTACTGAAAGTCCTAGAGACTTGTGCATTTCATGATTTATAAAGGGTGGCCTGCCACGCAACCACACCGAATTTCAGCATGTTTCGAGCAAGCAGCACAGAGTTATTCCAATTAATCCCTAATATGGGTAAGGGTTACAATTAGGGTTAGGGTTAGGGTTGTGATTAGGGTTAGGGTTAGGGTTGTGATTAGGGTTAGGGTTAGGGTTGCTATTAGGGTTAGGGTTAGGGATGAATACCCATTGGAGATCAAGATATTCTTCAATAACTTTTTTTCTGTAGGTCATAGAGACTTGGAAGTTGGTTCCATCTCCACTAATGTGGCTATGCCCGATCCATTGGTACCACCCCCGAGCTTCTACGACCTTTGGAAGGGGTAGGGTTAGGGTTGTGATTAGTGTTTGATTTTTTGGTTGTGATTAGGGTTAGGGTTAGGGATGAAAACCTATAGGAGTTCAAGATATTCTTCAATAACTTTTTTTCTGAAGGTCATAGAGACTTGGAAGTTGGTTCCATCTCCACTAATGTGGCTATGCCCGATCCATTGGGACCATCCCCGAAGTTCTACGACCTTCGGAAATGGTGAAACCACCAAATCTATAAAAAAAAGTACAAGATATTTTTGAATAAGTTTTTTACTGAAAGTCCTAGAGACTTGTGCATTTCATGATTTATAAAGGGTGGCCTGCCACGCAACCACACCGAATTTCAGCATGTTTCGAGCAAGCAGCACGGAGTTATTCCAATTAATCCCTAATATGGGTTAGGGTTACAATTAGGGTTAGGGTTAGGGTTGTGATTAGGGTTAGGGTTAGGGTTGCTATTAGGGTTAGGGTTAGGGATGAATACCCATTGGAGATCAAGATATTCTTCAATAACTTTTTTTCTGTAGGTCATAGAGACTTGGAAGTTGGTTCCATCTCCACTAATGTGGCTATGCCCGATCCATTGGTACCACCCCCGAGCTTCTACGACCTTTGGAAGGGTTAGGGTTAGGGTTGTGATTAGTGTTTGATTTTTTGGTTGTGATTAGGGTTAGGGTTAGGGATGAAAACCTATAGGAGTTCAAGATATTCTTCAATAACTTTTTTTCTGAAGGTCATAGAGACTTGGAAGTTGGTTCCATCTCCACTAATGTGGCTATGCCCGATCCATTGGGACCATCCCCGAAGTTCTACGACCTTCGGAAATGGTGAAACCACCAAATCTATAAAAAAAAGTACAAGATATTTTTGAATAACTTTTTTACTGAAAGTCCTAGAGACTTGTGCATTTCATGATTTATAAAGGGTGGCCTGCCACGCAACCACACCGAATTTCAGCATGTTTCGAGCAAGCAGCACAGAGTTATTCCAATTAATCCCTAATATGGGTTAGGGTTACAATTAGGGTTAGGGTTAGGGTTGTGATTAGGGTTAGGGTTAGGGATGAATACCCATTGGAGATCAAGATATTCTTCAATAACTTTTTTTCTGTAGGTCATAGAGACTTGGAAGTTGGTTCCATCTCCACTAATGTGGCTATGCCCGATCCATTGGTACCACCCCCGAGCTTCTACGACCTTTGGAAGGGGTAGGGTTAGGGTTGTGATTAGTGTTTGATTTTTTGGTTGTGATTAGGGTTAGGGTTAGGGATGAAAACCTATAGGAGTTCAAGATATTCTTCAATAACTTTTTTTCTGAAGGTCATAGAGACTTGGAAGTTGGTTCCATCTCCACTAATGTGGCTATGCCCGATCCATTGGTACCACCCCCGAGCTTCTACGACCTTTGGAAGGGGTAGGGTTAGGGTTGTGATTAGTGTTTGATTTTTTGGTTGTGATTAGGGTTAGGGTTAGGGATGAAAACCTATAGGAGTTCAAGATATTCTTCAATAACTTTTTTTCTGAAGGTCATAGAGACTTGGAAGTTGGTTCCATCTCCACTAATGTGGCTATGCCCGATCCATTGGGACCATCCCCGAAGTTCTACGACCTTCGGAAATGGTGAAACCACCAAATCTATAAAAAAAAGTACAAGATATTTTTGAATAATTTTTTTACTGAAAGTCCTAGAGACTTGTGCATTTCATGATTTATAAAGGGTGGCCTGCCACGCAACCACACCGAATTTCAGCATGTTTCGAGCAAGCAGCACGGAGTTATTCCAATTAATCCCTAATATGGGTTAGGGTTACAATTAGGGTTAGGGTTAGGGTTGTGATTAGGGTTAGGGTTAGGGTTGTGATTAGGGTTAGGGTTAGGGTTGCTATTAGGGTTAGGGTTAGGGATGAATACCCATTGGAGATCAAGATATTCTTCAATAACTTTTTTTCTGTAGGTCATAGAGACTTGGAAGTTGGTTCCATCTCCACTAATGTGGCTATGCCCGATCCATTGGTACCACCCCCGAGCTTCTACGACCTTTGGAAGGGGTAGGGTTAGGGTTGTGATTAGTGTTTGATTTTTTGGTTGTGATTAGGGTTAGGGTTAGGGATGAAAACCTATAGGAGTTCAAGATATTCTTCAATAACTTTTTTTCTGAAGGTCATAGAGACTTGGAAGTTGGTTCCATCTCCACTAATGTGGCTATGCCCGATCCATTGGGACCATCCCCGAAGTTCTACGACCTTCGGAAATGGTGAAACCACCAAATCTATAAAAAAAAGTACAAGATATTTTTGAATAACTTTTTTACTGAAAGTCCTAGAGACTTGTGCATTTCATGATTTATAAAAGGTGGCCTGCCACGCAACCACACCGAATTTCAGCATGTTTCGAGCAAGCAGCACGGAGTTATTCCAATTAATCCCTAATATGGGTTAGGGTTACAATTAGGGTTAGGGTTAGGGTTGTGATTAGGGTTAGGGTTAGGGTTGCTATTAGGGTTAGGGTTAGGGATGAATACCCATTGGAGATCAAGATATTCTTCAATAACTTTTTTTCTGTAGGTCATAGAGACTTGGAAGTTGGTTCCATCTCCACTAATGTGGCTATGCCCGATCCATTGGTACCACCCCCGAGCTTCTACGACCTTTGGAAGGGTTAGGGTTAGGGTTGTGATTAGTGTTTGATTTTTTGGTTGTGATTAGGGTTAGGGTTAGGGATGAAAACCTATAGGAGTTCAAGATATTCTTCAATAACTTTTTTTCTGAAGGTCATAGAGACTTGGTAGTTGGTTCCATCTCCACTAATGTGGCTATGCCCGATCCATTGGGACCATCCCCGAAGTTCTACGACCTTCGGAAATGGTGAAACCACCAAATCTATAAAAAAAAGTACAAGATATTTTTGAATAACTTTTTTACTGAAAGTCCTAGAGACTTGTGCATTTCATGATTTATAAAGGGTGGCCTGCCACGCAACCACACCGAATTTCAGCATGTTTCGAGCAAGCAGCACAGAGTTATTCCAATTAATCCCTAATATGGGTTAGGGTTATAATTAGGGTTAGGGTTAGGGTTGTGATTAGGGTTAGGGTTAGGGTTGTGATTAGGGTTAGGGTTAGGGATGAATACCCATTGGAGATCAAGATATTCTTCAATAACTTTTTTTCTGTAGGTCATAGAGACTTGGAAGTTGGTTCCATCTCCACTAATGTGGCTATGCCCGATCCATTGGTACCACCCCCGAGCTTCTACGACCTTTGGAAGGGTTAGGGTTGTGATTAGTGTTTGATTTTTTGGTTGTGATTAGGGTTAGGGTTAGGGATGAAAACCTATAGGAGTTCAAGATATTCTTCAATAACTTTTTTTCTGAAGGTCATAGAGACTTGGAAGTTGGTTCCATCTCCACTAATGTGGCTATGCCCGATCCATTGGGACCATCCCCGAAGTTCTACGACCTTCGGAAATGGTGAAACCACCAAATCTATAAAAAAAAGTACAAGATATTTTTGAATAACTTTTTTACTGAAAGTCCTAGAGACTTGTGCATTTCATGATTTATAAAGGGTGGCCTGCCACGCAACCACACCGAATTTCAGCATGTTTCGAGCAAGCAGCACAGAGTTATTCCAATTAATCCCTAATATGGGTTAGGGTTACAATTAGGGTTAGGGTTAGGGTTGTGATTAGGGTTAGGGTTAGGGATGAATACCCATTGGAGATCAAGATATTCTTCAATAACTTTTTTTCTGTAGGTCATAGAGACTTGGAAGTTGGTTCCATCTCCACTAATGTGGCTATGCCCGATCCATTGGTACCACCCCCGAGCTTCTACGACCTTTGGAAGGGGTAGGGTTAGGGTTGTGATTAGTGTTTGATTTTTTGGTTGTGATTAGGGTTAGGGTTAGGGATGAAAACCTATAGGAGTTCAAGATATTCTTCAATAACTTTTTTTCTGAAGGTCATAGAGACTTGGAAGTTGGTTCCATCTCCACTAATGTGGCTATGCCCGATCCATTGGTACCACCCCCGAGCTTCTACGACCTTTGGAAGGGGTAGGGTTAGGGTTGTGATTAGTGTTTGATTTTTTGGTTGTGATTAGGGTTAGGGTTAGGGATGAAAACCTATAGGAGTTCAAGATATTCTTCAATAACTTTTTTTCTGAAGGTCATAGAGACTTGGAAGTTGGTTCCATCTCCACTAATGTGGCTATGCCCGATCCATTGGGACCATCCCCGAAGTTCTACGACCTTCGGAAATGGTGAAACCACCAAATCTATAAAAAAAAGTACAAGATATTTTTGAATAATTTTTTTACTGAAAGTCCTAGAGACTTGTGCATTTCATGATTTATAAAGGGTGGCCTGCCACGCAACCACACCGAATTTCAGCATGTTTCGAGCAAGCAGCACGGAGTTATTCCAATTAATCCCTAATATGGGTTAGGGTTACAATTAGGGTTAGGGTTAGGGTTGTGATTAGGGTTAGGGTTAGGGTTGTGATTAGGGTTAGGGTTAGGGTTGCTATTAGGGTTAGGGTTAGGGATGAATACCCATTGGAGATCAAGATATTCTTCAATAACTTTTTTTCTGTAGGTCATAGAGACTTGGAAGTTGGTTCCATCTCCACTAATGTGGCTATGCCCGATCCATTGGTACCACCCCCGAGCTTCTACGACCTTTGGAAGGGGTAGGGTTAGGGTTGTGATTAGTGTTTGATTTTTTGGTTGTGATTAGGGTTAGGGTTAGGGATGAAAACCTATAGGAGTTCAAGATATTCTTCAATAACTTTTTTTCTGAAGGTCATAGAGACTTGGAAGTTGGTTCCATCTCCACTAATGTGGCTATGCCCGATCCATTGGGACCATCCCCGAAGTTCTACGACCTTCGGAAATGGTGAAACCACCAAATCTATAAAAAAAAGTACAAGATATTTTTGAATAACTTTTTTACTGAAAGTCCTAGAGACTTGTGCATTTCATGATTTATAAAAGGTGGCCTGCCACGCAACCACACCGAATTTCAGCATGTTTCGAGCAAGCAGCACGGAGTTATTCCAATTAATCCCTAATATGGGTTAGGGTTACAATTAGGGTTAGGGTTAGGGTTGTGATTAGGGTTAGGGTTAGGGTTGCTATTAGGGTTAGGGTTAGGGATGAATACCCATTGGAGATCAAGATATTCTTCAATAACTTTTTTTCTGTAGGTCATAGAGACTTGGAAGTTGGTTCCATCTCCACTAATGTGGCTATGCCCGATCCATTGGTACCACCCCCGAGCTTCTACGACCTTTGGAAGGGTTAGGGTTAGGGTTGTGATTAGTGTTTGATTTTTTGGTTGTGATTAGGGTTAGGGTTAGGGATGAAAACCTATAGGAGTTCAAGATATTCTTCAATAACTTTTTTTCTGAAGGTCATAGAGACTTGGAAGTTGGTTCCATCTCCACTAATGTGGCTATGCCCGATCCATTGGGACCATCCCCGAAGTTCTACGACCTTCGGAAATGGTGAAACCACCAAATCTATAAAAAAAAGTACAAGATATTTTTGAATAACTTTTTTACTGAAAGTCCTAGAGACTTGTGCATTTCATGATTTATAAAGGGTGGCCTGCCACGCAACCACACCGAATTTCAGCATGTTTCGAGCAAGCAGCACAGAGTTATTCCAATTAATCCCTAATATGGGTTAGGGTTATAATTAGGGTTAGGGTTAGGGTTGTGATTAGGGTTAGGGTTAGGGTTGTGATTAGGGTTAGGGTTAGGGATGAATACCCATTGGAGATCAAGATATTCTTCAATAACTTTTTTTCTGTAGGTCATAGAGACTTGGAAGTTGGTTCCATCTCCACTAATGTGGCTATGCCCGATCCATTGGTACCACCCCCGAGCTTCTACGACCTTTGGAAGGGTTAGGGTTGTGATTAGTGTTTGATTTTTTGGTTGTGATTAGGGTTAGGGTTAGGGATGAAAACCTATAGGAGTTCAAGATATTCTTCAATAACTTTTTTTCTGAAGGTCATAGAGACTTGGAAGTTGGTTCCATCTCCACTAATGTGGCTATGCCCGATCCATTGGGACCATCCCCGAAGTTCTACGACCTTCGGAAATGGTGAAACCACCAAATCTATAAAAAAAAGTACAAGATATTTTTGAATAAGTTTTTTACTGAAAGTCCTAGAGACTTGTGCATTTCATGATTTATAAAGGGTGGCCTGCCACGCAACCACACCGAATTTCAGCATGTTTCGAGCAAGCAGCACGGAGTTATTCCAATTAATCCCTAATATGGGTTAGGGTTACAATTAGGGTTAGGGTTAGGGTTGTGATTAGGGTTAGGGTTAGGGTTGCTATTAGGGTTAGGGTTAGGGATGAATACCCATTGGAGATCAAGATATTCTTCAATAACTTTTTTTCTGTAGGTCATAGAGACTTGGAAGTTGGTTCCATCTCCACTAATGTGGCTATGCCCGATCCATTGGTACCACCCCCGAGCTTCTACGACCTTTGGAAGGGTTAGGGTTAGGGTTGTGATTAGTGTTTGATTTTTTGGTTGTGATTAGGGTTAGGGTTAGGGATGAAAACCTATAGGAGTTCAAGATATTCTTCAATAACTTTTTTTCTGAAGGTCATAGAGACTTGGAAGTTGGTTCCATCTCCACTAATGTGGCTATGCCCGATCCATTGGGACCATCCCCGAAGTTCTACGACCTTCGGAAATGGTGAAACCACCAAATCTATAAAAAAAAGTACAAGATATTTTTGAATAAGTTTTTTACTGAAAGTCCTAGAGACTTGTGCATTTCATGATTTATAAAGGGTGGCCTGCCACGCAACCACACCGAATTTCAGCATGTTTCGAGCAAGCAGCACGGAGTTATTCCAATTAATCCCTAATATGGGTTAGGGTTACAATTAGGGTTAGGGTTAGGGTTGTGATTAGGGTTAGGGTTAGGGTTGCTATTAGGGTTAGGGTTAGGGATGAATACCCATTGGAGATCAAGATATTCTTCAATAACTTTTTTTCTGTAGGTCATAGAGACTTGGAAGTTGGTTCCATCTCCACTAATGTGGCTATGCCCGATCCATTGGTACCACCCCCGAGCTTCTACGACCTTTGGAAGGGTTAGGGTTAGGGTTGTGATTAGTGTTTGATTTTTTGGTTGTGATTAGGGTTAGGGTTAGGGATGAAAACCTATAGGAGTTCAAGATATTCTTCAATAACTTTTTTTCTGAAGGTCATAGAGACTTGGAAGTTGGTTCCATCTCCACTAATGTGGCTATGCCCGATCCATTGGGACCATCCCCGAGCTTCTACGACCTTTGGAAGGGGTAGGGTTAGGGTTGTGATTAGTGTTTGATTTTTTGGTTGTGATTAGGGTTAGGGTTAGGGATGAAAACCTATAGGAGTTCAAGATATTCTTCAATAACTTTTTTTCTGAAGGTCATAGAGACTTGGAAGTTGGTTCCATCTCCACTAATGTGGCTATGCCCGATCCATTGGGACCATCCCCGAAGTTCTACGACCTTCGGAAATGGTGAAACCACCAAATCTATAAAAAAAAGTACAAGATATTTTTGAATAATTTTTTTACTGAAAGTCCTAGAGACTTGTGCATTTCATGATTTATAAAGGGTGGCCTGCCACGCAACCACACCGAATTTCAGCATGTTTCGAGCAAGCAGCACGGAGTTATTCCAATTAATCCCTAATATGGGTTAGGGTTACAATTAGGGTTAGGGTTGTGATTAGGGTTAGGGTTAGGGTTGTGATTAGGGTTAGGGTTAGGGTTGCTATTAGGGTTAGGGTTAGGGATGAATACCCATTGGAGATCAAGATATTCTTCAATAACTTTTTTTCTGTAGGTCATAGAGACTTGGAAGTTGGTTCCATCTCCACTAATGTGGCTATGCCCGATCCATTGGTACCACCCCCGAGCTTCTACGACCTTTGGAAGGGGTAGGGTTAGGGTTGTGATTAGTGTTTGATTTTTTGGTTGTGATTAGGGTTAGGGTTAGGGATGAAAACCTATAGGAGTTCAAGATATTCTTCAATAACTTTTTTTCTGAAGGTCATAGAGACTTGGAAGTTGGTTCCATCTCCACTAATGTGGCTATGCCCGATCCATTGGGACCATCCCCGAAGTTCTACGACCTTCGGAAATGGTGAAACCACCAAATCTATAAAAAAAAGTACAAGATATTTTTGAATAACTTTTTTACTGAAAGTCCTAGAGACTTGTGCATTTCATGATTTATAAAGGGTGGCCTGCCACGCAACCACACCGAATTTCAGCATGTTTCGAGCAAGCAGCACGGAGTTATTCCAATTAATCCCTAATATGGGTTAGGGTTACAATTAGGGTTAGGGTTAGGGTTGTGATTAGGGTTAGGGTTAGGGTTGCTATTAGGGTTAGGGTTAGGGATGAATACCCATTGGAGATCAAGATATTCTTCAATAACTTTTTTTCTGTAGGTCATAGAGACTTGGAAGTTGGTTCCATCTCCACTAATGTGGCTATGCCCGATCCATTGGTACCACCCCCGAGCTTCTACGACCTTTGGAAGGGTTAGGGTTAGGGTTGTGATTAGTGTTTGATTTTTTGGTTGTGATTAGGGTTAGGGTTAGGGATGAAAACCTATAGGAGATCAAGATATTCTTCAATAACTTTTTTTCTGTAGGTCATAGAGACTTGGAAGTTGGTTCCATCTCCACTAATGTGGCTATGCCCGATCCATTGGTACCACCCCCGAGCTTCTACGACCTTTGGAAGGGTTAGGGTTAGGGTTGTGATTAGTGTTTGATTTTTTGGTTGTGATTAGGGTTAGGGTTAGGGATGAAAACCTATAGGAGTTCAAGATATTCTTCAATAACTTTTTCTCTGAAAGTCCTAGAGACTTGTGCATTTCATGATTTATAAAGGGTGGCCTGCCACGCAACCACACCGAATTTCAGCATGTTTCGAGCAAGCAGCACAGAGTTATTCCAATTAATCCCTAATATGGGTTAGGGTTACAATTAGGGTTAGGGTTGTGATTAGGGTTAGGGTTAGGGTTGCTATTAGGGTTAGGGTTAGGGATGAATACCCATTGGAGATCAAGATATTCTTCAATAACTTTTTTTCTGTAGGTCATAGAGACTTGGAAGTTGGTTCCATCTCCACTAATGTGGCTATGCCCGATCCATTGGTACCACCCCCGAGCTTCTACGACCTTTGGAAGGGTTAGGGTTAGGGTTGTGATTAGTGTTTGATTTTTTGGTTGTGATTAGGGTTAGGGTTAGGGATGAAAACCTATAGGAGATCAAGATATTCTTCAATAACTTTTTTTCTGTAGGTCATAGAGACTTGGAAGTTGGTTCCATCTCCACTAATGTGGCTATGCCCGATCCATTGGTACCACCCCCGAGCTTCTACGACCTTTGGAAGGGTTAGGGTTAGGGTTGTGATTAGTGTTTGATTTTTTGGTTGTGATTAGGGTTAGGGTTAGGGATGAAAACCTATAGGAGTTCAAGATATTCTTCAATAACTTTTTCTCTGAAAGTCCTAGAGACTTGTGCATTTCATGATTTATAAAGGGTGGCCTGCCACGCAACCACACCGAATTTCAGCATGTTTCGAGCAAGCAGCACAGAGTTATTCCAATTAATCCCTAATATGGGTTAGGGTTACAATTAGGGTTAGGGTTGGGGTTGTGATTAGGGTTAGGGTTAGGGTTGTGATTAGGGTTAGGGTTAGGGTTGCTATTAGGGTTAGGGTTAGGGATGAATACCCATTGGAGATCAAGATATTCTTCAATAACTTTTTTTCTGAAGGTCATAGAGACTTGGAAGTTGGTTCCATCTCCACTAATGTGGCTATGCCCGATCCATTGGGACCATCCCCGAAGTTCTACGACCTTCGGAAATGGTGAAACCACCAAATCTATAAAAAAAAGTACAAGATATTTTTGAATATTTTTTTTACTGAAAGTCCTAGAGACTTGTGCATTTCATGATTTATAAAGGGTGGCCTGCCACGCAACCACACCGAATTTCAGCATGTTTCGAGCAAGCAGCACAGAGTTATTCCAATTAATCCCTAATATGGGTTAGGGTTACAATTAGGGTTAGGGTTGGGGTTGTGATTAGGGTTAGGGTTAGGGTTGTGATTAGGGTTAGGGTTAGGGTTGCTATTAGGGTTAGGGTTAGGGATGAATACCCATTGGAGATCAAGATATTCTTCAATAACTTTTTTTCTGTAGGTCATAGAGACTTGGAAGTTGGTTCCATCTCCACTAATGTGGCTATGCCCGATCCATTGGTACCACCCCCGAGCTTCTACGACCTTTGGAAGGGGTAGGGTTAGGGTTGTGATTAGTGTTTGATTTTTTGGTTGTGATTAGGGTTAGGGTTAGGGATGAAAACCTATAGGAGTTCAAGATATTCTTCAATAACTTTTTTTCTGAAGGTCATAGAGACTTGGAAGTTGGTTCCATCTCCACTAATGTGGCTATGCCCGATCCATTGGGACCATCCCCGAAGTTCTACGACCTTCGGAAATGGTGAAACCACCAAATCTATAAAAAAAAGTACAAGATATTTTTGAATAATTTTTTTACTGAAAGTCCTAGAGACTTGTGCATTTCATGATTTATAAAGGGTGGCCTGCCACGCAACCACACCGAATTTCAGCATGTTTCGAGCAAGCAGCACAGAGTTATTCCAATTAATCCCTAATATGGGTTAGGGTTACAATTAGGGTTAGGGTTAGGGTTGTGATTAGGGTTAGGGTTAGGGTTGTGATTAGGGTTAGGGTTAGGGTTGCTATTAGGGTTAGGGTTAGGGATGAATACCCATTGGAGATCAAGATATTCTTCAATAACTTTTTTTCTGTAGGTCATAGAGACTTGGAAGTTGGTTCCATCTCCACTAATGTGGCTATGCCCGATCCATTGGTACCACCCCCGAGCTTCTACGACCTTTGGAAGGGGTAGGGTTAGGGTTGTGATTAGTGTTTGATTTTTTGGTTGTGATTAGGGTTAGGGTTAGGGATGAAAACCTATAGGAGTTCAAGATATTCTTCAATAACTTTTTTTCTGAAGGTCATAGAGACTTGGAAGTTGGTTCCATCTCCACTAATGTGGCTATGCCCGATCCATTGGGACCATCCCCGAAGTTCTACGACCTTCGGAAATGGTGAAACCACCAAATCTATAAAAAAAAGTACAAGATATTTTTGAATAATTTTTTTACTGAAAGTCCTAGAGACTTGTGCATTTCATGATTTATAAAGGGTGGCCTGCCACGCAACCACACCGAATTTCAGCATGTTTCGAGCAAGCAGCACGGAGTTATTCCAATTAATCCCTAATATGGGTTAGGGTTACAATTAGGGTTAGGGTTAGGGTTGTGATTAGGGTTAGGGTTAGGGTTGTGATTAGGGTTAGGGTTAGGGATGAATACCCATTGGAGATCAAGATATTCTTCAATACCTTTTTTTCTGTAGGTCATAGAGACTTGGAAGTTGGTTCCATCTCCACTAATGTGGCTATGCCCGATCCATTGGTACCACCCCCGAGCTTCTACGACCTTTGGAAGGGGTAGGGTTAGGGTTGTGATTAGTGTTTGATTTTTTGGTTGTGATTAGGGTTAGGGTTAGGGATGAAAACCTATAGGAGTTCAAGATATTCTTCAATAACTTTTTTTCTGAAGGTCATAGAGACTTGGAAGTTGGTTCCATCTCCACTAATGTGGCTATGCCCGATCCATTGGGACCATCCCCGAAGTTCTACGACCTTCGGAAATGGTGAAACCACCAAATCTATAAAAAAAAGTACAAGATATTTTTGAATAACTTTTTTTCTGAAAGTCCTAGAGACTTGTGCATTTCATGATTTATTAAGGGTGGCCTGCCACGCAACCACACCGAATTTCAGCATGTTTCGAGCAAGCAGCGCAGAGTTATTACAATTAATCCCTAATATAGGTTAGGGTTGCAATTAGGGTTAGGGTTAGGGTTGTGATTAGGGTTAGGGTTGCTATTAGGGTTAGGGTTAGGGATGAATACCCATTGGAGATCAAGATATTCTTCAATAACTTTTTTTCTGTAGGTCATAGAGACTTGGACGTTGGTTCCATCTCCACTAATGTGGCTATGCCCGATCCATTGGTACCACCCCCGAGCTTCTACGACCTTTGGAAGGGGTAGGGTTAGGGTTGTGATTAGTGTTTGATTTTTTGGTTGTGATTAGGGTTAGGGATGAAAACCTATAGGAGTTCAAGATATTCTTCAATAACTTTTTTCTGAAGGTCATAGAGACTTGGAAGTTGGTTCCATCTCCACTAATGTGGCTATGCCCGATCCATTGGGACCATCCCTGAACTTCTACGACCTTCGGAAATGGTGAAACCACCAAATCTATAAAAAAAAGTACAAGATATTTTTGAATAACTTTTTTTCTGAAAGTCCTAGAGACTTGTGCATTTCATGATTTATAAAGGGTGGACTGCCACGCAACCACACCGAATTTCAGCATGTTTCGAGCAAGCAGCGCAGAGTTATTACAATTAATCCCTAATATGGGTTAGGGTTGCAATTAGGGTTAGGGTTAGGGTTGTGATTAGGGTTAGGGTTAGGGTTGCTATTAGGGTTAGGGTTAGGGATGAATACCCATTGGAGATCAAGATATTCTTCAATAACTTTTTTTCTGTAGGTCATAGAGACTTGGAAGTTGGTTCCATCTCCACTAATGTGGCTATGCCCGATCCATTGGTACCACCCCCGAGCTTCTACGACCTTTGGAAGGGGTAGGGTTAGGGTTGTGATTAGTGTTTGATTTTTTGGTTGTGATTAGGGTTAGGGTTAGGGATGAAAACCTATAGGAGTTCAAGATATTCTTCAATAACTTTTTTTCTGAAGGTCATAGAGACTTGGAAGTTGGTTCCATCTCCACTAATGTGGCTATGCCCGATCCATTGGGACCATCCCCGAAGTTCTATGACCTTCAGAAATGGTGAAACCACCAAATCTATAAAAAAAAGTACAAGATATTTTTGAATAACTTTTTTTCTGAAAGTCCTAGAGACTTGTGCATTTCATGATTTATTAAGGGTGGCCTGCCACGCAACCACACCGAATTTCAGCATGTTTCGAGCAAGCAGCGCAGAGTTATTACATATAATCCCTAATATGGGTTAGGGTTGCAATTAGGGTTAGGGTTAGGGTTGTGATTAGGGTTAGGGTTGCTATTAGGGTTAGGGTTAGGGATGAATACCCATTGGAGATCAAGATATTCTTCAATAACTTTTTTTCTGTAGGTCATAGAGACTTGGAAGTTGGTTCCATCTCCACTAATGTGGCTATGCCCGATCCATTGGTACCACCCCCGAGCTTCTACGACCTTTGGAAGGGGTAGGGTTAGGGTTGTGATTAGTGTTTGATTTTTTGGTTGTGATTAGGGTTAGGGTTAGGGATGAAAACCTATAGGAGTTCAAGATATTCTTCAATAACTTTTTTCTGAAGGTCATAGAGACTTGGAAGTTGGTTCCATCTCCACTAATGTGGCTATGCCCGATCCATTGGGACCATCCCCGAACTTCTACGACCTTCGGAAATGGTGAAACCACCAAATCTATAAAAAAAAGTACAAGATATTTTTGAATAACTTTTTTTCTGAAAGTCCTAGAGACTTGTGCATGTGGTTGCAATTTCAGCACGTTTCGAGCAAGCATGTTGGACTCCATATTGTTGTCATGGACAGGTTTTCTAGGGATGAGGAGACTTTTGGAGCCTCAGGATTTTAATGCAGCTCTTTGCAGACCATGTGACTCTGTAAGCTCTGTCTGAACATGGAAAATTGCCCATTGTTGAAAATGTTGCTCTCTCTGGGTTGGGGATGAATTGCAGTCCCAAGTAAAGGAGTTTAAGTATCTTGGGGTCTTGTTCACAGAGCAGGAGACAGACAAGTGGGTTGGTGCATCAGCTGTAATGCAGGTTTTACCGGACTGCTGTGGTTGAAGAGGAAGCTAAGCCACAACAAGGCAGAATCGATCCACATTCCGATCCTCACCTACAGTCTGGGTAGTGACTGAAAGAATGAGATGGCAGATACAAGATTGTAGGACAGTGTGTACTAGACCCACTAGAGGTGTATGATTTTACCTCCCCATCAAGGGTTGCAGGTAGCTTCCAAGTTGTAATGTAGTGAAGAGGTGGCGCAGAAATGTTTTCTTGCTCCTCCATAAATTAGGAGAAAAAAAGTTCACCATTGAACAGCCAACAGTGGCAGAGATCTCCAGACTTTGAATCCCTGCTTTGTGTCAAATTGGCTCCTACATTGAGTTGTGTAATCAATCAAAGTGAAAATAAAGTCTGCATGAATGTTTGTCACATTATTGTAATGAGATATTGCAAATCAATATGTACTTATACTGCATTATCAAGCGGCGACAATGTAATGCTGAGAAAAACAAATGCACACTTTATCATCACTGTGATGGATTACACAACTCAAACTAATTTCACTAGTCTACTAATTGATTTTCATATCACACAGAAGTGAAGGGAAACCAGAGGTGCCAACAGTATGAAAGTTGTTATTGTTATTATCCAAAATGGAGAATCTTTGAATGTGTAGGTCTAATAATTATTAAGCTGATATTAATGAGTTTAATATTTCCCTACCTACCTGCAGTATAAATGTAAATTTTTTTAAACCGCCGCCTGAACAGTGAGTTTTTCCTGCTATGGGAACAAGGTCATTGGGTCCATATGTGGTGGACTATACTGAATTCTGGACATGGGACTGTTTTGTGCTGTCTTGTACACCAGAGTAATGCACTGGGTTACTCCACCTCTCGAACGGTGTCTTGGCAGCAGTCTTTGTTTGTCTCAGTTTGAGTCAAACCCTGACTAAGTTCAAAACACAGACCGGACCTTCAACAATGGCGAGTCTGCTGAACCCTCTTAGAAGATGGAGTGCCCACCCTCCTCTTCCCTCCTTTTAGACGCCTCTAATCGCCAGTGCACCAGAGTCATTAGCGTTCGCGTTCTCTCCTGCCTGCTTCCTCCTTCCTTCCTTTCAGGGCCTCACAATGAAGTCATTTGCATCCCTCCAGGTTGCTACGATACTCGGCCACCCTAACTTGAAATGTTTTGCCTTTGCTTTGAAGGTTGATATCAAGAGGAAAACAGGGGAAGAAAAGAGACACATTGGTGTGTGCGGTGCTGAATTTGTTGTGTTGCTAAAGTTGCAGTTACTCAATCATTTATTTGGTGATAATATTTGCCTATGTTTGTGTGCATGGAAGTTTTCTTCTATATGGCCCTAATGAGGCTGTTAGTTGCTCTTGCCATATGTGCATGAACACATCAGAGAGCCCAGAGGCAAAGACTATTCTTTTCCCCTCACTCATAATGGTTTGCTTTTTAGCTGCGTCTGCAACGGGCGGCCAACAAACAGAGAGCAAAATTGACAAATTCCTGATGTGATGGTGCAGATTAATGCGCTGAACACTGGGAGGCTTCGTTAGATGCTGATGCACACTCAATTTCACAGGCTTCCTGAAGAATCTTCCCCATCAGACTGCACCATTTGGGTTTTATTGTTAAAGTAATTTCATTGTGAGTTCTAAGACAATGGAAACACAGATGAGGGTTCGAATAAGCAGAGCCGTCACGTCATGTCTCAGATGGATCATCCCCACAGGCGGATGTCAGGGGACAGGAGGCATAAATGAAGTCGTAGCACAAACCCTCGAGCCTTATTACTGTGCATTAGCGTTTCACTAATTTTCTGTCTGCCTCAACCTCCTTTGGGATGTGTCTGGCCTTTGAGGATGCTCGACTGATGGCTGGCGAGGAGTCGCTCCCCTCCCACCTCTGTCACCTCTGCTTGGCGGCGACTCCTGTGTGGTGCTGCAGCATGGCTTAGCGCTAATTAGCCCCGGGGAAATAAAGACAGAAATCCACTTTTCACCATGAGAGATTGCCGGTGCTAAATCAGGCTAATGCTAATACTCTACTTGGAGGTTTTGTGAGGGGTGTTTTATGCCTGTCCTTGGCACAGAGTGGCGGGGCCCAATGGCTTGCCAGGCGTGATGGTTTTTAGTGGTTCCTGCCAGGTTGGGCTCCTCTCCCTCCTGCCCCATCCATCTCGTCCTGCCTCTGTCTGAAATTCAATTGACCTTTTGTTCCACCTCACAGTGAATGGGTGCAGGCCAGCTCGACCAATAGCCAAGCCAGAGCTCTCATACCTCTTTATTTGATCTGTCCTGCCGAGTCCAGTGCTTTCATTACCTACCCAAACACCCACTGCTCACCCTCTCTCCCCGTCTCCTCCACAGCTACGTCAGCTTTTATCTTTTTCACCCCCTTTCTTGTCCTCTTCCTCCTCTTCATGTTTTTGATTGTTATGGTGATTGGCTTTTGTTTGTTCCTGTTCAGCTTGTTTTTGAACACAGCCCGTTTTCCACCTCTCCTTTCCCGCAGAGGACTTTTTTCTGACTTTGCAAAAGTGCTGAGGTAGCCTCTGTGTCGCTCAGGGCAGAGCAGCTCTGCATTGCTGTGATGAGGCCCGTCGTGCACATGACCTGCCAATCATTTTGATCTTTGGGGTTGACAAATTAATCCCAGCGGCCTCGTTCCAGCAACTAATTACTTCTTCAGTCAAACAAGCACCATTGTCTCAACCCTACTTTATCCGACGTCTTTCGCCCCTCATCTGGATTTGGTGTTCATTCCTCGCTCACTTCTCTCTTCCTCGCATGCTTCTGCACCTTGCCCTCGCTCCAGTGTCAAAGTCATTAAATCTGTTCTGTCCCCTCTCCACCCCCACATGCTCTGTCTCTTTTCTTCTCCTGCTCTAACCTCAGTACGAGCCTGCTGCACTGTGATACATACTAAAGACCAACTTCAGCACTCACAGGATCTCATGTGTGACCACTACCAATCAGAGCCCGCTGTCGTACAGTGAGTGCTTTGCGGACGCATCTGTGTGATTGGGCCTTTTTTGGAAGTGTGAGCGTATAAGTGTGTGTGTGTGTGGAGGTGTGTGTTAGTCCTTCTTTCACACCACTGGAAAAAAGTAGCACTCTTGTATTTATAAGATGAAGTAGGGATTATAAATTCCTGTAAATGTGGCTTATGGTGTAGGATAATGAAAATGATTCTGTTACATTAAACATATAATTGTAGTATACTTTGTATCTTTAAAAGTAGAGAAGTTTTTGCAAAGTTTAAAAGAACCATCCTTTGGGGTATTTGACTCTCTGGCAATGGAGGTTTTAAGAGAGCATACATTTGATAAGCGGGTCCATGTATTGTTTATATCTTGTGCTTCTTTGTCCAGATGCACAAGCACCAAGCTGTCAGTAACACTGTGCAGACTGTGCAGCAATTGTGGTGGTGGTTACAGTCAAAATTGCAGGTCACGTGATGCATAGGGGATGGGGGGTGGCTAGTTAACATTTTCCTGTAGCTAATCATTATGGTAGGATCTGCTCTTAAAACAATAAAACAAAATTGCATGATTACAATTCTCATTACCACAGTTTAAGGTCCTATTTCAATTAAAAAGAATCAAAGAGTGCAGTTTCAGTGCAAACACCCAATGCCCCAAAGTGCCCGTGAATGCAAGTTTCATTACCACACACAATCCATGGTTATACACACCTTGAGCAAGGGTACGATAGATTACATTTTCCAGAGGGAGCATATTGGAACTGGCATCAGTACCACAATAAAAGAAGAAACAAAAAAGACGGCAAGCCAAATTACAAACAATGTATGTTTGAAAACATGAAAGGACACTCAGAGTGCATACCTCCGCTAAGGTATCTTGTGAAACCACATTTAAATTCACTAGGTCTGGATTTCTATTTGGATCTGCACCAAAAATTGTACAGACTCACAAATATCAGTCCCCTAAACACATCGATAATCCTCTATGGCAAAGAGCATTTTTGTGTTAAACTAAATATATAAAAATGACTGTTTCACACACAAAAACTTAACGAAAAACGAAAAGCCAGTGATATTGCGACACAAAGCCTGTTGCATTGTTCTTATTGGAGAGGGAGCAGGTCACCATCGACAGCCAGCTGAGTAATGGGGGGGCTACAGGCCACATGCAGCTATTGTGATCGTCTCATTCCATCATTAACAAAGAGAACATAGTGGTGCAAAAACAGGTTGTAGCCCCATTGTGCAGACTCCATTTACCCTGCCAGACAAAGGCACACAGAGCTTTAACATGCCGACTACCTGTCGTGCGTCAGGTCAGGTAGCACAGCGACAGCTTGTACAAATATCATCTATAATTATCATAATCTGTTTGTGCGACCGCAATGAATTAACGTCTGCAAAATATGATTCACAGATCCATTTCTAGCAACTGTGAACGATCTGTCACCAAACCTGTGTGCTTTTAATTTATGCGTTCAGGTTGCTATCGAAAAGAGTTCAGGTCAGCACCGGTTACCAGGCGAGGCAGGACGCCCACGGCCACATTTCCCGGAGAGCCCAGATATTTTTACAAGCCTCCTAATGAGAGCTGGGAGAGAGCAGGAGTCGTGTAACCGAGCGGCTTGTGAAAGTACAGAGGCGCCATTCTGCCTTCAAATTTGATCAAAGTATTGAAATGAAATGCGAGAGTGCGTGGAATGTGTGCAAGTGCTTGTGAATCTCATGTTGTCAGGGAAAAGTTTTTAAAGCAAGAGCCATTTGCAAGAGAGAGACAGGAAGAGGGATGAGTCAAGAAAATTAAGGGGCTCAACCTTTAGTTTGGCCTTTGTGCCGACATTCTCTGTCGTTCTGAGATGATTATAGATCGTGTTCTTAAGTCCTCCGGTCCTCAACCCACTATCATTCAGTTTTGAGTGTGCGTATAACCCCTCGACATCCCTGGAACATCACGAGACAAAGAATCTTCAACACGTGCGCATAACTGTTGACATTAACCCTCATTTACATGTGCAGAGTGTGAACAGGCATATACAAGCCGCTGCATGTCCAAGTGCGTGTCACAGATCCTGCTTTAATTGGGCTTTATCCATGTGTGGATGGCGTTTTGATCCCCTTCAAGTTTGTTTTCTTATTGACAGAAAACACCATATGGTTGAGCTCCTGGGATTAAAACGGGTTAAAAACAAGTCATATGTTTTTGTGTGTCTGCAGGTTCCTCCTATTATGACAACGTGAGGCCGCTGGCATATCCTGACTCAGATGCGGTACTCATCTGTTTCGACATCAGCCGCCCAGAGACTTTGGACAGCGTTATAAAGAAGGTCAGTGCTTTTTTTTTTTTTCCCTCTCCTCCTTTCAACACTTTGGATCAGCATTTAATATCTCCTGCGACACCGGAAAACCAACCGGAAAAATAAAAATAATTTTTTCCCCCGACCGGCATCTTGTATTTCTGTGGCAGCAGATTGCATTTTCATGGCTCGACAATAGAGCAAATCAGCACATAGTTTAGAGCCTCCTGTTCCTTTATCTCATCAAATGTCCGTGGATACTTGACCCATGTCCCTCCAAGGAATGGAAGGTCAGACTGAAGAATGAGACAAGAGGCTTTGCTGCAGGGTGAGTTCGAGAGGAATATCAGATACGCAAATTAGCCACAGCAGTTATATAAAAAAGCTGATGCAAAGCTGGTTCAAGAGTACTAGAAATCCCTGCTCTGTAGACATTTAAATTTTGAAATCTAAGTATTATGCAGAGCAGTTGGCCAGATGGTGAAAGTTAACATAAGTAAAAAGGTTTATGGTTCAGATGTTTAGATTCTGGAGTTGAGATTGAGTGGCGTTTAAGTGTAGGGGGGGGCTAGTTGTGGTCATGGATATGTTTTTTATTGCACATGCTGAGACACCCGGCTTAATTGGTCGTGTTTGCGTACAAGTGCGTCTCTTAGAACAAGCCAGTGCCATTTAGTGGTCGGTCATCTTGAAGCCATGTGTAGGCGCTCATCTTTGAACTGTACTCCATGTGGCCCAAAGACCGTTCCCACGTCTGGCCTGTTGACGTGTTTAGTGGTCTGAGGGGAGCTGCTAAAATGTCCCAGCAGACTTTGTAGATCTAACCCGAGACACCTTTTTTTTAACCCACAAACATCTCACAAGCCTCAGTGCACTCTGTCAACAAGGGGAAGCAGAGCTGCTGTCAAGCTTGTGGTTTTCCCATGAATCCCTTGGCAGGGGGTTGCCGTGACCCCTGACCTGTAGCTGTCGCCCTGGTAATCTCTGAAACCCAGGGGCACATGGAAAACCTGTTGCACAATCACCATCCCAAATTAGACTCTTGACCTCTGGAAACAAGCAAGTTACCGGGGTCCCTGGAAGACAGCTGTGGGAGGAGTGAGGGTTAAACAATCAAAGCTTTTGATTGGATGTTATTGGTAGAATGGGGTGGTCCTGAAAGGTCAAACACTGTTTTCATCATGAAAGCTGAATGGACACCCCTGACATTCTGCACAAGGCTTATGGAGTATTCCAGGGCAGTCGGCGGCTGCTGCGTATTTGTGTCGCGAGCAGAAGAGACGACTCTGTTGGTTCAGCTGAGTTTCAGATGAGACATTTAATCTCTTTTTTAGAAAGAAGACGACGGCCTCAACCTTTTCTGTAGAGAACCTGAAATAGACTTGTTTGTCTGAGGAAAATATAACACAGTTAAGGTCATGCAGAAACCTAAACCAAACCTGCATGACTCATCTTTTAACCATACATTCTTACCAATTACAATTTTGTTATTCTTAATATTGTCTTTTAGATTAATGATTTTGTTCAATCAACTTTCCAAAAACCAGAACATATTCGATTTAGAAATGAATAAAACAAATGTTCACACATATTCTTAAAAATCATTGAGGAACTAGAATGGCACTCAGTAGAGTGCATATCTCCGCCAAGGCCCATCAGTGCCCTTAAATCCAGTCAAGCGTCACCTAATTTTACACACTCAGATATCAGTTCCCTAAATGTGACTTTTGGAAAGTTGGTGCATATGTCAATTAATCGCCCTAAAGAAAGTGATTTTTATGGGTTCTTTTTTGGCCGATGTCCCCCTGTTCCTCCAAGTGCGTAGGAATTATTTCTGTAGTTTTAGTGTCATCAAAATAACAATTAACAAACCAAGATAGGGGCGAAAACATTACCTACTCTGCAAAAATAATTAACCTCATCTATGATGTTGATATAAATGTGTTTTAAATGTTTAAAATTTCATAAAACATTTGACCTGTTAGCACAACTAATCAAGAGAGCATTAATCTGCGACCAGCTCTCATATTTGGCCAAATCCCTGATGTATTTTTGTGCCAACTTATGTCTCCACAGTGGCAAGGCGAGACCCAGGAGTTTTGTCCCAATGCCAAGGTGGTGCTGGTGGGCTGCAAATTGGACATGAGGACAGACGTCAACACCCTGAGGGAACTCTCCAAGCAGCGGCTCATCCCCGTCACTCACGAACAGGTGAGAACAGGCACATGATGGATAAAGGAGGAAGAGAAAAAGGGGAGAGGGTGGTATAAATGATGAGAGAAGGAATTTGTAGGTGCCCTGTTTGAAGAAAGACAGATTTGAAAACAACAAGACATGCAGAAAAGACATTAGAAAGCAAGCCAGCGAAATAATGTGTTTTTCTTCCATCTAGGATCAGCAGTGGCATTTCACTCTTGTGAAGTCCCGTAGGAGGGAAGTAAGAGGGGAGGCTCATGCAACACAATCAACGGCTGCAGAATAAGAGCTGTGTGAAACCCCTCGGGGACGTGTTGCTGGGGTTGGCATTTTGACTAAAATCTGCTGACAAGGGTTGTATGGTTGCTTATGGTGAGGGCCGCGGAGGCTGCAGGGGCAGTTAGTGGACACATTTTTTTCCCCCCTGAAATGAAATATTCATGCAGATTTAGGGTTTTTTCAAAATGCAGGGATGAATAGAAAAAACGGACGTTGATAAATGAGTGAGCCCTTTTATCACACGCCGCCATGACCTCTAAGCCAAGAGGGGATGGGGAGAAGAGGGAGGGGATGATAAACTGTTCTGTAAATGTGTGAATATTTAATCAGCTTCTACCGTGTTCATTTAGTGCTCTCCAGTGTCAGACATACAAAAAGCGGAGGGGCTTTTTTTTCAGCGCCGCACAAAAGCCCTCAGAACAAAAGGAGCCCCCCCCCCCCCCCCCCCCCGCTGCTGTCTGAGAGCTTGCTGGAGGCTAAAAACATGCAGCCTTTGAAAAATCAGCAACTGAAAAACAGAGAGTTCATGTAAATAAGATACATAAACAAAAATGGAGTGGCAAAACACTTAGCCAATGTAAAATAGTGAGGACCCATTGGGGTCGAGGCCTGCACTATTGTCCCGCTCCTCCTCAGTCACTGATTTTGTCTGGGACAGTTACTGTTTGTGCCTCTAACGTGTCCAGAAAATGTGTGTCGCACAGCAGACGCCAAAGTTTTACACAATGAACCCTCTGGTGCTCTAATCCAATAGGGCTGTGTTGTTATCCTGTTGTTGATCTTAAATTGAATTCCGACACAGCTGAGGAGTCAGCAGCGAAAAGTGACCACTGGGTGAACTCTAGACATTTCCGCGCTAATCTGCCCAGAGATCCGATCAAGCTTCTCTGCTTGTCATGCCAATCTCCACCTTGGCCATCGTTCCACCTAATGAGGACGTCAGTGCATCTCGTATGTAGCGCGGTGCGTAGCTGCGACGAAATTCAAAGCCCGTCCACTGCGGATGAAAAAATCTCTCTGTGGCGGAGAGATTTGTAAGGTCGTGGGAAACGCAGCCCTGTTTCATCTGTTACAAAACTTTTCAAAGGTTGATTTTTGCCTGAACCTGCGTTTATGAGTGTGATCATGAAACAGGAGATTAAACAAGAGGCTGCACTGTGCTGTAGTCAAGAGGGAGGCCGAGGGATTTCAAAATTAAATTTGTTTCTGATTTGATTTCACGCAAACAATTTACAGTCTCAATTAACTGGGTATATTGTAACATTACTCAGGGGAACGCTTTAATGCTGGAGGAGTTCCGTTAAGGGTTTAGCCTCTTCTCTCTAAATAGCTGCACAGACCCTGTCAACACTGGCTCTCTGGGCTGCTCTGCTCCCACAGACCAAGGAGTTAGAGCATCTGCATTATTCATGCCTCGGATGGAGGGGCTTCATTTGTCTCCAGACATGTTTAGATCATTGACATTCAGTCTACGGTCCAGATCGGCATCTTTGTCTCTGGACCGCTGCCTCTTTCTGGGACATTTAGTCTTTTACTGTAGATATAAATTGCCTGCTTGTGCAAAGGAAGTGTGAGCGATCGGGGTGCATGCTGGAAGATTTCAAACAGCAGTGAAGATACAAAAAAAGACCAGTAAATTCTGTATGTGGAACTCATTTCGGCTTCACACTTGGCCTTGTAAAGGGCCCAATGAAGTGCAATGTCGAAAATGGTGCGATTTGGTCATGCAATGCCTTCAATATTAATAAACCTTGAAGAAACAGGTGACCAGCACTCTGTAGCTGCTACCGCTGGGACTCATCAACAAAAGTGACCTTGTCGATCACGACAAAAGCACCTTTGAAACAATGTGGCGCATTCACGACAACTGATTCTCCAGTTCGGGGTTCGTACTGAGTGGAGCTTTACTGAACCTTAAATAAACAGGTGAACAGCTCTTTGTGCAGCATCAGGGTTCTGTGATTTGGTCTTTACTGGCCGCAGCTCATATACTGCAGGTCACTGTTTTAGTTTGAGAAAGAAAAGCTGCTATCAGCATCACCACAGGCCAAACAAACAGCTTATTCCAAACAGTAAGGTTTAGACCATGCGCTGCACTGGTTAGAAAGCAGCATAAACAACAGAAAACCACTGAAAGGAGAAAAGGTAGAAGAAAATGTCAAAAAGAGAAAAAGAGAGTTATGCTGATGTTTTACTCATTAAAGGTTTGATGCACTCGCCCCTTTCCCTTTTTACATTTCCCATGCAGTCCTTTATAAATTGCTTGCTTACGAATAATCTCACTCTCTCCGTCTTTGTGTCGTAGGGAAGCACGATAGGTCGACAGATGGGGGCGGTGGCCTATGTTGAGTGCACGTCCAAGGTTTCGGAGAACAGCGTCCGAGACGTGTTCCACATCACCACGCTGGCGTCGGTGCAGCGGACGCACAAGCCGCAGCTCAAACGCAGCAGTTCCCGCAGGGGCTTGAAGCGAGTGTCGCAGCAACCCCTGCCGCCGCTGCCGGGTCGGACTGAGCAAATGGACCAGGCCCCGACCATCAGGAAGGACCGAGCCAAGAGCTGTGTGCTCATGTAGAGACCCATTCTTCTAAATATATGTATATACCTAAACACAGAAATATATATCAGAGGAAGTCTATTTATTGTTTTTTTTTTTTGTTTTTTCCTCATGTTTTCATTTTTTGCACTGCAGAGGAGTGAGGATAGAAGAAACACTGCGCTGTGAAAACAAAATGCTTTGGGATTTTTTTTTGTTGCTGCCTGTGTGCATATTTTCTAAGCTGTTTACATATTTGTGTTGTTTTGAAATTATGGAAAATTGGACTAACTCTCCGGACACGTGGAAGCTGTGATAGCGGATGTGGCTTCTCGTCCTGGGTATTAAAGAGGAATTAATTTCCTGAAAAGGCTCAAATGAAAGGATGGTACTTCGGCGGAGCGGCGGTGAGGAGAGAGATGTGTGCGTGGGAGGAGCCACGGTGAAGAAGGACATCTGTGGATGAAACTTTTCAAAAATGATGTCGCTGAGCGCACGAGGACTAAGTGTCCAGCTTCAGTCTGTAGTTGCTTCCTGTCGCCATATCTGAGAGAGAAACTTGTATGTACAGTCTTGCTGAAAAGGGATTAGATGAAACGATGAGTCAAACCAAACATTAGGAGCTGGAAATGAGATTTTGTGACACTGATGGAAATGTTGTGAAGGTGTGTGTGTGAGCGTTACAACCACAAGTGCATTTTAAGAATTAAGAAAAAAGTCACAGCACAGCCAATCTGATGTTATGTTGCTCATTTTAACACCATTTTTCCCATCGACTCCAACTTGTGTCAGTATCACTGAAGTTAATGCTGTTGTCACTATTTTTAAGTTGTTTCTTTGTGGAAAATAAAGTGAGAAAATGTTAGGGCTATTTTGTTGTACTTTCACTAAACTCTAAAATAAAGCAGCATAACACTACAGGGACACAACACTATCTAGTTTCCGTCATGTCTTTTTTTAGTTGGTTGGTTTGTTTGTTTTTCAGCAGGATTATGCAAAAAACAAAAACGGATTTCCTTGAAAACTGGTGCAAGGATAAGACATAGGCCCACGAGGAAACCACCAAATTTTGTGGAGTTGATCCTGACAAAGGAATTTGTTTTCACAGCTTTGTTCAACATTGTGAGATAAGGGCTTTCTTTTCTTTTCTTTTTACATTTTCACTGATTTCCCAGGGAATCATTAATCTTTACTTTAAAATTAAATTAAAATGTACATTTTCAAGGAACTGGTTTCTTTGAGTGTTTGTAATTTGGTGCAGATAAATATATAAATCTGGATCTAGTGAATTTAAATGTGGTTTCATAAGGGGACCTGTTGGACCTTAGCAGAGATACTGTACGTGCTCTACTGAGTCCCATTCTAAATGTTTGTAAGTGCTACAAGGTTGTTATCCTCCCTCCACCACTGTCCATTTGTTGGTTGGTTGGTTGGTCAAGATTACACAAAAAATACTGAACAGAAGGGTCAAGAAAGAACACATTACATTTTGGTGCAGATCTAAACAAAGAGGTGGATCCAGAAATGTTCTTCCTCTTTCTTTAACATTGCAAGATAGGAATTTTTTTTGACATTAACTAATTTCTTGATGAATTTAATGAAAAAAAGAAACCAGGCCTGTTTCTGTGACTGATTATTAGAAGTGGGTGAATTTTGGTGTGGATCCAAATCAAAATCTGGATCAAGTGAATTTAAATGTGGTTTCACAAGGGGACTGTCGGGCCTTGGTGGAAGGATGCAACTCTACTGAGTGTCTATCACACTATCACACTTTAACTGTTTCATTATAATCAGATGAAGCGAATGAATAATTTAAACGATTATTATTCTCCTTTATCCGCCTATTAATAATAAGGCTCCACTTCCTGTGTTAATGCCATCTCGTGCTCTCTCTCACCCTGCAAGTCCAACAGCACTGCAGCCTCAGGAATGAGTCAGTCTGTTGAGGTAATGTGCACCTAACTCTCAGACCTCTGTGCTAGCAAAAAACAAAATTGAACTGCAATGCAGCAGGACCCGAGCACTGAAATATATTTTTTTAGGACTCCAAACTATTTCAGGGACTTCAAGTCTATTCAGTGCGACAGATGACGCTACGTGCCAGCTCTTTTATCGACAGGGAGCAATTTTGGTGTCCAGTTAGTCCCTAGACTTTTTTTTTTCTTCTGCACCTCAGAAACACAGTTTCTCTTACGCAGCAGGACTTTCTGTCAGGAGTGGTTTTGCAGTTGGCAAGCTGCTGTTTCCTGACAGGATTTAGGTGGAGGTGAGCATGGACAGGCCCCGTCCACTGTAAGTCGAAAACACTCTGGCAGCAGCTAAAAGCTTTACCTCTACAAGTGTCAGTGTTGTCTGACAACTTAACTGGTGTTAAATCACTGCTAGACAGCCAGCAGAGATGAAGAGAGTAACAGGCTATCAGAAGAAACTGAAGGGGAAGCAACAGAGGATGTGTGAGGGGAAGAACTGAAGGAATATTAAACCAAAAGTATGTATTTCAAATATCAAAACCTCCTGCAGCTTGTTTCTTCACTAAGTATGGGAGTTGTAGATTGGGACTGGATTCAAAGCTGTTACAATAGTTTCACAATGTAGTCAGGGCAAAGAATGCATCAAATTGTCCAAAGAACGAAAAGGAGAAAAAAAAAATCAATGGAAAGAAATCAGCAGCTGGATAGAAAAGAAAACCATTTCAGCGACACACAAACTTTTCTGGCCTTTCTCAAATCATTGCTCATTTGTTGAGAGATACTTGTTTTCATCATCGTGCTTCAAGAAACAATCAGAGTCAACGACCTGGGAAGGTAACATCAATCTGCTGAAACTGCTCAGCTTGCGCCGTGAGTGACCAAGGGTCACGTGTAGACAGCGTTTGGCTACAAAGGGTATCAAGGCAAAAAGGTCAGGACCCTATGATTCAGACAATCAATGGTTGCTAATAAATGACTAAATGACTATGTTTCTCTATGTTTTGAAGATCCGTGGAAGCAAATATGTGCGACTCTGCTGTGGTGAAATTAAAGGTGTTTTAAACAAAGTGAACATGAGGTTTAATGATGGCGAGGTTGATCTTAATGACAACAAATCAGTCATATTTAAGGGACTGATATCTATAAGTGTGTAAAATTTGGTTCAGCTTGGGTGATTTAAGAGGACTGCCTTTACAGTGGGTTGTTGCTTTCTGCAAAGAGGAAGGCTACAATGCCAATGTTGTCCTCCAGAATGTGACAGATTCACATTCAGTTGAAAACTGAGTTACATTACTACCTTAAATATATTTAAACTGGTAAAAAGTACTGGATTGGTTCCTCAGGCATGAGGTAAAAAGAAGGCAGAGCCACAAGGATAATTGCAAAGAGTACCCCATCTGTAAATCAAGTTAATAACAGTGAAGCTTCTAAAAATGATATTAGACATGGGCTACCAAACACACAATATTCTCTATTAAAGTAGTGTAAATGTCATGTCTACACTCTCTAAACTGCAAGCACAAAAAATGAGAAACTTTAAAGTTTCACAAAGACATACCTTTATTATCAGGGACATAAAGTGTCCAAGTTCTGACTGTCTGACCCAGATAAGCACCTGCAGATGTACAGTATATAAACAGGGCAATACAGCTTTAAAAGGCTTCAGTTTTTGGCACAAAACCAGTTATTAAATCCACAAGAAAGTTAGTATTAGATGTTAGAAAGATAGATTTTTAGTGATGTGTTCCAAAGAGTAGAAAGAGAAGTTGTAATTTTTCTGGGATGGACACATGAGTAACAGAGGAGGGGTAGAGAGGTGTTGCCCCAGGCAGGAAATGAGCAGTGGAAATGAGGGCAGCACCCACGACGGGGGCACCAGGCTTCAACAGTTCAGACTGAAGCTTAACAGGATTAGTGGCGCAGTGCAAATGTTTGTGTGTGATGGCATCATCTCGATTGCACTGCCCTGCATCTCCCTGTCAGCCTCCATACCCGTCAAATACAGCAAGTCATCCAGATGCTACTAGACCAATCAGCTGCTGCTTTGTTGGTGAAATTAGACCCACATCTGACTTTATCTGCACAATCTATTCCCACTCAGAGGCAGGTTTATTAATGCAGGGAGTCCTCAAATTCAGCAATCTGATCAGCCATTTGCCCTTTACCGCTAAGACGCCAGGAGGATTAGTACCTTCGCCGGTTCACGCTCCGTCTCTGCATTCTTGACTTTCCTTTCTCCGGCTCTGACCAGCACAGAGAGCCCAGTCATTTCAGCTCCGGGCAACCAGAGGTGACGTCACGTGCACAGGAAGTCCGCAATTGCGGGCGTTCTTTGGCAAATTACTACAATTTATAGATGGGGTTGTGTCCTCGGAACTGGCAGAGTGACAGAGAAAGGGCAGAGAGGGAGAGTGATTGACACACCCAGACACACTGAGGAGGGGGTGATGGAGAGCGAGGGAGACAGAGAGAGACGGTACTTGGCCCATCTGCTGACAAAAGGCCACAGAGCAGAGCCACAAATTAAATACAGTCATGAGAGGATTTGTAATGAGAAGCAGTATGCGACTACGCTGAACACACACACACAGACACACACACACACACACACAGATTATGGCATTGACCACCAGTGCAAGAAAATGCCTTCAACAGCATATTAATCTGACGACCTTTCCCCTGTTACCTCTAAAGATTTTCAACCTTATTGTTTCCTGTTCCCCAGCAGACAAACTCGACAAAGTAGAGTCCAACCTGTTCCCCTCCCTGTGGTGGTTTACCAGTGAAAACACAGACTGTGGAGATTAATTAGCCCACGGTTTAGTGCTTTCTGCACTAAAGTGCTGCTAATTAAAATGTGCGAGCGTGTGCTTTCATATAGTTTATTTTGTGTGTGTGTGCACGTACATCTTTATCTGTATTTGTCTATGTGACTGAGTTTACATCTGGGACCAGCATCTCAAAAGAAGAACAGGGGAGGATTTGACTAATGCGAGAAGTTATTGATATTTTAGAAGGTGTGTTTTTCCATCATGTGTTTTCAGATGGATGCACACATATTTCCCTGAGGGATAAGAGGATGTGTGACTGAGCTGTGCGAGGGAGGTGAGGGGGGGCTGATAAGATGAAAAAGATGGAGAGGTTTGGCAGTGATATTTAGAATCCACTGCTCAAGTTTTTAAATTGGAGTCCACAGACTGATTGATATCTTGGAGGGCTTCCATGGAAAATAAACCAGCTTTTCTCTGTGATTGAAGTGGACAAAGTCTGAGGATTTATTGTGTGTTGCAAGGCTGGAGCCAGTCTAGATGACCTGATGTTTTCATTAAGTTGGACTAAAAAGCAAGCTGGGCTTAGTTAATTGTTTTAAACCATGTCCAAATAACATTATGGCTCTTTCGCTCTACAAATGGCAGCCATGATCAGAGCTGGAGCAGAGCAATTTTCTTACGTCATCAAGTCACATCTTTCCTTGAATTCAAGACATTTTCCATCGAGGTCAAGGAAATGTAGGAAACTGCAGCCTTAGGGCTCCATTTTAATTATCTCAGCTCATGGTCTAAAGAGGCACAGTGCATTTTGGGCTGTTTCCAAATCCACTTTTGCTTGTTTCAGGGTGGAACAAAGTTTGTAAAGGGTTGTACTTGGTCTCTTAATGAATCATAAGTTTGCAATAAACATGCAATAAATCAATCAGAGAGCCAGGTCCTATTCCCTTTAAAAGCCAGATGAGCTTGCACATTGGTGCACACAGACAGACTTGCCAGGTTTATAAGAAAGAACACTTCTCTGCAGAGGAAACTGTTTCACAATCCGCATGAATAGATCATTTGTGTGTTTCGCTCTAATGTTTGCGTGATAATGCACCCTTCATGCAACAGAAAAAGACTGCGCCACTGACTGCAGATCAGATTTTAAAAGTGTGGTGAAATGGAGGTGAAATATCCAGGATAGGAACACTGTCATGTATGTATTTGGAGCCAGATACACGCCTCAGCTGTCTTTTATAGCATCAGATAAGTAATTAAAACTTACTGGAAAAACACTATTTATTTACTTAGACCTTTTAGTTTGGCTCATGTCCTATCCACAAACATAGAGGAGGTGGGGTGTATGCCCTATACTGCAGCCAGCCAACAGGTGGCAATCGTGGAGCTTTGGCTTCACTTTTCTTATGGCCTGACCACACCTCGTTTTAGACCAACACAGAATGAGTGGTCAGATGGTCATTTGCTATTTTAACAACATGGGAAAATTACTTGGTTGGTCTAAAACTAACAAAGTCAGTGGCAACATAATTGGAGTCACTTTGGATCGGGTGTAAGACAGGGTCCTTATTCCTGGTAACTTGTAGCAGCTACATGTTCTTGTTAGATTCTGATGTCTATTTGTCATATGACAAAGCTGGCACACAGGAGCCAATCATGCCCTAAATAACTAGAGCAGTTTCAATTGAAGCACTTTGTCACTTTGCAAACATCTGTTCTGCATTTATAGCTTTATAGCCCTGACAATTACAATTATAATGTAGCAGATGAATAGTTTACTTAAAGGTACAGTGTGTAGAATTTTGTGATATCTAGTGTTGAAATTGCATGTTGCAGCTGAACACCCCTCTCCTCATCTTCCCCTTCCAAACATGAAAAAGAACCAGTGGTAGCCTTTAATTGTCATAAAAACTCAAAAGGTGTTTAGTTTGTCCAGTCTGGACTAATGTAAAAAACATGGTGGCCTCTGTAGAGAGGACCCCCTTGATGTAAATATAAAGTATTTGAATATAAAGGGCATTTCTGGGATAGAGAAAACTACAATTCATACAATTTAGATGAAATGAACTAGTGAAAACATCATGAGGATTATTCTACATTAAGTTTCTGCCAATAGATCCCTTTCACCTAAATCGTATACACTTGACCTTTAAACAATCCCTCTAATTTTTGCAAAGGGGTAAATAAATCCCAACTTCAACTCCTTGTCTCCTCAGTCACTTGGGTTTAAATTGTTGCAGCCAGTTAAACAGGCAGTTAAACAGTCAAACATTAGGGAGATGCCCTTTTTAGTCATTCACCATTTTACCAGTCAGCAGCTCGACTGGAGCAGCCGGGGGTTCAGTGCCTTAATAAAGGGCACGTCACTGTCAACCACTGAGGAAGAGCATTAATTATTCACCACTAACAATGAGGTAAGATCATTTGACCTATTGCTGTTACAGTTTGACCTGTCGAGGGAGCTTCTTTCACTAATCAGTGTTAAAATGATTCATATCTTAGCATATGTCGAGTAAGTCTCATTTGGATTTAAAATAAATTTCCATTAGAAACACGGCGTGTTTTTCTTTTGGTCCATCATGTCTTTTTCTTCATATGAAAAACTCTGAATTTCATGCATTCAAGAGCTAATTTGTGGTTCCTAGGTTCTTCTTTGGATAACTGCTGTGACCTGAACTCTTACTTTCATCACATCCCTGTATTTCATGTTTCATCCCCTGTATGCAGCTGGTCAATAAAATGTGTTCATATTGCAGCACTCATGTTGGACAGAGAATTTGTTTTTGACCTTACTAAATATCCTAACCTTTAGCAAGAGGTTGCTCTCTATTGCAGCAAGAAGTAATATATGGCATAAATTCAACTTTATCGTCCTTAAGGAAATACTGGCCTTGTAGCCAAGCAGGTGAAAACACAGAACTCACACAGGCATAAAGCAGAGTGAAATGCCAAAGCCAGCAATCTGAGAACGCAAAAGAGTACGTACTTCCTCTTACACAGGGGAGGTCAGTTGAGTAGGTGGTCCGTACATTTGCCTTCATACTGCTAAAAGAATGAGTCTCACATCACCTCCAGGTGTGGTCTGAGCAAATGGATCTCAGTATGTTCTTATGATCAGAACACTCAAGAGGCACGTTAATGCTGGGTATGAACAGGGCCTCAGTCTCTACCAACCATTTTGGAAGAAGTATTGGTTTTAGTACATTATTGAATTGCTTGGAAATCGAATCTAATTGTTTCTATGGAAAAGACAACCTTTTTTAAACATTGACATAGTTTCATGTGCTATATGTGCTATAGGACTGTGCTATTTTGATCAAACTGACGCATCATAAACATGAGTTATTTATCAAAATAAATATCTTTACCATGACCTAACAACATCTTTCAACTAGAATTGCACTCAGAGCGCAGACCTCCACCGAGTCCCCTTAAATTAAAACAAGCCTTATTGATGTGGGCACATTAAGCTTCTCAGCAACAGCTTGGTGGTAGTTACAGGTATCCTTTCATATTTGTTACCATAGAGTGGCTGAAATCATCATAGAACCAAAAACAAGACTTCAACATAAGAAATAACAAGCTTTGATGGAATAAATAGCAAAACACTTTTTTGGTTTGGATTTTCTGGTCAGGGTTAGCAACAGGTGGAGGGCTAGTGGTGAAATCCTCACAAGTAAAATGTGAAAAGCAAAAAAGCAACAAAAAAAAACATGCAAATGATTCAATGCACCTGTTAGTTTTACAAGGCTTCAATAAACTCTAAGTGAGATAATTGAGATCTTTAAATACTCAGCCACTCCTGTAGCTTTGTGTCACTCAGCTTGATATTGAAAGTGTGTAATGGCTTGCATGTAATACTTGCATGTACCATGTGCATGAGAACAGCACTTTAGATAATTATAATCTTGCCGGCCCTGTTGGATATGAGAACAAGAAACCCAGACAGTCCAAACATAATGTCAGCGAGGAGGCAGGCTCATCATCCGTCTTCTCTCGGGGGGGAGAAAGCATCTCAGCCTCTCCACCAACTCAGTGGAGGTGATTATGAAGCAATAAAAAATATGTCCACTTGTGTATCACAGAGCAGGTTTGTGAGGCCGACTAATCTGCTGCTGAAATCCCTACTCCTGCGTACATGAGGCTTTCTGAGACAATATGAGCCCGGTTTGGACAATTAAACACACATTAACGAACCAGTCAGGTGTTGTGCCACCTCTCAGTGCTGTTGGAGTCCTCCTCCCATATGTGTGCCCTGCAGGCGTTTCAGCAACAGAACAATAGAGCTGATTGCAAATCATGGCTGTTATCATAACAGCGAACAGACAAGAAACACAGCAAATTATTCAAAGTGGGCTCTCTGACAATCTGACGGGGTGAATAGTAATACGATCGTGGTAGAATGCAAATCTGACCCTGATCCCCTCCCAACGGGTTTCCACAGAGACGCTGACGTCATGGCAACCGTGTGCAGTGATGCTTCAGAATGTTGATGAGCGGCATCCAAGAAACGTCCCCCCGCCTTACCTGGCGGAGGTGAGGGGCTCGGCGGTACCTCAGAGCACAAGCAAAACCAAAATGTGCAACACGTAAAAGAGGAAGCGGTGGAAGGAGGCGGACGGAGGAAAACTAGAGAGGGAGAGGAAGTGTGGACACGGGTGGTTTATTGGTACGGAAAAAGCCACTGAGCTGTTTCTAATCAGACCTATGTAGCCCTGAGCACACACTCCACCATGACGCAAAGGCTGGAGTGTGTTTAGTTGACTGCCCAGCTCCTTTCCCCTCATCCTGCTTTGTCTGGCTCTGCATTGTGAAAGGTCACTAATGTTATTCAGGACACCGCTGCCACGATTGCACAGAAACTTCTCGGACTTCTTCAAGCTGCATCTTCACTGTGTGTGTTTGTGTGTGTGTGTGTGTGTGTGTGTGTGTGTGTGTGTGTGTGTGTGTGTGTGTGTGCAGGCTTACAGTACACGCACACAAGCTTGTTTCTGAATATTATATTGAACTTTGCTTTGGTTTTACAGGCACAGCTGTCTATTATTCCACGAATACGTGTGCTCCATAAGAGGGTGTGTGTGTGGAGGGTGCACTGGCTGAGGTCCAGGCCCAGCTAAGCCATTGTTGCCAGTTTTTTGGATGGCATATCACCAAGTTGGCAGCAATCGCTTTCAGACTCAGAGGCCTGATCGAGAAACAGAATGGCAACTTTGTCATGTGGGATGCTGCTGCGGACTCGGTGGTTATAGGTTGCCTCGGCAGTTAAATGGCAGCAGTGTAAAGCTGGCTGGCTCCGACTTGCAGTTGGTAATTCAGACGAGTGAAGCGAGGGAGAGATCTACACCTCCAGAGCACAAACACACATTTATGCATGTGATTTTAGACATGTTATTGCACACTTACATGCGCATAGAGGGCATTTGTGCTTCACTTTACTGAGAACAATTACCTCAGTGGGCCTGTGTCTTTCTGATAAACACTAGAAACATATTGTTGAGAAACAATGTGTTGATGATGATGAAATAAAAATGAATATGTGCATTTCCCCCAGCGAGCTGCACATGCAGTAGGTTTGCTGCTGAGTGTGTTTGAATATGCATATATACCGTCTGATCTGGTTTGTTTGTTATGCAATGAAGTGTATGAGTGAATCTATGGCTTTAGTTGTGTGCAAGTGTTCGTTTATTTATGCTTCATAGCAATGCATACATTTATGCTGGGCAAAGAGGAACAGATGAACAAACAGCGAGTGAAGGAGGGCTGGCCTGAAGGCTTTTTCTGTGTGTGTGTGTGTGTGTGTGTGTGTGTGTGTGTGTGTGTGTGTGTGTGTGTGTGTGTGTGTCAGACGGTGAGAGGTAATAACCAAAGCTTATTTTATGTCCTGTTTTGGTCCACCCTCTGAGTTTGCATTGAGTTTTTTTTCCATGGACATAACTCCTATTGATGGCTGAGTTGTGTCAGCAAGATGTGTAGCCTCCCTACTGCACGACAAATAAATCATTGCCTCCCCCGCTGAGTGACTACACACACAAGCCTATCATCCCCATAACAACTCTGGCCACAGAAGCATCCAGCGTTGTACTTCCTCACCCTCAACTCTCCTATAGAGGCAGCGTCTTTGTCCAGAATGATAGAAGGAATGTTGACCAAACTCTGTCAGTCTTTTCCACAGAGTGTTGAAGCTCTGAAGATAAATGATTATTACGATCTACCTCAACATTTAGTTAGTTACAATATATTTCCCTGCTCCCCTCCTCTCCTCTTCAGACTTGACAGAGGAGGAAAAGAACTGAACCACAGCAGCTACAATATATATGCTCCTTCCTCCATTTACATCCCTGTAACATACAAGCTGCAGCTGGCGGCTTTTCTAATGAAATTTTCAGACCTACACAATCTAACTGAGCTGGTTACAGGGGAGACATCCAACACCAGAATGTCATCCTGGCTTATGAATGAGTCTTACACCCTCAGGGCAGGCCTGGAGCCAAGGTCAGGGTCTGGCTCACTGGAGGAAAGTTAGCTCGGCGGAGCCAGAGGACCTCGCTGAAACGCCCAGAGCTGGTCACTGCAGCCGCGTAGGCGTGAACGCATGTCACGCTGGGGAGATTTCCCCGAGGCGAAACACTAGTGCACGTTTAGGTTTGTTGACTAAGCTAAAGCTGGCAGCTGCAAAGATGTGTGATTTTTGTAAGTGGTGCAGGTACAGAGCTGACAGCAGGTTTACTGTTAGAAATACTCATGATTTTTTTAACTCAGTGGTTTAATTCCCTCGCTGCACTGCTGTGTTCCATTTTACACAAATCATTTCTTCTTGTACGGCTTTCTGATATGAGGCCGGGGCTTTTTGTTGAATAAGATTTAATGCAGTTCCCTGGAAATCCTCTGTAGGCAGCCCAATGCATTTCAGTTGATATTCTTCAGGGGGGAAATGAAAGTGTAAAGTTATCACTTTCGGCATAAGCAGCATTTTTCTTCATGAAGTCATTTTTATCAAAATTTTGCCAACTGGCAGCCACACATGAAGGTTGTTGATGACAATAAAACAGGAACAATGATTGTAGAGAAATAAAGCAGACACATTACGCTGATGGATGGTGCTTATCTTTCAATATTTGAAGTGGTTTGACAGCTGCATGCGCTAAGATATATCGTCAAACAAGGTAGAGAAAAAGAAAAATGACGAAGATAACAGGGAAAACAGAATAGATGTGAAATAGGTGATTATAATGAATCTAAATCTGAATTCACTTTAAGTATCCCAGAAACAGGACAGCTCAGACACAAGTTTCCTTCAGATTGCTTTCAGTGTAATGTTTTCAAGTATATGTGTCTTTGTGATTGACGTAGCTTCACTACAACATTACAGTAATGGCCTCAGCACTTCCAGCTCTCCTTAGTGTTTCGGTGCCTGAGCCAGACAGCAAATGGCAGTGAAGAAAGAGCTCTCTTACATCGACGCAGAAAGTGCTTGCCAAGGAAAATGGGAAGTATTCAAAACTGGATTGCCTATTTAAACTGCATGTAAAATTAAGCAGATTAGAGATGTATACATTTAGCACTTCACAAAGTCCTCCTTCACAAAGGCGCTCTTTCTTTTTCTCCCGTCCCCTCAACCCCCTCTCGCTTTTTTTCAGCTGCTATTCTACTGTAATTTTGTCTTTATCTCTTTCGCGCTGATTACTTCTTTTTCTAAGACAATGACACAGACTCACTCGAAAATGACCAGCTACTAGGAGCAATGTGCTCAACGTCCCATGGGCAGGAATATTAGCTCGTGTTTGTGATTTAATTTCAGATTTTAATTCTTAATTACTTGTGTGTGCTGTTGTGTTACTCGGTGTGTGTGTTTAAAATCTATCTGTGTAATTTTTGTGTTGCCTGGTACAAAAAGAACATTGTGACTGACTGTAGGATAGCACATGTGTATGGAACCCTATAATCTTAACGTTGTGAAACTCAAGTAATTATTTTAGATAAGAAGGCTGTCTCCTGGAAACAAGAAATGGAAACCTTTGTGTTTCTAGAAAAAAATAGTTATTTACAGAATTATGTATCTTTGGATTATGAAGCCTGCATGCTGGAAATAATCGTTTAATATTCAACAACCATTCAGAGTTGTTACTGACGACTCTGAATGGAAAGGATGGGCAGAAATTATATGTGTATAGAGAATGAGAAACTGAGATTTACTGCAAGGGTGTTTTTTTTAATTTTTTTAAGTCATATCTCCAGGTATCCAGCAACAGCAATCAATTGTCACCTCCAAAAGAATTCCCAGGAAATAGTTCATGGATCTTGATGGAAAACAAATATTTAGGGGACTGGTAGGAGTGTGTGCAATTTGGTGCAGCTTGGGTAAATTTAGCATATAAGACTATTGGGCAGAGGTATGTGCTGTACTGTTGTTTCTAAACAAGGACCTGGAAAAATGGAAATTACCAAACTAGTTGAATCCATTTAAAATGGAAATATTGAGGTGAGGAATTGGCAGGTGGCACATTCTGACTTTTCACTGAATTACAACTTTTGCTGTCTGGGAAGTCACTCTCATTTTATAATAGTTAATGTAAGGTCAGAATCATTTACTGTATATACTGAACATAGGGGTCTTAATATTGTATATGCAGCACAGGGCGGCGGTGGCCATGTGAATATGTGATTCGGGCCCCAGCCTACAGCCACTCTGCACTGCGGACACACAGCGGCTCAGCTTGACTGCTCTCAAGTTTTGAGGTTGTGGTCCAACACCCAGTTGAAAGCCTTGCAGACTCTGACAAATGGACCTCAACCGTCTCCTACCAAATCACTCAGTGTGTGAGAGGAATGCTTGGAAATTCTGAGAGTGTGGGTTTGATACTTACAAGGCTCAGGGAATTACCAACCCCAGAGTGAAAGCGCAAAAGCACCCAGAGAGAAGCTCCTAATGCAGTTGGAAGCGTTGTGGGTTTGTTTGTGACTACAAAGTGCCAGTGGTGCAGCATCTGGTTCAAATCCTGTAATCCTCAAGTGTTTTGAAAATACTAGCTTGGCAGTGATATCCTAATGCTTTATTTACTTCTACCAATGCTTCGAAACCCTGAGTGGAATATATGGGCAGCGGCAGCAGTCATGCTGTGTTTCCAGATGGCGTTGATGGCCTACATGTGTACTCAAAGGACACAAGATGAGGGGGTGGATGCTCCTGCCCAGGGGTTTAAGGTTTGGTACTGGTAAGTGTTTTTTGGTATTAGCAAAGAGCCTGAACACTAACAGGCCAGCACTGGAGACACAGGCGTTGTTAGGCCCGGGCGTCCGAGGCTACAGCCCCAAATGTTTAATGGACAGGCACAGATCGAGAGACAGAGAGGAGGGAGCACACAGGATACTTGTCAATGTTGGCATTTGGTGGAAGCTAATGTGCTAATTCTCGGGTACGGATGCAAGAGGCTTTTCAAAAAGAAAAGGGAAGAAGACAATGATGCACAAGAGGAGGTGGAGGAAGAGTTTTCTCCTGTTGCCGTGGCAGCTGATGAGTCAGGACGTGAGAGAGGTTGGCGAAGAAGAAGAGGGCTCTGTGGCTGGCTAGTCTGGCTCAGTGATGTTATTGGCACAGAGCATTGATGAGGTTAGATGATACTTTAGAAGACAGATGATATTGGAACACAGAATCCACAGATTACACTGCAGTAAATCATAAATGTGCTGAATTAGGATTACATTTTCTGCACTGAAAGGTGGCCTGCAGTTACCGTCCACTAGTGTTGGATTTGCGCATGTGAGATAATGAGCGTTTAATTTCTAATACAAAGCTACAATGCATGTCTGGACAAAGATAATTTAAAAAATCATCAACATACCCTTATATTAATTTTCTCTGAAATATTGGATGACAAGATTTCTGGGCTGGGCTATGCCAATGTTTAAAGATTCCTAACACCTCTGCCTGGAGAGATGAGGTGTTAAAATAAAATCAAATTAGCTAAAAAACAACGAGGCATCCGCTGCCACATCTATAGCAACTGGCAAACAGACAAAGCAATTCCCTCTGGTCCTCCTGAGAGGAAGGGCCAGGCCTTCTCTCTCCATGTGGTCACAACACAAACAGGCCAGACCCAAGGACTTCAAAGCAGCCACACAAATGCACACACAGGGTCTGTCTGAGACATCTCCGGTCATGTGACTCCACACCAGGTGCACTCCGACTGGGTCCTTGGCACAGCAGCGTGGTAGCTGCCCCTGTCAGTTTTAAACGGCAGCCAATCAGAGGCTCTCCGTCCTTTGAGGTGGCCGTTTCGGGGGCTCAGGCCACCTCCCAGATTGGCCAGGCACCTGCTGCTCTCCAATATGCCCACCCGCTCCCCACAGCGTCACAACAGGCCTCTCATTCACACTCCCTCAAGCACCCCTCCCCGTCAATTTCCCCCTGCCAGGTGGGACCAAACACATGCCTGCTGTCTAACAAACACGAAGATGTGCCAGCGTTGCTCAGTTAGCTGCGAGGAGTCCAGAGAGATGTCAAACTATCACAAAGACTTGTGCTGGAGCCAAACAGTTCAGGGAGGAACCACAGAGCTGACATACAGAACAAATCCCCCAAAACTTTAAAACACAACAGCACAAAACCTGCTGACAGACAAGCAACAGACACACACACACACATACACACAATGATTCAGTTGATTGGAGTAACAACGCAGCAGAAGCAAAGAAAGACAGAAAAATGGCAAACAGTCCACAAAGCAAAGGCCTAATAAAAGATTTTCAGCATGAATAAACACAATGCAGAAAATCTCCACCATATTTATAACAGGGATGAAGGGAGGGAAGGGCAAATGAGAAATTGCCTTTCCCCCTTTGTTCGTTCATTTCCTGCAAAGAGGCAATGATGACCAATATGTCTGCTCATCAAACCGTAGCACCCTCCTGCAAATGGCCATGTGATGTCGGCAGGGGCGGCATTAGGAGCTGCAGCGGAGCCCCAGGGCGGCTGATGGAGCCAGAGCGGCTCCCCCAATGATGACAGACATGGGGGAAATCAAGCCAATCATTCACTCCCCCATCACACCTCCACATGCCTCTCTCTCTGCCTCCTTTTACCTCTCAATAACCACACTCCCGCTCTTTTCTTTTCTCTCTGTATCACTCTCTCAGCCTCGTCCGCCATCTATTAACCCTTCCCTCTCAGCAGAGCTGGGACAATCTCAGCCAGGCAGAACCCATCCCACAGACATTGTAATGCTCCCCACTTGAGCTAAGCTCCGATTGGAACTCTTGAGCTGGAAATTACATTTTCACAGCTTACTAACACTGAATTAATGACAATTATAAAGGGTGTTTCAGCTGAAGATGCAGTGAAAACTTTAAGCCAAATGAGCATGTTTGTCTGAGCCAAATGTTAATGTGGCCCGAGTTACTATTTTGTCAGCTGTAAATTTTATTCAGAGCAATGTCTGAAACTCTGTCTCACCTTTTCTGTCCCCTCTGTCTTCTCAACCAAGTGAAGTGGTGTTAGACAGAAAATATAGAAAATGGACATCATGGTAAATACGTCAACATCATCTGCATAAATGTATAAATGACGGAGTTTAAAGAGTGAGGAGAGGACCGAGGACGATTGCGGAGCAGTGTCACAAAATGCTTGTGTCTGGTGAAGGGATTCAAATAAATGGAGAGAAAATCACGGCACTGGGGAGAGAAGTTAATGGTGATAAAGTACCGTGCTGGAACAAAGTCCCCTCAAATCCATATAGCTGGGGCTGTGCGACTGCCTCCGACAGAGAGGGAGAGAGGGGGAAACTAAACAGTTCTTTTTCCAGTGTTGACAGATTTGCAGTTTTTTAAAATGTTCCATAGTGAGTATTTAGACACACACAGTCTGCACACTGTCAAGCTCCCAATGAATTATTTTATTATTTTATTTTACAAGGCAACATTTTGATTGTGGTACTGATATAAATAAATATATATGTGTATATATATATATTTCTATTTTATGACTGAAACCATTCCTGTTCATTAACATTTAAATTTTTAATTTGTAGATAATGCAAGACAAAATCTAAATTTAAAAGCATTTCTTTTATTTTTGTGTTCAGACTCAAATGAAAAGTTGAATTCTGAATTTATGTTCAGATAAGTAATGATTTTTATGATCAGGCAGGGTTATTGCACATCCATTTTATAAAATCTGCCACAAAAAGTCCATTAGTCGCAAATAAAATACTCTTGTCTTGAAGTGAATTTGGTTGTGTTGCCCATTTCAAATTCTGTTTTACATTATAATATTGACAACTTTTATCTCGAGTTTGGAGCAGTGAATGTATTATGATTTATTAATATATTAAGTTTTATAAAAATGAGACGCAGAGAGTCGTCAGCTAAGATTTTGATTTAACAAGCCCTGTTTTATGCTATAAGTCACATTATTTTCATTTTAACCACAGTGAGATCATTGTCCTTGTGCTTGATAATGTTGGTTTCAAAAAGCCAGTTCAAGGCACTTCTCTTGTGTGATGTGTAGCTGAAATTAGAACTGAAATATCACACATTGTGTCATCGAGTGTTGCCCAATTCCCAATGATGATCACACCTGTCACTGACACCATCTGGAGCCGCAACGTTCTGCTACTCAGATTCACGCTTGCTTGCTCGCTCGCTCTCATTGCTCTCCCTGCTCGCATCTCGCCGCGTCCACAGCCTTTACCTAGACTAGTGTGTGTGTGTGTGTGTGCTTTTGATATATCATTTATAAACCAAGTCAAGCAGGTCAGGCATCATAGCCTTCTCTGATGATGGAGACGCTGCATATGTCTCCTGAATTGCAATAGAGCAGATATGGGGTTGCTATGCGGCGCTAAAGTTTCCATTGATGTTTGTAAAGAAACAGCCTTCAAATACAGAGCAGCATTACCTGTCATGTAATCTTAAATGTCATATTTATTTGTTTAAAACAAAATTATAGAGAATCAGAGTGCTGGAGAAAACCAGGCCCTGATGTGTGACGGCTCATCTCTGTAGGCCCGTGTCGTGGATGTACACAGCTCATTAAAATGAGTGGCGATAATGGGGACAAGCTTGATTATCTGGCTAATGGCATGTTGTCTCATAAAGAGGGAGCTTCAGCAGATGGATTAGTGTACAACACAGGGTAGCAAAGATATTTCAGATTCACCTCTCAGATCTTAATTGTTTCGCTGTGGACAGACGAGCTGTTCTAGTAAACGGTATTTTGTAAACAAGAGCCAAGGTCACAGAGTCACCTCACCCAAAAAGAGTGGATTTTCTCACTAGTGGTATTCAGTCATGAAAACAGTCTGTCGTAAAAGAAGAACTGCAGGGTTCTTTCTCATGCAACCTTTGGGCTAATTGTTAGATTTTGCTGTAGCCTGCACGCGGCGCACTAACAGGTTTCTGCAGAAGGTTCCTGTTGGAGCGAGCACAACACTCGCCTATTGACTGAGAGGCTTCCGTGGGCCAGTGGCCGTCTGCCCAGGAGCAGAGGGATGTTTTTCTGAGTGTGTGTGTATGTGTGTGTGTGTGTGTGTGTGTGTGTGTGTGTGTGTGTGTGTGTGTGTGTGTGTGTGCCCATTTGCTCTTTTCTCCACACAGAACCTCTATTGTGATATTTCTTGGCACTCTGCAGCAACATTCGACCAGGGGAGGGGGGCTCTGCCAGTTCCCTCGCCTGCCTCTGTCTTGGGATTTAAAGAAGACAGACAGGTGAAGAATCACATACTGAACTACTTCTCCTATAAAGAGTGTGAATCTGAGTAGGGAGGGCAAAATGTCCAGAAAAATATATGGATTTGCGGTTGGTATAATCATCAGATTTCAGATTTTTCCTCTATATGTGCAGCTCAAACATCAGTCTTTGTAGTGGGATTATAAATGGTGTCTTATCTGAAAGCCAGACATCTTAAATATCTGATTATTCTGTTTGCTTTTCAATTGAGGAGCTTTAAGGTCTCATCATCTTCACATTCACATCTCTAGAGCTGTTGACATTTGGGATGTTTCAGCCATCAGACTCTTTTTTTGAGACCACTGAGCTGTGGGATCGAGAGTCAGCGCAGGTAACCATCTCTCCTTTCCTCACTGTGGTTCACCCATCTCCTGCCCCTCCCCACCTGTCAGTCATCCTCCCTCCCGCTGAGTGACGGCTCTGTCAGCTAGTGGCGAGTAAGGGGAGATTGAGCGGGTCCAGTCACATCTGTTGTTTCACAGGCAGCCTGTTTTCAGCCCCAGGGATCTCATTATAACCAGGGCCTGTCGAGAGAATCGTTCATGAAGCGCTCAGCCACACAACGATACACACAGACAAACAAGAAGGCGCTGCATTAAGACTAAACTACAGCCATACGTTGCTCATGTTCACTCAATGTAAGACATGCAAGTTTAACCACAAAGCTAAATGCATACTAAGTATATGTATGTATAAATTAGGAAATGACAATGCAAAAGAGAAACAGCCGCCTCGGTGCAGCACACGCCATGCAAAACAACGGGTGACACCTCTCAGTATTCACTGCTTGTATGCTGCTGTCAATGTGGAATTAAACTTTGCCTGTGAACAGACACCTGAGGTGAACGAAAGCAGCGTTCAAAGTCAAAAAGGCCGCGGTCAGGAGAGGCCGCGGTGCTGCTTCAGACTGGCCTCTCGCTCAACGTCACTTCTCCTAGAGACCATGTTGGCTGATGGGCGTCACATTGCTGAGACTCACTGGAGTGACGGGCACTTTGGTCCATGCAAATCAGCCGTCTGCTGTATTTGAGTGAGTGAAGGTGTGAAGGATATCATGGATAAAACCAGCGTGCATGCTGGGATATGTATGTTGATGCAAATCATTGTGTCACTCTGGCTTTCTGTGAACGCAGGCTACACATTTACCCCCCAACTAGTAATTATATAAAACACTCACCCACCCACACACACACCCACACAAATCTATTGTCCTATGTGCTTTTCATGCAAACAAAATCATATGAACAAATAAATACACGATTCTAGTTTCTTATTCTCTGTTTTCTGTAACACTCAAAGTAACTGCAGAGATTTGGGAACATGGCAGAATTATTATGAAGTGAGATGGAGCACTAAATATAAAGTCTCAGACACCTCTAACATTTTAACCTGATTATTTATTACTTTATTTTCAAAATAAGGAAAAAGTAATTTACATAATCTTAAATATGAATCCTTCACTGCACATAAACACAGCGGGTAAACAACTACAGGGGTTTATTTTCTCCAAATAAGTTTGACCAACTCATAAGATTTTCTGACAAGGTTTCCCAGACCCAGATGTTGGTGAATAATTTAATGACTGTATCTGTATTATTGCCTCCACCAAGGATCAGGGGGTGGATCGAGGAATATTTTTTTATATTGGTGTTTTTTGACATTTTCAACCTTTTCCCAGGGAATAATTAATGGATATTGTAGGAAAAAAACCTGGTGCACCTAGGGAACATATATGTGTGTGCAATTTGGTGCAGCTTCACTGAATTTCAAGGGGCTACTGGGTCTTGCCTATTGTCCTAGGTATTCGTTCTGATTATCCTTTAAGTGGAAGGCTGATGTTAACCTTGTATAAGCTAAACTCTGTGATGATATTCTGAATTTACAGGAAAATAATCAATATCATATTCAACACACAGTCCATTTTCCTTTAATTCTGATTCCCTCCTTATCCACCACTCTGCCTCTCAATGTCCATTTAATAATTCAGCACCCTCATCGCTTTTAGTGAACACCACCGACCCGTGCTCCCATGTGCCACAGGGTTTTCAATGAGAGGTTGTGCGCATGCTGGAAAAGTAAGTATTTTATTTTCAATCTAGTTGGTCAGGAGGGTTAAATTAAAATTCACAATGAAGCGCTTCAAATCCTAAGGCATGTCAGACGTGGAGAGAGAAGAGATGAGATGATAAACACGGAAGCCTCGGGTCAACACACTCAAGACAACATGCCCCGGGCCAAAGCTGGGCCACTGTCTTCTCAGCCAACTCACCTGGGTGCGCCAGCGGCATTTATGTCGGCACAGTCAAGTCCAACTGCCTCGCAGAAGTCCTAGAATGAAACCTCTCATCTCCGAGTAGTTAAGCTTCCCTGGTTCCTCAGGATGGCACTGAGCTGCAAACTCCCTCATTAAGACGAATAGTTTCTGATGGTTGTTGTGATGCAGCTACAGCAGATAAACCTGCTTCTCTGAGTGGAGAGCAAAAAAAACTTTGAACAGAGTAAAACCCTGCTTTAAAAGAATTTTAATCTGCAAACTAAATTGTGTACAGACTGAAACTGCCCTCAATCTGATGCATGGCTGCGAGGCAAGCTCCTCCACAGTTTCCCATTTCTAATTTAATCACTCGCCAACGGCTACACACCAGCTCAGACAATCCTTTTTAACCAGCTACTTATCCAGTCTCTTGTCCACCCCGCAACACCCATTTAAAGACTCTTTACTCCTCTCAGCAGAAATCAGCTGTTTGTTTTTATTTTTTTACTTTTTTAGGCTGATAATTGCTCATGAGGGACAGAATTACTTCCATTCATGGGGATACTCTAGCTTTGGTCTGGACAATAGACAGTATATAAGACTGTTCTTTATATACAGTCTATGGTCAGTACGATTTATTTGCTGCACAATTTACGATATTGAAAATATTGTTAGGTATCAGGTATGTGGTCTAACTAAGAATCTGCCTCTGGGGGCAACAGCCCCAATATTTTGGGGCTTCTGGTGTAGACAGCAGATATCTGGGCCAAGACTGTGTTTAAAATACACTGTTTACAGTCCAACTAGTTTATTTTATCAGAGGAGCGAACATTTCTCCACACAGAACACAAACAGTGACACTTCTGTGGGTGTTTTAGGTCCAGATGACATTTTGGCATATCTGTACTAACAGCCATATTAATGCAATATATATATATATATATATATATGCGTGTGTGACTATACTGTACATTAAAGTGAAGTTTTAAGAAGATGCACAAAAGAAGGCATTGATCACAATTATGCACTAAAAAATCTGCGTAAGACCAATTTAAGAAAAATCTAAATGAAACTAATGTGTGAAAGTTTTTACTTATTATATTTTGTAAAATCTGACAGACAGTTTATGACTGTTATTGTAGATAATATGTACAATGGATATGAGTGTTGCTGGCTGTTCACTTTGTAATATAACTCCAGATGGAGGAGACAGATTTACATAAAATGTGAGAGTGTGTGCATCGATATGTGGCATCATCATCTCAGTCTCAATCAACTGTGACATAGAGAAAAATGTAGCAACATAGAGTAAAGCTTCTATAGTGTTATTTACATATTCATCAGTCAAATATATAGCGCAGGCACAGATAATACTCAGTCAAGAGCAAGGGGTAGTCAACATGGATGGTGCTGTTATTCAAATAACTTCCCTCTACAGATGCAGATACTGTACGCAGAAGGTGAATATCTTATATTGATGCGGTGGTGTGGAGAGGACTGTAAAATGCTTGATCACTTCGGTTCACAGTCACTTTCAAATTCTAGCATTTTCCACAAAAAGACGACCAAGATGGCTCATAAAAGTGCTCAATAAAACAAGCCACGCGATTAAAAAGTTTTGCTGCATTCAAATCCTAAAATAAAACCTTCACCTTTTTCTCTTTCACACTCTGCTTGTGAAAGATTTAATGACTCATGAATCGATCCTTGCAACAAATTGAGGAGCATAGAAAGGTAAGAATGAGTCGAGAAATGAGTCCGCTACTCTGGCGCCGCATGACACAGCACCGCGGAGAAATTACCTTTATTAAGTCTACAACGACCATATTGATTTTCTGTTGTGCGTCCGCCATAATAATGAAGACGGCGGATGTCGGAGCGGCCGCAGTGTAATCGACGTATGCTCCGACAGCCTCGAGTGATGAAGAGGAGAGAGGCCGAGCTGTGACGTGTAGCCGCCTGGTGGGCCTGCGAGATTACAACCGATCTGACCACTTAGTGAACAAATGAGCTTCTAATGTGAAAGCTGTCGTCCGACTTTAATGTGGGCATTATAACAAATACACAGCATCCGGGTTCGGTGCTGCTTAAGATTAAAGGGCTCATCTGTATTTTTTTGGACATAAAATGTAGTTACAGAGACATATTTAGCTACTTTATTGATTCCACTCCTACTGAAAGGTTGCGAAACTTATCAATTCAATTAAATTATATTTGTATAGCGCCAAATCATAATATACATGATCACAACTTCCATATTAATAAATCCATGTATAGTTTAAAAACAAAAGAGTTAGGATAGAACCTTGTCTATCTGAAAGGAGACACGTTTGCCACTGTTACCCAAGGCCACTTCCTCAGGTCACCGTCCGTGGAAAAAGAGACTTATTTACCGAGCACTGTATCATGAGGCCGCGACTAATGTAGATATTTTCTGTCTGTAACTTTATTGCAATACTATCCGATAAAGGTGAAAAGGCCAAAGAGAGATTATGAGAAAGTGATGTCGGGAAGAAAGCAGCCTTGAGATCAACACCAGCAATCTCCTGTAAACCTTTACTCATACATGCACCCACACATTTAACACATAGTATTTACACCACTGCACAAAAACGCACTCATTCATATGCTGTGTAAATCTGCAGCTTGTTTGCATCCCTTGGCACTGTCATTCACTGCTCCTGCCACACTCGCCACGGGACACATTTTTAAAGCGGCCGAGGAGACTTTGATCCTGCTGAATTCCAATGATGACACGGCTCGACAAAGAGGCCTTTCACACGGACCGCGCTGTCATGCCAGGCCGTTGCCTTGAAGGCACGTGGTGGTCACATCAGCTACACTTGAACCTGCTAAACCCCTGAGAGATGCTCACCCATGCAAAGACACACAGAGCACGGAAAGCTTATAGCACTCAGTCGAAATATTGATTAGTTGACTGACACAAACTTTAAAATTGACCTTTGGCAATTGATTAATCATTTGAACTTATTCATCAAGCAAAAACATTTGCCTGTTTGAGCTTCCCACAGATTTGCTATTTTTCTTCATGTAAATTCATCTTAAATTTAGAATATTTCACTTCAGGGCTGTTGATCAGATGAAACAAGCAATCAGAAAAGGAATTTTCTGTGAAGCCTATTTTTTCCACTATTTTATGACATGAAAATGAATCTAACTGACAGATGAATTCCAAGTGGAAATAATCAAATAATCATTTGCAGCTCTTCCTCTTTAATCCTGTGTTTCTTCTAAAATAACAAATGAAGGAGAACCAGCACTTGCAAGAAAGATAAGAATAGTGACCTGTTCTTACAGAGGAGAATGTTCTCATACATCATGTTTAAGCTTAATGGACAGTGCACTCTTCTTTTGTCTCAAAGTTCCTTGAAGATAAGGGATGAGAAGACGACAACCTTACATATAGAGGCCTCGCGGACACTGTGTGTGAAGGTTCAGAGACCAGTGATATATATTCACATTGGCTCCCTGTGACTTATTGCTCCTCTAAAGCCTTTTTATGTAGTGAGAAATCTTCATGTCTTCTACCTTGATGTGTAGAGTGCCGGCTCTGTGGGAGATGATGGACAGTCGGTCTGTGAACTGCAGGCAGTCCTGTCTGCTCTGTCTCGGCTTCTCTGCTTCGCTATTCGTCTCCCCGGCTGTCTGGTCTCTGCAAGAGGGAAGCAACATTACCTTTCATTGTTACCTCCTTGGCTTCATCTCGCTGTAGCTTCTTCCAGCTCAGCAGTCATGACATTTTGAGGGTTGTTCTTACTGTGTTCTAGGGTTGAGCATCCAAACATTATCTATATACACCACCTACTTTGCATTTTTGTGCTATTTTCATTTCCCCCAATGGCTAAACAGTGGGGTACTGAAATAATGTTATTATATCAATTCATGCTAGCAATTCTTGGAAGGTAGCTGGGCTGTTTCCTAACATGCAACAGACGCAAATTTAAGAAAAACCAAAAAGAAAAAGAATATCTCCACGTGAAAAGTGAAGTCATACATGTAGAAGACACCGACAAAGACAGTCTGCAAGAAACTGCGAAAGTAAGTGCTTAAGATACTATTGACCGTTTGTCTGTGGGTGAGATTAACAAATTCAGAAAGATAGATTTGAATAATAAAGTCACGAGTTCAGTGACTCATCCAACACCAAAACACCACAAAAGGGTTTTTGATTCTTTGACACTGGATTGTACAACAGAATGTCATCACAGTGAAAATATGTTTGTTTAGTCACAACAATCCAGAGGTGAAGATCATAGCTATAGAATTTCACACACAAAGTATCTACTAGTAGTGCTCTTGCATACATCTGATTATTAATGATTATTAGTTTGATGCTTTTGTTCACCAATGAAGTAAAAATGTAACTTTTGCAAGTCATTGCTTCTGACATATTTCTTTTGTTCCAAATAATTTGATGAAGCTCACTTAGCACTTCATGGAAATTGATTAACGTAATTCAACATTTTAAGTTAATACATTTTAAGTAAACCATTGTGTTGTGTGATATGTTACCGTGATCATGGTGGGAGGTCGCTTCCTGGTTCAACAAAAGGCGTGGCTAAACGATGAAGACACTTAAATACTGGGGCCAGGTGAATGGATTAAACCATGTGCTGCTGTACCATGGGGGGGATTTGGTTCAGTTAGGTTTGCTTTGTATTTAGTTGTGTCCATCATATTCCCTTTGTGTATAATTGTCCAAACCATCAATTATGGTCCCTAAAATTATTATCTATATTTATATTTTTACCAAAATTATTCATTAAATTCGCTCTGTATTTTAACAATTTGTTTTTCTGTTGAGGAGCACTTTGTACTTCGTATTGAAAAGAGCTCTTTGAATAAGGTTATTATTATGAATATTATATAATTGTGGAAGGTCTGTTAGTACACTGAACACCTTATTCATTTAGTTGTTAGCTTAAGTTTAATTATATTTTGTTGAATTTTTGTTTTTGCAATTTTGGGGCAAAACTCCTGTTTCCTCTTCGCCTCACTACTTTCTCCCTGGCATATTAAATAGCTACATTAATAACAGAAATAATAATTACACCTGGGTCAGAATGGGTCATATGTACTACATCCATATGGAGCTTTTCCCACCATGCAATGCAATATACTGCAGGGCGAGTTTCTCACACCCCAAGTGGTTTTGAATAGGTCGGCTCATGAAGACAATCTGCTTTCAGATCATAACTTTGTCCCTGTGTGGTCACTTTCACATCACAGTCACTTCTCACCGGCCATGCCCTTCTTCTTTAATCACCACAAACAGCAACAACAGTACCCCTCATCTCTTCGCCGTCTCTCCCACTCGTCTCCACTTCATAGCCCGGCCTACCCCTCGCACTCAGACAGAGAAACTCATTATAGCTGAGGATTAGATCGATCAGTGTGGTGGGGGGAGGGGGTGATGCCCAGTGGAGAGGCAGCATGCCTGGGCCAAGCAATTTATGCCAACAATGGAGCTCATCTCTGCATATCCTGACTGCTGCATGGAGGAAAACACTCAGCAGCAAACACACACACACACAGACGCAGCCGTGGGTGCACATTTATTTCTGCTCAGTTTATTTCAAGCAAATTGATGGGGGATATATTTATTAGTGAAAACACCTATAGACATCTGTGGATATAAGACGTGACATGTAAATAATGTCAATAACAGCTTATTGGTTGAACAGCAGTTTCACTTCTTTTAAATGGCTAATTTTAAAACACACACACACACGGACACATGCAGTCTGCATTATCACATTCTGAGAACCCCGCTGCACGCCGGGAAAAATCAGTCCTGGTAATGTAACACCCCCCCAGCACCCATCCAACCACCCATCATTTTCATTCTTAAGGCTGAAATTTTCTCCTCTAAATGGGTTTGCCTCCACAGGAAAGGCAGAGCCTCCTGCCATCGCCCTGGAAACTGGTGAGAGTAAACACAAGTGGGATTGGGTTGTTGCTCTGCGGCGTGTCCTCGCAATGGCCTCATCTCACTCCTCAGACTATCTTTATTTCCCAGAGGGATAATGTTGGCCTCAGTTTCTGGTTCTTCCTGACTCAGGAATCCTCTGCTCCTCAAGGTGTGCGTGCATGAGGAACTGTGCATGTGAACGCATGTTTGTGTTAGTGTGCCTAATGTTGAGGGGGTTAATAACGGATTAAGCATCAAAGCGGCGAGTCTCCGAGCAGCCAAGCTTTCCATAAATTAACTTCACCTTTTGTCTCTATTTCTTCCCTCGTTTGTGCTTCCTCCGTATTATTATTATTTTTGGTTGGAAATCCATGCAAATGAGGCTGTGACTAATCCTGTCCCATGGTTAGCGACGATAATGGTACCTTTTGTCGTTTACAGTGAGGAATTACCATCAGGCAGGTGGAGGAGTGGGCACCTTGAGAAGTGATCCTGTCACTGCTGTTTCACTTGTCTTCATTTTGTGACTTCAGCTAATACAAGAACACTATTGTTGAAGAAAAAATGTTTAACAAATTGTGTCTCAGGGGGCAGAAAATGGCACTGACAACAGAAATATCCACTAGAATGAATTCAAATACATCTCATACATCTCAACATTATAAATGACTTATTTCTCACATCAAGATCCATTCTTGCGAAATTCAGGCAATTAAAAACCCTTTATATCCCATGATGCTAAGGAAAGTGATTTTAAAAGCATCTGTCACTTTGACCTGATCTGCTTCATTTTGAATGGATTCTTTTCTTGCTTATGCCCAATCTCTCCATTAAGTTTGGTGCAAATTGGTTGTGTACTTTTCATGTTATCACACTTACAACCAGACAATGTGTGATGCAAAATAAGACATGAATTGAGATACTGTTCCTCAGTCCTGTATCCATTTATCATTTGTACCTAATAGCGTTTGCTTCAGAAATTAACGCTAACCATGCAGGCTCTAATTAGGCCCATTAAGGATGCTAATTATGCACCCCGCCAACAAACAAGACAACCAAGTGCAGTCCAGGCTTCCCAAACACAGAGACTTGAAACAGGGTGCCCATAATCCCTTTCACCATACGGACGCTGTCCTTGGCCTGAGAAGGAGCAGCATCCCGCAGGCAGGGACATGTTCTCATCTGCACAGAGGAGATAACCACACCACACCCAGGCTCAGCTCCTCCGCCACCAACAACCTGCCCCAGCACACCATCCGTCCTCTTGGCCCTCCATCATTTTCTCCCTCTTACAACTGTCCATCACAGCACACACTCACACAAACTCAAAGCTGCTGCAAACTCACTGGAAAGACAAGGAGAGAGAAGAAAGACAGCAGCTAAAATGAGTTTAGACAGCAAAGTGTTTTTTTGTTTTCCCTCTCTTCCTCCTGCTCTGGTGTTGGCGCCCTGTGTGCATCTCTGCCAATCCAGTCACTTTGAAGTGTACAGCGTTTGATTTGGACAAAGATTAGAGGATTTGAACGACATCCTAAAGGAGCCAGAACACAGGGGTTGTTTTTGTGGCCATAAAAAAAATAATTCTGACTAAAAATCAATGTCTGATTTCAAACGGGACTTTCTCCGCTCAGAGTGAAGTGCATCATCACTGGGTATGTCAGTGCTCCCCGCAAAGTGATTATCAGGCGACCCACTGGCCAAGGAGATTATTATATTGACTCCACACTCACAGTTCAGAGGAGTTTGGCGATGTGGTGACAACAGCTGTCTTACTGAATGATGACCCACCAGAAGCAATCTCAGCCAAGAGCTCTTACCACTGAAGATAACAGAGGTGGCGACACCATCATCTCTGTAGTGCCCTCATTTAAAACGATGCAACAATGTGCACCCTGACCACTTAAAAGTATAATGTCTTGTAGAAGAATCTCAGATTGATTAGAGAGTCGCTTCACCCAAATCACACATAAGAATTTTTTCTTATCCACATAGTATGAGCTTCATTTGATGAGGGTTTAACTTTGACTTGACTATTAGTTGAAAAGAAAGTAGTTGCTATTCACAGCAAGGTACCACTGCTTTAGAGTTTTCACACCAGGAAAATTTCCATCCACCATCACGGCATTAGGGCATAAGTATGTGTACCGAGATGATAGAATTATTTTACCCTCCAAAGATTTTGCTTCACCTGCCACACAGAGAAAGTGATATGTTTGATTCTGTTAGTGTTTTGTTGGTGATGTGCAGGACTGACTTACAGGGATGTTGAGTTTAAAATCCGTATTTCTCCAAAGTGATGAATTGCACGTATGTTTCTGGTGTTTAGTTCACAGATTGAGCCAAAAACACAGATTGAGTTTGTTTATGTTGAGTTTCCACAAAAACTGCATCATGATATATTGTTTATTAATAAAGAAGAATAAAGATGTGAGAGAAGTATTGGGGTGACAGCATCAATAGCTCAGGATCCCAAATGATTTGCATACCTCTAGAAGTGTGTGTATTCTGTGATTTGGTTCAAGTTAAGGTTAATATTGTACATTTAGAACAACTATTTTTGACCAAAGTGCTGAACAGGCTTAAAATGTGAAAATAAAAAAACAGAAACACAGATTAAAGAGAAAACACAAAAGCAATCAAAACTTAAACATCATAAATATTTGATTAAATAATCTGCTATGATCATTTAAAAATAACCATCCTGTGGAGCCAGCTTGAGCCGAGAACTTTTACTGAGCCGAGTACTGTTTCTTCTTTTTTAGCAAAGAATAGATAACAATCACTATTTACTTTCATAAAGATGATGTCTGACTCATGCACAGATATCAACGCAATCAGCAAATCACATAGACTGTGTGACAAATGCCTCTAAACCAACACATGGGGGTAAAGGTTACATATGCATTCACCTGCATTATTGTATTACAATGCATATTGTTCACTTTAATCACTGCACATTGTTTTGTAAACTAATTCAGTGAAGGTGCTTTGTGGTTATGAGCACAAGCTGTTTGCAGATCATCTGCATAGTCAGACTTATCGGCTCTTAGGTGCCCTTTTGGAAAATAAGTATTAAAAACACTTTTTTTATATGAGCCAACAGGCCTGGGTGCAGAGAACATTTATTATAATTATTATTATTATTATTATTATAGGCAGCTTCTTTTGAATAGGACTTATTCCACTGCTGGTGTGCAGAGGGGAAGGTGAATCATCCTGTTCCTTTCAAATCTCTTTTTCTGAATTCCCTCTCCTCCCTTTTCACTCTCTCTCTCTCTCTGTGTGTCTCTCCTCCATTGCCAGCCCAACAGCTGCTTCTCCCTTGGCCAGCCTCCAAATGGATGACTGAGGAGAGTGAATGGGTTTTTAATTTCACTTGTTAGCGCTGTTTTCTCTCCGCGTCTCCCCTCCCTCATGGCCTGCAGTACCAACACAGTCAGATTGGAAGAGGGGGGAATAAACAGCAGTTTGGGCCCAACACAAGAGCGGGGTCTCAATACCAAACCTTTAAATTAAGAGGACATTCATTAGGCACGGGCTGAGATATTTGAAGAGTTTCATTCTCTTTCCTCTCCTCTTCTGTGGGTTAATTAATCCTGAAGGGTTTGCTTTAAAACTGAAGTATCTCAGAGGTGGTGAGGAGGAATGAGGCAGTCATATTGTTCTGTTACCCACACAGCAGAGACCTCCATCTCCACTCTAATGCCTTTAGACTCCATAACCCCACATAGGTATGTTTAAGACGCCTCAGGCAAGATGGCTGCTTCCTCAGCAATGGAAGCTGTACATGTACGAAGAGGAGGCCCCCAGGCCGAATTACTTCCTCGTCATGATTCAACCTCTTTCATCTCAAGTTAAAACTTTTTATACTGCCCATGTGACCGCTCACTGAGGCATCACTGCAAAGGGAATCTCAGACTGATAGGTCAAATACTCGTCACGAAATACAAATATGCATAAAGAAAAAGCAAATACAAGTGGGCACACACACACACACACACACACACACACACACACACTTTAAATTTCCTTCACCTGCTGCCAAATTATTTCTTGATTCCTGTTAATGCCTCTTTCAGCTGTTGGGATGCTTTGGAACAAATACTTTCAGTCTTTGTCCAAGAGTTAAATTGGGGGCGATTGGATTTGGCTTCAGTTATGTGATAAACTGAGGTAGCTTCTGGATAAGAGGTGAAACATCTCAAACAACAGCCAAGTCCAGGTTCCCTCAAATCAATTCAACTCTCCTTGGACTGAGGACAACAAAGTACTAAAACACAAAGGTAAGATGGAATCAACACAACAGGACTAACAAGTTGCAGCTGCGGCATGCAAATAGGTGCTAAAAGGGGTTGAGCTGTTTGTGTGCAATCCAACAGAGAGAGAAATTGTAAGAGAAATTCTTTGAGGGTAAGTTTCCTCACACTGGAGACGCATTAAAGTCGACAGGTGACTGGGCTGGGAAACTTACAAACAACTGCTGCAACACATAACCTCTGGATGCTTTAAACAGAGCGCCCGTGGCACGCAGCTGGATGAGTTCTGACATCCATCCTAAGTGAGACAGATTACACGGAGCCAGTTTAATTTGAATTACAAGCAATTTACTGGCTCAGATGTGATGCTGCTGGGGCGCGGGTTTACTGCGAGGAAGCCACAAGCTTCCGTCACAGCAGGTGTTGGGTTTGAAACTCTCGTCCCGTGTTGGCCTATACCTGATCCAGCATACATGATGCTGCCAGGGGGAGGAGGGGATGGAGCAGGAAGCTGCTGTGCCTGGGCCGACACTCAGACTTTGGGATCCCAGCACAGGTCAGATGAAGGATAAATAGGCACATTTAACATGAGCTAATAAATAAAATAAAATTACAATTGTAGTTCTGCTGCTTGGCCACTGGAGCTCTTTTGCAACTTGTATTGAAAGGATCTGTGACTGGAACATAGTAAGAGTTTGGTGTCTAGGCTCCAACTTCATCATTCCCCCAGATATGATTATTTTGATATAATGGGGAGTGATGAGCACATTTATTTAACACCACTGCCAGAGCCTGCAGGTGGATGCTGGAGGGGCTGAAGCGATTCTGGTGCAGGGTAGCAGAGGAATTGAAAAGCAAAGGGGGGGCTGGGAAATCTTTACAGTTTAAATAAACCTCCATACTGGGACGGTGTGTATTCTGGATGGATGGGGTCACAAGATTGGAGCAGTGCAGCTTAAGTTGACTTTGCAAGCGTCACTCCATTCATCAAGTATTTGGAATATTTTGGTTGTGAGACTTTATATTTCTACCTCCACCAAGGAGGTTATGTAGTCACCCATGTCCGTTTGTTTATTGGTTGGTTTGTATGTTTGTCTGTTTGCAGGATTTTACAAAATTGACCCAACCGATTTCCATGAAACTGTGTGGAGAGAGAGGGCATGACCCAAGGAAGAACCCATTCAATTATGGTGGGGATCTGTTTCAGAGAGCACATCCAGGAATTTATTTTTCACTTGCGAGACATTTTTATTGATTTCTCAGAGACAACGTCATCATATTTCATCTTGATGATAAAAATCAGGCATATTTAGGAGACTGATATTTATGAGTGTGTGCAAGTTGGTGAAGATCCAAATAAAAATCAGGTGAATTAAAAAGTAGTTTCAGAAAGTGACTGTTGGGAAATTCTAGTTTTAAATCCTGATTTTTTTTTTATTCTGTTGGTTTATGTTTGTTTTCACGTCTCTTAAAAAATAAATCTTGATTTTAATGAGAAATAGTGATGGTAGAGGCTAAGTGGTCTGTTTTACATTCACCCATTCACACACATATTCATACAGTGCATCTATGTGCAGCACTTTTCTTTATGAGAGGGGGTAAGTTGAGGCTCAGTATGTTGCCAAAGGACATTTTGATCGAACCGCCATCCTTCTGGTTAGAGGACAACTGCGCTAACCCCTGAGCCACAGCCGAGGCTGTCTGAAGAGAGAGGTTTGGCCTGGTGATGATATAACGATTGTTTGTCCATAAATCCTCATATTATACCTTTTAGGGTACTTTTTTAAAATACTTTATAGTGATCATGTGCAATATGGATATATGGAATGCATTTATAGTGATTATGTGTGATATGGATATATAGATATGGAATGCATTTATTTATATGTGCATGTGTTTATGTTTTGTTAATACACTGGATTGAGTGCATTGTCTCTTATTCTGTTTTCTGTGCATCACTGCAGCAGCAATTTTAATTTTGTTGTATCCTGCTGATACAATAAATAAAGGTTTGTCCCTTGTAATTGTCACATCAGGCTCAAATCTCTCATAATCTCCATTTAACAGGTGAGGTTCAGGTACAGTTACAATGACGAAGCAGATTTTCAGTCAACATGTAGTAGAGTCAATCTTCAGTGTAATATCATATAAAAAGTATTATTGTATGTTGGGTTGTTTGCCTCTGTAGAGACATGGTAATGGAAAACACAGTGACCCTGACAGTGAGAGTCAAGGAAAATACATGTTCACATGAGCATGAGACGTTTCACAAACCAGGCGAGGTGTGCCCTCTTGTGGTAAAACATCGACATCACAGTCCACGTCTAACACATTACTTCCTCCGTATTAAAATTTCCAGCACCTTGGTTTGAAAACTCACCCATAAAGATACTTACCTCTGAATTACAGACAAATGGAAAATAAAAGAGAAATGAATAACAAGCCATTCACTAACTATGAGAGCATAGGTTTTTGAGAACATAGACTTTATTCATTTCCTATAAAAATGACACAAAAACTTTTAGCAGGTGCTTCAGGTAATCTTCACAGGGACGTGAGCCAGCCTGCACCACAGACTCGATCACACACCGAGGGCCATTGCACCTTCACATCACCACCTTCAAGTTCACTCCTGCACTTGGAGGCCGACCTGTACAGTCAACCACCAGCAGAGGCCGGGGTAAGCCTCTGACAAACCACTGAACCCTTTGCACTCCTCTTTCCCTGCTTCTCTCTCTTCCCCAACTCCTCCTTTTTACCCTTTTCTCCTTCATCTGGTTTTCCTTTTTTTTCCTCAATCGTCGTTGTGACCCTTCATATCCCTGAGCCCAGCTTCTCTGATTGGTTCCAGACGTGCCACTGAGCTCTTCTTGCCGACTCAACATTCCACAGCTGGAGACTGCACACACACACACACACACACACACACACACACACACACACACACACACACACACACACACACACACACACACACACACACACACACACACACACACACACAGTATTTGCTCTCTCTCCTCCTACCTTCCCCCTCTATCTTAGTCCAACTCAGAGAGCAAAAGAAGCTCTTTTTTTTTCATGGCAGTTAGTGAGCCTCAGACTGAAAAAGCTCCAAAACATTCCTCTGAGCAAGAAGACTGAAAAGCACTCAGAGGCAAAAGCCGCAGGAAAAAGAGGTTTGAGGAGGAGTATGAACAGTTCATTATGGCCATTATAATGCACAAACGTGAAATCTTAAAAATGACAAAGGAGCTTTTACTTACGAAAGAGTACCTTTTTGCTAAACAATCTCTGGCTCTCATATATACAACGTCGTCAATTGCATGAGGGATGTTTTCCTATGTGGGGGCAAGTGTTGGCGTTCATCCCATAACAGAAGGAAAGTTTCCAAATGTCTTCACCAGTTGTACTTAAGTGAAAACGCATGGTGAAACCTGCATCATCGAAAAGACAAAACGAATGAGAAATATACTAGCGATAAAACATTACAGAGATGTGAATAGTGGTCCATAAAAGTGATGAATCAGACAAATATCAAATTGCAAAACCTTTTTCATGGCACGCACAAAGAAAATGACTGTCCATAAAAATGCTGAATCAGCTCCAGATGGCGGCATGAGGAGCCAAAACAAACAACGGAGCAGCAACAGTGTCTTAAAGATAATGACAAAAGGCCAAAAAGTGGGTGACTACGACTGATTTAGATCAGGAGAAGAGTAGAAAGTGCCAAACTGTAGACAAAGCCATGGATGCTGAAAGTCTAATCATTTGATGACAACCCTTAGTCCTGCTGTGCCACAAAGACAATGTAATCTATTTTAAAGACCAGCTTTCAATACTAAGTTCTAATTATGTGCACAATTTTAGTGTGCTGCCCTCAGACGGTTTGAGGTCACTGGTCCCTGTCACCTTCCACACATTCACATTTAGACTTCTCCCTCATCGGCTAGTCGTCTGACAGCTGATGCTGACGTGTCAGATCCAAGCGGAAGAGAGAGGCAGGCTCACATAAACCACACATGCATCATCAGTAACAGTTCTCTGCAGCTGCAGAGATTACAACAAATCAACAAGGAAGGACGCACAAATGCAACAAAACAACAACAAAGAATAAAAACACATCTCAACTTCCGGTAAATACTGTCATGGCAAAGACCATTACAAAACTGAAAAATGAATTTGGTCCTGAAGAAGACTGACTGTGTATTTGGAGAACGAAGACAAATGGTTTTAGTTGATCTGTGGCTGCGATTGTCTTTCAATGGGAAGACCAAAGGAAATATACACCAATCAAAAATTTAAATGTCGGCATCAGGGAAAAAGGCGAGGAGTTGTTTTGTAAAACTGATTTTCTGTTGAACTTTTCCAACTGTGATCAAATTTAATTCCCAGTAGATCCATAAATGCTCTTCATGGATGCTTTGGGAGAAGAACTGTGTGTAAAAAGAATGATCTGATTTGTCTGGTGAGAAAATACCTTGAATTGTCTTGACAACAGAAAAGACGAGGGATTCAATTTAAAATCTAAATATCTGCTGCGCTCTACACAGCCCCTCAGCACTTAAAAAAATCTTTTTGGTTTCAAAATAGACAACATAAACGCCACAACAGGTTTTTCTTTTTACAAGTCAGCACATTGAAATCAGCCTCTCCGGCGTTGGGTCGGATCCAGCCTCGGGGCTGGTCAGACAGTCGCTCGCTCTGCTACTCTGGCTGCTCATTCAGCTCCATGTCCGACACCAGGATGTTCTTCTCGGCCTGCTCGGAAAGGCTGGAGCTCGTGCGGCTGTAGCGTGCCCCATCGTACGATCCCCGTGACCCAACAGTTCGCCGGCGGTACAAGTAGATCACACCGACGATCAGCACCACCAGCACCAGGCCCGAGACTATGATGACAATCAGAGTGGGCAGATGGTCGCCATCCACTAGGCAGAGACAGAGGATGGAAATGTAGATTAGCCAACATACAAATGGTTAAATTTCAAGGACACACACAAACATTGCAGCTGATGATCATACTTACATCTTACATCTGAGGTCTCAGCACCTGTAAATGACAGAAGAGAAAGTCCATTGATTAATTGACCTTGTTTATAGTTTAATAATAATTTTGATGGTACTTTTTTACACGCTTTTCGGTGTTTCTTTATTTGGAACCCATGCAAGGGCGGACACAGTTTATATCATTATTGACATTGTACAGGCTCCTGAACACAGATCAACATCTTCTTGGACTTGGACTTATCAAACACGAAAACAATTTCTTTTTCTCTTGTTTCGTTGGCTCGTCTGCGACTCAGACTCAACAGACTCAACTCAGATGATGCGGTCTCGTGTGAGTGCTTACTGCGTGGTCGTTTGCAGATGACCCCGTGCGTGCGATTTCTGCACGAGCCCGGCTTCCACAGGCCACTGTTGCTCTGGATCCAGAAGCAGGAGTTGGGAGACAGAAAGGAGAACGCAAGATCGTGCGCCTCCCAGTTGGTGTATGACATCTCCATGTCCTCGCTCCACACTAGACCCCTACCTGCAGCGGGAACACAAGCGCACATAGCCGGAGACATAAACAGACTTTCACTTTATCTTAAGGAGCGCACATTTTATAGCATGCTGAGTCATAAAGGTTTCCAAGATTGGGTTAAGTTCTTTCCATTAGCTTATCAAGCATGTTTCTGTGCATGTCAAATTATTTAATTAAGTAGTAATTATGCTGTTTAAATAAATTAACTTGTTGAAGATAAGGCACCTTGCTATCACATTGAGAGAAACGGTCTTTATCATGTTTCCTCTACTTAATTAATTCTTTCTTGATTATTCTGTAAAATATATTAATTATATATATAAATCTGGTTAAATTGACTGAATTAGATGTGAACAGATCAGGATAATTCAACTTAAAGTAGCACAAAACTGTAAAGTTTTGATTTAAACTTTCTGCAAGTTGATAAGTCTGCGGCTGTGGATGTTGTTCGAGGTTGGACCTTTCACGCTGATGCCCAGCCAAGCTCCATGTGCCTGCTCCGCATAGCTCTGGATGTGTTCCGACACAAATCCGTTCTCCGTCTCATCCAAGATAGAGAGAAGCTCTGCTCCCTCTAGGAGAGAGAAAAAAGAAAGGAAAGGAAAGGACAGAAATGGAACAAACCAGAATTGATTGTGCATGGAGATTTACCAGTGGTGCAGCAGGCTCAATGAAACACTTCTAAATTTAGACATATTGATGTGTTTGGTCAATTGTTTGCACTGGAGAAGGTCAGAAGTGTTGTGCCTAATTGGTTTTCAGTTCAGTGTCGTGAGGCCGTGAGGTCAAACGCAGCAGGAGTCTGAGCAGAATGTGACGAGTGTAAGCGAACGGAGAGCTTCCGCAACTCTCCCCTTACCTTTTTTACAGGACATGCGAGCATCCTGCTGTAGTCTAAGGGTTTGCAGGTTGAAGGCGTAACAGTGGTTTCTGAAAGGCACCCAGGCCCAATCCCCTACAGAGTTGGGACACTTGCCAGGGTAGATCCATTGGTGACTCACAGGCTCGTCTGGCAAAGAGAAAAACATAAGGGATTAACTAAATTTAGTTTAACTTGAATGAAATTCAAGTTTAGGTTTTTATAAAATGTAGACTGTTGTATGTTGTTGTTGTATAACAAATAAATACCACTAATTTGACAGATTGCAGCATCCAGTTTAGTATCACAGGGAGTAATGGTCCACTGCCCATTAATGGTCATGTGACCGCATCCAGCCATGTGATTGGGCTCCCCATAATTCCAGTTGGAATACGACACTTCTTCTTCACCCAGCCAGGTGAAGCTCCGTCCCTGAAAGCATCAAAGAAAGTATAAGTTGTGAATCACTGTCTCCTGTGACTCTAGTGATGAATTAAAGTTAAGTCGCCAGGCTCACTCCGTAGTTGTAGAGAGCCACCCAGGCCGGCCGGTGCAGGCGGTTGATCAGCAGTGTGAGGTACGCCTGCTGGTAGGGATCCTTCACCATGGCCAGAGTCCCATTCAAAGATTCACACAGGTGCAAAGCACCGGTCCAGTCCAGGCGCTTCTCCACCACACGATATGTCACTCCGCCCAACTCCACAGGCTTCGACAGGGAGGCAGGAATCAGGGCAGGCGCGGGAGGCAGACCTTGGTCTGAAGAAACAAGGTTCACTGTATGTCAACACACTTCTCCAGTTACAAAAACACACAGTTGAGGTAATAATGAGCGCCACACCTTGATGCCTTTGACAAATGTAACCATTATTCTCCATCTCACAGGCTCGGGAGGCCCACATGCCGGCGTTCTTCTGCGGGTTCCCATGAATCATCACCACGCAGTTTCCCTGAGAGGTGACAGTGACATGATCAGAACTGGAACAGGGCTAAGAAAACACTAAAGCATCAGAGCGGCGGTTGGTGAGTGTTGTTGTGAGTTGCCTACCCGAGTCTTGTTTTGGTGCGGTCCGCTGTTGTCGAGTGGCTCCCCAGGGCCCCAGTTGGTGTAGCTGAGCAGGCCAGTCTTGGCCCACTGGAAGTGACCTTTGGAGTCTGAGGTCAAACCCACCCAGAGGTCAACACTGGCGTTGTTCAGCAGGGTGGTGACGAAGGCTGTGGGGCGGAGAATCGATTGTGTTACAGTGTGCATGTGCGTGAAGAGACTTGGCTAACAAACTTAAGAAAAGGTTTAAAGATGAATGGATGGATGGATAGATAGATAGACAGACAGACAGATAGATTGGGTCTAACCACCTCTCCTCTGTTTGTGAGTGTTCTGCTATAATTACCTTGCTCCAGATGATTGGTCACCACTGCCAGCACCCCTCCCTGAGTCTCACACCTCAACTTGGACGCAGACCATGTGACCCGGTATGACTGATCAAACACCCTGAAACACTTCACAAGATGAAGCTCAGGTCAGTTTGAGTCTGGACAGTTAAAGGTGCATTGCATAAAGTATTACTATTCAGTTGCTATGCCTATCCTATCTGCTGTACAACTAACACGATAAAAACACAATGAAATCTACCTTATGCTGATAGGACGCCCATCCATCCGGGCAGCCTGCGGGTGGGTGGGGGGATGATGGAGTTGGAGGAATGGTGCCTGTGACGTTCACTCTTTTACAGATGTAGGGCAGGTCAGAGTGACATTTCTGGTCGGCCCAGTCCGCTGTTTGGAAGTGACAAACACAAGCGCGAGTTAAGTGCACTGCTTTTTCATTTAGCCTCTTGAGGTCTCGCGGCCCGGCTGCTTGTACCTTTGTTGGCCGACATGTGAACACATCTGCGATCACGGCTGAGTGGATGCGGCCTCCCGAGGGCCCAGGACACGTAATTGAGCACTGAGTGGTCAGACCAGTGGAAACGGCCGTTGTTTTCGTAGGTGTGAAGTCCCAGCCACCAGTTATCACCCTCTGCTTTCACCATCTAAAACGTGAGAGAGAAACTGTGAACAAGGCTGCAGTGACCTTGAATATTCCCAGTTTGTTTAGAAAAAAAAGTACTGCAGATTTATACCACAGTGTTATTGTAAATGCACAGTTATATCATCCTGAACTGTAGTTACACGGTGTGGTTGTGATGCAGTACGCAGACACCATAATTAATGGTGATTTAGGTTCAGTATATCACGGTGTTACCCAGATTAAACCGGACCACTTGCCGACACCATCATGATCAATCGCATCTTCGGGTTAAATCAACTCTTATAAACGATGATGAACATTTTGATAAAGTGTCCAGTGCCTTGTGTAAAGTGCTGGCCAGGAAAGCGTCTTCCTCAGCTGAGTGGACGGATGCCAGCGAGGAGTCAAACCAGGAGCAAATCCTCTGGGCCTGGTCCCAAGTGGAGCGGTGGTCAAAAAATTTATACTCAGCCTCCTGGAAGGGAATCCACTCGGGCGAACTGGTGCCTGAAAGAACACGTGGCGAGAAACATGGCCAGACATCACAGGAAGGTTTTCAAACAAACACTTAAGAGATTATTTCATTATATTCATAAAACCGACCTTCAGAGACTTCTGGTTCCTTCTCAACAGTACCTAAGAACACAGGAGCAGGGAAAGGTGTGTTAATGTCATGCAGCATGAGACGGAGGGAGAAATGACTAAAGATGTAGCACAAATTAGAAAACAACATTTCAGATGGAAAATTTAAATATGTCCAGGACTAAAATTCCAATTTCATCCTCGGAACCTTTTGAATAATTACAAAGAAAAGGTCTGGTGTCGTTGTACCTCTGGGGATCTTGCAGATCCAGTCTAGCTCTGAGTCACAGTGCATGGCCAGCCATGTTGTTGTGCCCAAGTCTGCTGCAGCACACTGCCGAATGTTATAGTAGTACCGGCCGAAGTTCTGGTACGTGAACTAACACAAGAAAGATAAACAGATTCGGATAATTTTAAATTTTAATCTGTTAAATTGCTTTTTTTTGGAGCAGATATCTTTTCATTACTCACAGCCAATCCATCGCTCCACTTCCAACTACCATTGTCCATGGGGTTCCTGCGGTTGAGGCCAATCCAAAACCAATGCTGCTCATGGTCCTCGGATATCCTAAGGACCACAGCTTCATCATCATCATTGTCTTCATCATCACAATCATCATCATTACCTATCAGCTGTTCAGAGGTGCCCACCTACCCGAAGGTCTCATGGAGGACCTGAAAGACGAAGTGCTCTTCGTCCGGGCCGCTGATGCTCAGCAGGTCGGCTCCGTGTCTCCGGCAGAAGAGGTTAGCCTGCAGCCAGCTCATCTTCTTCTCCTGCTGCGAGGAATAAAACAACTGCAACACAGTAAAGAGGTAATGACATATTAAGCACAAATTGTAAAGTTCGACTTAACTGCAAAGACACAAATACCAGCGTGGACAATGTGAAACTGGGATGAACCTTGTAGCAGTAGCGCAGGTAACTGTTGCTCTTCCAGCCCCTGGGACAGGAGCCACTGAGACTTGGGGTAGGCTGGGGGACGGGCGGCTCGGGGCTCAGAGACGTGTCCTGGTTCTGTCTACAGATGAATTTCGCCTTCGATGAAGCACAGTCTTTCACCTCCCACAGACCTGTTGCAAAGCCTGTCGCCATGGAAACGCAGCCATGGTTGAAGTTGGCTGAAATAGACACAGGGTGAAACGTAGGTGAGTAAAGAAAACAAAACACATCGAGCTGATGAAACATGTGGAAATAGACGAATGATTAGGAGAGGAGAGAGGAAATGTGATAACTCATTCTCTTATAAGCCACTGAACTCTATTCCTCTAAACTCTCTTACTGATCGTCATTACGGATCATACTCTCAAAAATGGTCTGTAAAAAAAATAATTAAGACATACCGTTCCTACAGCTTTTCTCACAAGAGGTTTTATAATAATAATAATATTAATAATAATTTATTATAATTATAATAATATAATTATAATAATCAATTATATACAAATACGGGAATGATAAAAAGTAAGAACCAATCCTTTCTTCTACAACTCGATCATTGGTCTTTATTAAAGCCTTATTATGAGTTTATATAGTCTATGGTACTAACCAGGGTCAGTTTAAAAATATCATCCCATGACAAAAACCCTCAGATAAAGTTTAAAATGGAAAACATCAGGTTTTATCTGCCGCACAGGCAATGATTTTCTCAAATAATCAGCTTATCAATGCTGCCGTATAGAGCCAAATCAGGAAATCAGCATTTAAAAGAGAAAAAATCCAGTAAAATCCAGCTTCTTCTTTGTAGATTAAATCCAAAACTGGCCCTTGTTCAGAATGGACCTCATGATTTGGCCAATTGAAAATCCACAGCGATAGATTAGAGGAAACTTTAATAATCCCCTCAGGGGAGTGAACTCATCATAGCAACAGTGGTAACAACTAATAGACGAAGCAAAATGAAGGTAGTCCTTGTAAAAACATGTTGATATGCTAATTATAGGTGAAATAGATCTAAAGGTTTTTAATAGATTTTTATCAATATACAATTAAATCTGATTCCTCTTGATCACTACATGATTTGCATCCTTTACAACAACCTGATTTTGATTGATTGATTTGTTTCTAGTTGTCTGTTTTGACAACTGAACTCTGTAATTCTGTAAATCATGTCTTTGAGCTACCTGGCTCCTCACGATTCCAGTTGGTGTAGGACACTCTGTCACCACTGAGCCAATTGAAAGACCCGCTTTGATTTTGGAGGCCGATCCAGAAGGAATCTCCAGAGCGACCGAACAGCAGGCTGTTTGCGAAGGCCTGCTCGAACCTGTGGAGGTTTAAAAAGGGGCTTTAAGGAAAGCAAGCACTGACAAAGCAGACAGCGATGACTTTCAAGGTAATGTGTATGTGTGTCAAGGTATGTGGACTTTGCTGTACACACCTATTTGTGATGGTAACAAGGGTGGCACCGTGGACCTCACAGGATTTCCTGGCTTCATCAAAGGTGAATTGGTTTTCTCCCACCCAGTAACAAGCTGGACTGTGCCACTTCCAGCCCTGAGAGGAGAGGAAGATGAAGACAAAGAGGAAAGGAAGAGGAAGAGGAGAGGCAATTAGGCGGATATGGAAATCAACCACTTCCAGAGTGGAAACTTCCACCAAAACTCAGTGGATTGGTGGATCCAGATCAGGGGGCAGGCAGATCCAGGAAATTTTTTTTGCACTTTTTTGACATTGCAAGATTTTTCAAAATTTTCACTGTTTTCCAGGAATAATTAATGGATCTTGACGGAAACAATAACACAGCTAGGGAGCAGATAACTGTGAGTGAATGTGAACTTTGGTGCAGCTTGGTTGAGTTTAAAGGGACTATTAAAGGGAATGAAGTAGCGCTCTATGGAGTACCATTCTGGTTCAATAATTTAAAATCCCTGCATGGGCATCAAACTACATATGCAGTGCTAAATTTTATACAACTAATGTTTCAGTAGCAGCACAAAGGAAGGAAATATGGCAACAACAAACTGGAGCAGTTAAAGGAAAACAGCATCAAATAGCATTCAACTTTTTTGGGGCGGAGGACGTAATCGCTCCATTTGAAATACTAACCACATCATTCCTTTGCCCTTAATCTTCCACTGAATTTCATTCACATCTGTTAAGTACTTTAAAACACATTCTACTCACTAGCATACAGACAGACAAACAGGGGAGGTGAAAAACACAAATGATCTCCCAGAAAACAATTGACTTCATCACTCCCAACAGACGTGAGTCCACTCATACGAGCTGTGTTTATCCTGAATGCAGAATTAAAAAAAAGAACAAGTCTATGCACGCACAAATAACTGCTCCCTGGCCTCAATCCCTCCTGTCAGCTCTTGCACTGTATCTGTGGAATTGCGCAGATGCAGCCAACACGCCAAGGGTCGTGAAGGGTGAGATATTGAGCGAGATCGGAAGGGAGAAAAAATGAAGCTTCTTGTGAATAAGCTCCACCTCTTGCTTTTTGTGCAACCACGTTTGGCATCTAGACAGAAACCTCAAATATTATACCTGCTGGAGACGCCTGATCTCGCATCTCCTTAAAATATTCTTTATTTTCTGCAAAACGTCAGACATCTTGAGTATTTTTCCATGTGTGTGGTAAATGTATGAATATTACACCTTGATTTCACCAATATGAACAAATATGCAAATATTATTTTAAACCCCATACCCTCACTTTGATTTTACAAGAATCCTTTGAGTGACACCTTATCAAGAGAGAGATATTCCCTGAAGGCAGACATCACATTCAAGAGGCCAAAAAACATGTTCCTTGTGCCAGGAGGCCACCGTGACCTTGACCTTGACCTTTGACATTTCATCACCCGTATCTAACCAGTTGATCAAGTGAACTTCTTTGACAAATTCAAAAGGATTTCTTCAAGGTGGTCTTAGATAACACATTAACAAGGCAAAAACAAAGAGGTTTGAGAGGTTGCAGTGACCTTGACCTTTAACCTTCCAAATAGAATCAGTTTATCTTTGAGTCCAAGTGAATGGTTGTACCAAATTTGAAGAAATTGCATGAAAGTTTTTTTGCGTTCACAAACCAAACACGTTTTGTAAGGTCACAGCGATCTTGTCACCATTGCTGGCAGGGAGGCATAAAACCGATAGACAGTAGCACCATAAGCTTTTTAGTTACCAAATAACCTTTGGAATATCAAATTCAAAAATCTCAAGGACATCTGGTGTACTATTCAGCAACTGTATCCTTAAACATTTAAATAATCACAAAAATGAACACAGGAACCCAGGGAGTTTGCATTTCCATTATTTTAGGGCCCCCCTTGTGTCTGAGGGGCCTAAGCAGCTGCTGACACCACAGGCTGCCTCCAACATTAGCAATCAGTGTTTTCTGATGTCGCTGTTTATTCACTCATGAAGCAGCTGAGCTACCCTCATAATAAAATCACTATCTTTCGTTATATGGAAGAAAACAATAGTTTGAGGAGTCGCTGCTCAAAATGACGACATCACAATAACGAGCAATCTGTTATTTTTTTTGAGGAATGAGCTCAGCACTGGATGGGGTAAATGGTTTTGGGGATCATGTGGTTAAATGTTGCACAGACGGTCAGCGGGCTCTCGCTCATTGTTGTTTCACATGTTGCGTGTAGTGAGATCATCTGCTTGAAAACAAGCCCCGCCGCCGCAGGGCCCTGCAGCGCGCGCCATTCCAAATGACCCTTGTCACATTACCACCCGTGACGCCTCGCTCCCTGGGGAGCGGGGGTAAAGATTCATTACACCAAACAAATGGTCCATCCATACAGAGATCTTTGTTGAACGTAGCAGCGGCGAGCCAGCACGACCCTCGGCTTCAGATCATTTACACCGTGAGTCAACACATGAACAAACAAATATATAACACTTCTTTATATACACAGACACACACTATCATATCTTTTCTCACTGTAATTATCCCCTATAAATCACACATCACTGATAAAGAACCCACTAACTTTGACAATAAATATTTTCCGTAAACAGGAGGGAAAAGTCAGGTATGATCTGCTTTATAATCTCATATGGAGAGAATTAAGAAGTGTGCACTCAGAGACAGATGTAGATGGATCCTCCAGATGTGGTTCACTTCACCATGTGGGTGAAGTAATGGGCGCCACAGTGCAAGTTAATGTAGGAACTGAATGCCCTTTCTGAATGAAGATACAAACATCTCAATTTGATTTGTTTTTACATTCATTTTGGCTTCTGAAAACTATGCATGAAGCCAAAGTAGTCTGTGTGTATCTGTGTGTGTGTGTTTCTGGAATGCCTGTTAAACTTCCATGTCTTAAGGGAGTGATTTATGTTACAGTTAGAGGCCCAGGGCAGACGAGTGGGCCAGCGGACGGGTGAAAGCTGGACGGCAGCTCTGGGAAAAGGGGTCAAAGGTGAAAGAATGGCTGAAATATTATAATAATAAGAATAATAGTTATGTTCCCCTTAACACTGCAGACTGTCAGCAGCTGGAATAAGATCACTGACATGTTCTCAGCAGAATCTTGAGGAGAGAAAAAGAGCCCTACTTGTTTGCAGTCCTGGTGCTGAGGTTTCCCATCACTCTTTGTTCCTGGTTTCTTGCAGATGGAGGGCAGGGCCAAATTACAAGGGCTGTCATCCCAGCGGCCGTCCTGCACATGCAAGCAAGACACAAACAAAAGGAGAGAGCACAGCTGTTAAATATATACAAATGGAGGAGAATTGCTGACCGCCCTTCGCTGTGAGGTGACTAAGGCCCCCAGGCTTTAGGGAGGGGTCAGCGTGAGGGTGAAGAGGGTCACTCACGGGCCCCCAGATGGAGACGCAGTCCTCCTGGGTGTTGCGGAAGTTATTGGGTTCAAACGGGTGCCAGTATGTGAAGATGACAGGTGTGTGGTCGGTCCACTGGAAGTCCATTTGCATGTTGGTGTCATGGAGCCCTATCCACAGTTGGTCAATGTCTGAGAGAAGACACACACAACACAATAAGACAGTTATGGGAGAATAATTCATGGATCTTGATGAACAAAATCAGGCATGTTGTGGACTGATATTTATGAGCATGTGCAACTTGGTGCAGGATCCCATTCTAGTTTAGCAATATTTTTTTACAGAAAGGATATAAAAATCCTCCAGAAAGCTTTAATTTGGTTTTATTCCTCTGTGCTGACGACAACCAGACACGAAAAAAAGTGTTGTGATAGATCTGAGTGTGTGGACTCCCTCTGATCCACTGGATTTCAGTACAGTTACCTTTTTTTGTCTTTGCTAAGCCTGATGTTTTTGTCCTCTTCGACACTTATACAGAAAATATTAAAATCCCTGACTGCCCCTACTGAGAATATATCAAATAATCAAAATGTACATTTCATTCTTTCACTTTAAAGACAAGAGGAAATCCATGTGGAGCAGCCAACTTTGAGAGCAGGTAACAGATGTCCAGTTTAAGCTTGAAACACAAATCTGCCAGAAACAGTGAATAAACACAGACAAAGTGAAAAGGGAATATGATTCGTAAGATTTCATCTCATGTAATACAGAGGAAAGGTTACAGTGCTATAAAAAACAAATCACCTTTTTTCAAGTTGCGAATAATGAACTCCAGCTCCGGTAGGGTGTGAATGCTGACCAGGTTGGCCTCCATCTTCTGGCAGGTTTTCTGAGCCGTATTCCAGTCACTCTTCTCTGAAGTCAGTCTGTAGCAGCCGGCCTGGAAGGCCTGAAAGCCGACATCACACTCGTACTTCTTATCATCTGTCCAAGAATCTGTAGGAGCAGAAAGATAAAAAAACAATCAAGCTGTGGACATAGCACCCTGGCTGGACTGTTGCTACTGTGTTTCACTTTAATGGATGAATGCTTGTGCACAGACCTGTAGTGAAGGGGTCCAGGGTGGCATTGGGCCTCTTCTTACAGACATACGGCAGAGCAACAGAACAATCGCGGTTTTGCCAGCGACCTGATGACTCAGTTCTGATCACAACACAGTTGTCCTCATCTTCGCTATTTGGCTGGTCTGAGGATGAGACATAGAAATCATGAGAACATCACTAACGTCCTCGATCGAAGTACAAAATACTCTAATAATAGTAAAAGAGTGTGGCTGTGTTTCTTTGAATTAAAATGAGAAGGCCTACACATTCAGCCTTCTGTGGGAAACAAAAGTTTCAAAAATATCAGGCTTCAAAGCTTGATTTGGACTCCAGGCTAACCTTGTTCCCAGTTCAGATATTTGAGTGGTGAGGAGTCGACCCACTGCCAACCCCCGTTGAGGTCTAGGTCATTGAGGCCAATCCACAAAGCAGCGCTGTAGGTGGTCAGCAAACCTACAACAGCAGGACAACACCTATCAGATGATATCAAACATGAAACAAATGTTTCTCTGTGTGCTTTTGAGAGGGAGGACACAAAACAAGGTGACTTTTCAACACTGCTTTCACTCACAGGCTGAACAACCACTCAAGTCACAAAGGATTTTATCTGTCAACGCAGGATTGAATAAAAAACTGAGTAAGAAAAGCTTAAGTATGAGCATATATTGGCAACACAACATCAGAAAAAATTAATAATTCCTTTTGGAAGATTGAATAAGCAAACCAAATAGACTGTGTTTGCCTGTGAGACATTCTGCTGTAAGCACATTTGACTGCTAATGACTTTTGAGTTTGTCAAAGGCAACCTGTGAAACTTAAGGTTGACACGGTAACACAGCCTCCATGTCCGAGGTCTCACTGGACCCCAGAAGTAGCTAATTTCAAGTTTCAAGAAATCAAGGTACAATTCATCACTAAGACGAGAAGTGAAACATGAAAATAAAATTCCAAATGAATCATTTGCTTCCCTTTTTTGTATATTGTGTAAATAAGTAATTTTTCAACTGTTTTTCTACAATGGTCCTGAACTTTTGTTTTTAAACACAACAGCAAGTCACATTGACTTTACTTATTGGCTGTTCGGACATTGTGTTTTCTCATTTGTCTTGTTTTTTGATTTGTTATTGTGTTCTCTTAGTTGCCATTGTTTTTTTGTTTTTTGATGAGTTTTTTTGATTTGCACTTCTGGGTCACTATAGATTGTCTCATATTTCTGATTTATTTCTGATGTGTTCAGATGTACAGCTGTGTTCAGTTCAGAAGCAACATGTGTAACAACAGTGATAAGGTATATGTTCAAGATTCGTTAACAGATCATAATCAGATGATTTTGTGGTATAGATTCAGACTTTATCAGTACTGCATCAGTACCTCACAGAGGTTGTAGGCAAAGGAAAAAAACACATTTATTTAAGAAGCTTCACCAGATGTGATCACCTTCTTCATATAAACATTCACTGACTTTACCATTAATGTAGGTCTGCTCATGCAGCTTGGTGATGCTCAGCAGGTCTGCCCCCTGCTGCTGGCAACTGATCTGTGCCTCGCTCCATGACAATGTAGCCTGGAAGTTGAACTGGTAACAGCTGTCCGTCAGCGGGTCTTCATCCCAGAATGTCTCACAGCCGCTGCCTGAGAGTGAGGGAAAGACACGAGTCAGTCAGAGCAGAGGAGAAAGTTGGAGGACACAAGAGTTGATTTGGTTGAAAAGAAGCTGTGTGAAAAAAAAAAAAAGGTTCCAGTGAGCTGAGAGATGTAACAGTACAGTCCTGAACTGGCAAACTGATAACTCACTCTTGACAGGACAAAACCCCCAACGCTCGTCCTTGCCATAGTCAAAGGTGGTGGCGCACCAGAGGTGACCGTCCTCACGGCCGATACTGGTGCAGCTGTGGAACCACTGGCCATCGTACAGAAAGGGCAGGTAGCAGGGCCGGCCGTGAGAGTTGCCCTGGATGGTGTAGATCTCTGTCGGGAAAAGAGAGGGGGAGACTGTAAATCCCTGATTCGCTTGAGTTGCCTAAAGTTATGGCTGCGAGCTGTGCTGAACTGAAATACCTTATCTGTTTTCTCAGCGACTCGTATAATCAAACAGAGGATGATATTCCAGTCAAAACAACAAAGTCAACCAGTGGTCAGCAGAGGGAGGGGCAAACAAATAAATAAAGGCAGATTATGAGGAAAACTCAAGATTTTCATTATGAAGTTGACATGAAAATCAGCAGCTGTGGATTTAGAAAAAAAAGTCTAGATTTAAATATTTATATTCTAAAGCAGTTTCTTTTAGCAGTGATCCCATGTTGCTTCATGACATCACCAAACTAAGTCTTTTGTTATTGATTTTATTGATCCGCTCCTAGCAGCTGAAGTTACATAAGAAATGTTTAAGTTTAATTTTATTTGTGAATTTTATTTTGAATGTAAAGAAAGCAATACCTTTTTGAATATTTATATTTCAATCAAGGAGGTTATGCTTTTTGTTTATTTGTTATTTAGCAGGAATATACAAAAACTACTGAACGGATTACCATGAAATTTGGTGGAGGGATGGATGGGGGGGGTCAAGAAAGAACCTATTCAATTTTTGTGCACATCCTGATCAGGGGACGGATATAGTGAATTTAACTGTGATTTCATGAGGGAACTCTTGGGCCTTGGCGAATTCTATTTAATAATCTATATCTGATTTCTGCAGTTTCGAAATTGTCTGAGGTCATCGAAAAAGAGTCCATTCGTTCTTTCCACCAATGTTTGGTGCGAAGAGAAGGCCAACAGTGAGGGAGAGGGAGAGAGAGGGTGAGAGGGGGAGAAAGAGTGGGAGGCAGGATCTGTAGTGTTACCAAAACACGTTAGGCCAATGGAAAGTAGGGCAGACATGTTAAATGAGGGAGGAAAGATTTCTGAAGCTCCCTCCCTGACTTCCCCCTGTGCTCCACCACTGTCTGGCTGCAGTGGAGCTGCTCCCCCAGTTGACTAATGTCAGAGGTATTCCTCTCCAGCAGCGAGTTGACTCCACAAAGAAACTTGTGAAGATCGGCACATGACAGTTAAATATGTCAATGTACCAAGTGCCACAGCTCCGTTGCCAAAATAAAATAAAAGAGGGTGAGAAGAATCACTGTAGAGCAGAAAGTCGTACAGCTACAGCGAAGTTCGTCAACGAATAACCATGACATTCGATGCGGGTAAGAATGGCACTGACAGCGGAAATGAGGCTTAGCTGCAAACCAGCGTGGTCAGATTTAATCTAGAGTGAAAACTATAAATAAATACAAATATACTTGAGGGTAAGGACAGCTTTGTGTGTTTACTGGAGTTTACAAACACCAGCAGTGTTTTGCTTGGCTTTCTGAATGTCAGCCAGCCGTGTGCCCTGGAAGAGCGTCACAGCGACGTCCATTTGATCAGATGCAGCTGTGGCACCTACAGCAGTAAGACAAACTGCTGCAGAGAGGCAGCGAATCACACAGGGTAGGAGCGGCTGATTGGTCACTGCAGCTAATGGGAGAGGAGATCCTTCAGGCCATTTCATTGCTGAATGAGGTGCAGACTCTTAGATTTCGTGTAATGTCTGGTATCTCATTACTCACTTTTGTTTTTCTCACATTTTGTATTTTTTAATTCACAATTACTTTTAAAGATTAAATATGTAACAATTCCTCATTAAAGTGTCCAAAAACAACTAGATCCAGTTATATATAGTTAGAGTTATATATTTTGTTGACTTGTGTATCCAAAATGTTTCCAACAATATTCAAACCCACAGAAATCAAGGTAATGGGCCATATTATTTTGGTTGCCTTATAATTGCGTATCCACAATATCCACTTTTCTCATGGCTTTGCCTCTCTCTGCTATAACTTCTGGGAAAAGTGACCAGTGAGCCTGTCAGCTGATTATTTACTTTAATTTTATTCCTTCCTTCCATTGTTTGTATTTGTCACTTGAAATTATTTGATAAGTACATTTTAAGTGTTTATTGTATTTTATTATGTTACTAAATCTTTGGGTTAATAAAAATAATCACATTCCTATTGTTATTGTATCTCTTGCAATTGCATTTTCTATTTAAAACTCAGCATTGACTAGAATGTATTGTTTGAAAATGTGAATGGAAATCTGGAAGTTTTATTATTTTGAATTGAACCAAGTAAAGACTCAATCAATGAATCAGAGCTACTGTGATCCTGCTTCTTACCACGATACATTTTGGTACACAGGTCCTGCATGCCACCATGCAGAGTCCATTTCAGCTTGGAGGGAGAGGAGGCGGAGGAGGAGTTCAAAATCGATGGCGAGGGAAGGTAGTTGTTGAGGTTCTCCAGCACCGTGCCACAGGTCCAGGTCCAGCGTACTCTGGGGGGCTCCCGGTCACATGTGTACACACCCAGAGGAGACTTGTCTGACTTGGAGGTGAAGTTACCAGTGGTCACTCCCAGGCAAAGCGAGGAGCCCAGGTTGAGCAGGCGTCCTCGGGTCACCCACTGCCAGCGCTGGTTGTCTTCCTCACAGGATTTTGACAGGACGAGGGAGTGATCCTGCACCCCCAGGCATCCGTTTTCGCCCTCATGGAAGAAAGCAAACACGTCAGAGTCCAGCGGGGCTGTGTAGAGAGAGAGAGAGAGAGAAAGAGAGAGAGAGAGGGAAACAGTGGTGTGAGTCGATAATGCTGATGAAAACAGGATCCCATGTTAGCAGCTAGTGGGGCAAGAGAAGAGGTCAGGGAGCAGATCGATATCTCCATTACTGGATGGGATGCTGGGTGACCACTAGTTTGAGTAGTGGACTCTGATGTACCTGCACTTCAGAGGTATTAATCCTCTAGTAATCCTGTAATAACCCTAAAATCCTGCATGCACATTATATGGCAGGGGTCTCAGCGGGAAGTAATTGAAATGACATGCTATAAACTGTGAAAAGCGGTTGCACATGTTTTTAATGTAAGGTTAGGAATCAGGGTTGAAGTATTTCACGGTGCATCTCAAGAAATAACCTCATTCCTCGGTTTGACCTGGAATAGCCTCTCTCCTTGTTCAATAGCTTGTGGTGTGTATTTCTTCTGCTTTAAACTGCGGAGAGAGAGCGGTGCTGGAATATGTGATGAGACCATCATGGGAATCTGTGCAGTGACTCATCCATGCATTTGACTCGTGTAAGTGAATGTTAACAAGTGTGAATTTGATTAATATGATGAAACTGTAATGGTCCTCAGGGGTAAAATGACTAACTGTTTTCACTCTGCAGACTTCTCCCCACCGCACACTGATGTCTTTTACTTGGGTCTGATTCTCCGTGGAGCTATATCTGCTCGTGAGGTGTTACCCACAGAGCCTTACTGTATTCTCCTGCATGGTCCTGACATCCAAAATAAATAAAGATGTTAACAAAAAATAGCGAGTTACTGAAAAAAATGTGTTGAACTTGACACATCCGCAGCAGTGGCTGGACGCCAGACCGAGTGACTGGAATTTCGGGAACAAAACCCGACACCCTTTCTCTGGTTTTCCTTCACTTCTGTTTTTCTTTTCTTTTCTTTTCTTTTTTCTTGCAGGATTTAGAGATTGGTAACCAAAAGGCCAGGACGGTGGATATGCTGGTGTGAGGTAATGACTGCATGTGAAGTTGGGAGACAGGAAGAAAAATAAGTGACTCTAAATTAAAACTACAACAAACATATCCCCAACAGCTCCTCTCCCTGACGTGAGACCCTCAGCCTTCCTACTTGGCCTGCTCCTGTGAGAGGCCAGGAAGTGGGATAGGTGAGATCACTGGGCATTTGCTTGAAAAACACGACTCTCATGCGTGGGTACTTCAGTCCGCTCAATGCCTCGTTTCCTACCCCACAGCCGAAACACTCAAACCTCCTGTGCTGCTTTTATGGACACAGAGACAATGAAGTCTCATCAAAGGCCCCCATATAAAAATCCCTGTAATCTGAAAGAGACGACTGACACGCCCCCTCTCCTCCTCTGTGGTTGAGTTTCTCAGAAGCAGCGTTAGCTTGTCTGGTCGACAGCAAACACAGCAGCACAGCTTCAGTGGCAGAGCGGCTCAGAATGAGTTTGAAAAAGTGCTCTGTGTATAATCAGATATAATCCCCACCCTGTTCTTTTTATAAAGCCATCCATCTTCCACTAACACCCAGCTGCTGGGCCTGTTTGCAGCCAGTTTATTGTTTTAAACTTGAAAGGTTGAAATCAGAGCAAGTGTACTGTCTGACCGGGACACCAAAAACCTTAAAATCCCACACGACGGCAGAAAAAGTAGAACGTTTGTCCAACTAGCACAAACTATCTTTCCATAATCCAGGACTCAAGAAAATAGCAAGAATCTAGAAAGGCCCACAGTTTCCTCACAAGACCACATTTAAATTGACTAGATCCAGATTTTTATATTAACATCTGTCCCATTCAGCAACGATCAATGAAATCAAGAAATCAATCAAATCAACTCCCTTTCTCCCAATGTTAAAAAAGTGTCAATATCAATCCAGGATTGGAATGGGATTTTCCTTGCTTCACACCCCTTCACAGAATTTCATGGAAATCAGTTGAGTAGCTTTTGTATAATCCTGCGACAAAGTTGATTTATTACTTCATCTATAAACTGTATGTATTTTATCAATAATCAATATTTTCCTTAATAATCTAATTAATTGTCAGAAAAGAGTGAAAATCTCTTTCACCCATTTTCCAAATCTTGAAGTTGACTCATTTAAAATGACCACATGTTTACAATCATAGAAAACTGATTCATCGAAGAATCATTTCAGCTCTTACAATCATACAGAATATTTTGCATCAGTTCCTCATAGTCCATATAAAACCCTCTATGACAGACTCCCTGCTCTGATTGGCTCTGCTCTGCAGCTACAGTGTGATTTCTGCCACGACAACTAATAGAAGGTTGTTGCTTAGAACTCAGCTCAGGATTTAGCTACAAGTAAAAACTATGTGGATATTTGTTTAGCCGGAGACATACATGACAATAATTCAGTCACTTGGTACTTTTCACCATTCAAATAAAAAGCATTTATAGAAAACAGACCAGAAATCGGCTTTTCGCACCCGAGCCCTGCTTGTAAAAATCAGCACAACATTGTGTTCAATCCACTTCAGTGTGTGGATGTAAGGCTCAGTATTAACGACAGTATGAGAAGTTCCTGGTGAAAGCTGCAGAACCACTCGACAACCTGAGGCTTAAGTTCCAGACAGCAAGAAGCAAATTCAAAAAGAGGTTTTAATGCCAGTCTGCGCGGGGGACACGATGGGATGTTTGATGTGCGAAAACTCCCGGGCAATCAGAGAGAGTGCAGAATTCCAGATTAACTTTAAGCCATTGAGCTCTATGAAAGCTCAGCCACAACAGCTCTCCAGCTGTGATCTCATCCTCTTCTCTGCCCTGTCACCCCCTCTTTTTCTTTTTTTCTTCCTCAACACTGAAGACAGTTTCCTGCTGAAGAAAGAGACTGAAACCCACGGCCAAGAACAACCAGCAATACTCGCCAAGAGAGGCAGATATTCCCAGAACCTCCACCTCCTCAACACAGTCTGCTGTTGCATCAGGTTTGAGAACAATACTTAGGCCTGTGGGTGGCTAATCAATAGCAAGTTTTTATTGTTAGATAATAGTGTGAGTATAATGAACTTCTCAATATCACACTGTTTGGTGGATGAGTGTGACTCACTGTTGGAGCCAGATAATCACATTCCACCGAATTGTTTTGTCCCAGATTCATGTATCTGATCTAACGATCTGAACTGAAGCACAAGCAAAAAGAGCTGCTCTTCAACTGGTCAGTGTGACACAACGACAACCAACAAATAGGCAGGAAATTCCAGCCTGCTGGGTGTGTGTCTTTGGTGTTTTATGGTGGTCTGGTTTCTGAAGCAATCCAAACATGTGGATGGGTTTTACTTCATCCAAGGAGCAAGGGAGAGAAGAGCAAGGGGGGGCGTTTGAAGAAAAGGTTATATTTGCATTTTGCAGCCGCACTCAGAAACAGAGCTAAACCGGAACCTTTGGGAAATTTAGAAACCAGAGTCAGAATGAGTGAACACTGTCAAAAACTTTCCATCACTCCCACACGTATGCACAGTATAATGGAGATAGCGCCTTATCACGGTGCAGGTTTAAGCATGCTTGGAGCTCAGGAGGAGCTGAGAGCACAGCAAAATAAAGGACATCTTACTGTACTGTCTGGGCACAGGAGCTGGGCGATCTAACCAAAAATGTCATCACGATAAAAAAACAAATTTTAGTTGATTTCAATAAATGCCAAGGGATTAGTTATTAGTTTAAAGACTGCTTTTTGCTCCAGAGTGGGAGTGGATGAAGTCAGACAGTTAAAAATGTTTTATTTGATTTATATTGATCGATATTGAACTTATATTCAGATAGTTATTGTGTCACTCATGCAGCCCAACTGGAGCTTCTGGAGACTCACTGTCATCCCACAGCCTTTTAAATTTCTCTCATGCCCAAATAAACTCTGCAGTTCTGCTTCAGTCATACACCAGGAGAGAATATCTGAATTTCATATAAATAATCCTGAGTATCATCAGTGTCACAGTTCAGCTTTCATCCATTGTTTGCCACAGATGAATCAAAGAGAAATGTTGTCTTTTGATAATGAACAGTAGAAGAAAGGTCATAGCAACACGCTGAGCTTCTGCAGATCACAGATATATATACTGTATATATTCACTGTTAAACTCTGCTGGGTGAGAAAAGAAGAGAACAAATCCAAAGAGGCAACATTTGGTAAAAACAAATGAACAAATCCTTGTATCCCTTTGCGTCTCCACCATTCGGATTTAGAGTGATTGAAAAGACATTCTCAGGGGAGTTTGTTGGCAGATGTGGGCCGGTCATTTTGAAATGAACAGCTTCAGATAAATTAGGATCTGTCTTAGGAAGAGAGTGTGAAGAGCAAGTGTGTAAACCCACATTATTTCAGTGTTTAAAAAACATGGGACATTAACATGACAACTTAACAACTAAACAACTGCTTAGAGATCAATGGGATTAAATGATAACACATCAGAAAACCTTTGGTTTATAATTTGTTTCATGAAAGCTGCCTGTGTTATGATGACCAGAGATGACCCAGATCTAATATTAAATAGTTGGGTACTTACTGTAAATGTATTTTCTCTGTATATGCACATGTATGAATACACACATTCAGAATAACAATCTGTATTTTATGGACATATGGAGTAGAATCTGGATTTAAGGGACATATCACACAAGTAGCTGTCTGTATTTCACAGAAATATTGCAGCACATGTATAGAATAAGTCCATATTTGATTGTATAATGTTGTCTATAACATTTCTATGTTTGTATCTTATTTATTTGGATTCTGACTTTATTTCTATTTTATTTATTTCTATATTACTACCTATGCAACTACTTGAATTGAAACTACAGGGGATCAATAATAGTCTAATCTGACTGTTTTAATTATTTCTATATACATTTACAATATATTTCATGGATATATTTTACATGTAGAATCTGGACTTAAGGGACTTGGTGCACAAGCACTTAGTGTTTCACTGCCATATTGTACATGTATGGAATAAGTATCTTATTCACATGGATTCAGTTTCTTTTCTTATTGTATGTCTTACTATATCTCCCTATGAGGCAACTTATTTTTTGCTGCTGTTTCAAACTGAATTTACCCTCTGGGGATCAATAAAGGTACAACCTATCTTATCTTATTTTTTATGCCCTACAACAATTCATGCAGTCCACTTCATAATGTCATTCCCTCACATTGCCGTAGGAGGGTCAATTAAAGTTAAAACAGTATGAAAAGGAACATTATATATCCATAAATCATATACATGTATTGATAAAACAATACATGCTATCCACTTCCAATCTGATCTTTGCCAGTAAACATTGTTTGGGTGGCTCTTCCCTGTACACACCATCCCATAACACTGTAATGACTGTAGTAGCTGTTCACTGGACTGAATGTGTTAATTGCAGCGTCTAACAGGATGTAAAGGTCACATCTGCCCTCAGGTTGTCCACTGAGCCGTCACTCCACGTCACTTCTTTTTTTTTTTTTTTTTACAATGTCGACTTAAAAAAAAAATCATCCGGAACTGAAGCAGACACGGAGAAAGAGAAATCGACGCATTCCCCTTTAGCTTCAGCAGCTTTAAATAAACTTTTACGCATAGAATCTAAATCAAAACAGAGAAAGTATAAGCGTGCAGCCCCAGCTCCCTCCCCCTCCTCCCCCAGCTTCTCCACATCTGTTTCCACTCACTGCTCGGACTTTTGGTTCGTGGCATACCAAAGCACCAAATGGTTGCGCGCGCACACACACACACACACACACACACACAGAGAGCTGCTTTCTGGCAAGCTTTGCTTTTTTCTACAGTTTTATGACAAGTCGTTGCCAGAACTAATGCACGATAGCTTCAACACACAAACACGCGCACACACACAAACACTTTAAGCATGAATGAGATTTAAAGCGAGAGTTGAGATCTTTACGCACCGGAGTCGCTCCTCTGCAGCTCCACACTGAGGATGAATAAATATAAAGTGCATCTGTACAGGAGAAGTTGCCGGTTTCTCCATGTTCCCCTCGATTCCTTTTTTCGGTCGCTGCCTTGCATGCTCACAACTGGGCTACAACACACACGCAGACCCGCGCACACATATACACGCACACATACACACACGCGCGCTGCAGGAAAAACCGAGGAAACCAGAGGAGGAAAGAAAGTGAACAAGTGTCCGAGTGTCTGACTCAGAAGACGGATGATGCAGAAGAGTTTCACCGCTAGAGCTCCGTCCTCCTCAGTCAGATGAGACTGGAATGAATGGAGTAGCGTCACAAGCGTGTGTGTGTGTGTGTGTGTCTGTGTTTGTATGGTGCCCAACCTGAGGTCCGGGGGACCTCCAGCGGCCTCCTTTCATGAGGGCTGGTCAGAGGATTTCAACTACAGGGAGAACGTCCTCTCTCTGCACGTTCTCAGTCTTGCTCTGTGAATTCTGGAAGATAAAATCGAATTAAAACAAAGCTGCATTTTTATCAGCCGTGACGGAAACATGACAACCAGGTGAACAAACTGAGTAATTCTTCTTTATTGTGGCACCTTTTCATGCGCAACATCAAACCCAAGCCACAATGGGTGCGTTTGCACCGTGTGACAGCTGCGTTGTTGATCTGGGAGCATGTCTGCTGCATGAGGTCTCTGGTATGACTACATTATATCCTCAAATAAAAGTAGGCCTATGCGTTCAATCAGTGTTTTTCTGAGCTGCACTGTCAGAAGCCGTAAATAAAGCAAGCAGCCCTAAATGTCACCAGTCTACATTCAGTGTCATTAACTATCCCTCCATTTGTTTTTAAAACCATATTGGACATATGACTAGAACTGTAAAATGTTTCTACTTAACTGTAGAATCTTCTTTTGCTCTTTAACGTAGTGCTTTTAGTCCCAGTCAGGACCCTGTACAAACAATGACTTGCATGTTTCCAGTGATGTTAGGGTCGGGGGTTTGGCTGTTGGCTGTTGACTCTGATAGCATGAAGTAGCTGTGAAGCCTAGGTTACCATGTTGATTGAACCAAATTTAAAGTGAGCAAGCCTTTTCTGAATGAATCCCAATGGATAGCTGGATTAAAAAGGAAATACTTCATATCATTTTAGCAGTCATTGATCTATAAGCATATTTCTTCGTAGACAAAAGCTCCTGGAATATTATTTTAGGCAAGCTCAATCATTATTTACTAAAGTTTAAGTCTCAACTTTGGACTTTTTCTTCTGTCATTTCAATTACAGTCCATTTGTTTTAGCCAAAGACTAAACAAAATAAAACACTTTCAATAGACCCAGTATGTTGCTCAAGCTAATTTCCTTTCACTACAAACTCCTATTTTCTATAAAGTTGAGACTGCTATTGATATGGACAAAAGTTAAAGCTGTTCTCGTCTGAGTTGTTGACCCGAGTCCTGACATGGAAGAGTAGAATTCAATCACACAATTGTAATATTCCAGTTAAGTGCTCATAGCTTTTATGGTATTTATCATCATTTGCCTTTGTCTTAATGGACTTGAATCTAGTCTTTAGTCTTACATCTTACTACCTAAAGCTGAGGTATCCTGTCCAATAAACACATCTGCTGTGAGTTGCTTGCTATACAAGAAAAAATGCTAATAACATTTGAGTCAGCTGCTGAAGTGTGTGAGACAGTTACATCCAATTTGTGGCCTCTTATCGAGTTTCTCACGTATCCTGGATTGTGTGCTCAAATGCCATTTGTGTCAAATATTATTCAACATGTCACATGACACAGGACAAATAAGAAGCCAGCCGATATTTAGCTTTTCCTGAGGGAAGCTTTTTTTTGTGCACTACACTAATATTATATTCACCCATAAAAATCGAATAATTAATGGAGCAGACTACAGTCAATGTGACATTACACTCTAAATATCCCATCTGTTTCCTGTCCAGATTACTCAATTCTGTGAAACCAATTATGCAGAATAAGGAATGGAAACTAAGTACAGACATCACACCCATGAACACATTGTCAGCTGTGTTGTAAACAGAAGTTAGTCCTGTGATATTAAACCCAGAAGAACAAACACATTTTAACCAATAGTATTTAATGGTTTATGCAACTGTCTGCTAAGGCCCAATCTCCCCCACAGTACTATAAGGTAAACCAGTCCCTTGCATTTCATTGGCCAAAAATAAATTCAAAACATACCTAAATAAATATGTGTTTATGGTAGGGGGAACGAGAACAGTTCTAATTAAAGGCAACTTGAAAAAACAGCAGTTTTCTCCATAAAACTGGTTGCATTGAAAAGTGTTCTTAAAAAAAAAAAAAAAGTTAAAAAAAGTAAAAAGGGGTCGTTCCTCAACAGCTTCCACTCCATATCACGTAACACGACTCTAAAACCATTCATTATAAAAACGGAGGTGGAACACTGCCACCAGCTGGAAGTTAAAAGCTTTGGTCACAGGAGTTTGACGAGGAGATGGAGGGGGAGCGTGGAGATGGGATAGTAGCTTCTGTCCCTCCTCGTCAAAAACTATCTGGGTCTGGAATTTAAGTGGGGCAGAGGAACCCAGAAACAGCGAGTTGGATAAAATGGAGCCATAGATATTTGGGGTTCAATACAATAACAGGGCAGACTGGTTCTCTCAGTTGGGTTCAGGGAAATAAGAACAAACAAAATGTTTGAGCTTGGGGAGTTCAGACTACCTTGGAGCAGAATGGCTCATGCATGGGTGTATGTGTGTGAGTGCGTACAGGTATGATGCCTTCCGCAGTCCTTTTCATCTGGCCAAGCTGAAGCAGTTCTATACTTCTTTTTATTTTCTTTTTTTAAGCAGAAAAGAAAAATCCAAAACACTGAACCCCACTTTTAACCAACATAGTGCCAAACCTCGCCCCTTTGCTGTGTGAGTCGTCCAGGGCTTTGACCCCCAGAACAATGCCACCCTTTTTTGAGAAGCGAGGACAGCTAAGTTGGGGTGGGTGGACATGAGAGTGCTGAAGGGGGACGTTGGTCTCCCTTGCCAACCCATCCTTGACTTCTCACGCACCCACTGCTGTCGTCCGACCTCTTCTCTTGGACTCTTCACGGCAAGGTGGGATGCTAATGGGAAGGTGGACACAGAATGGTGCTGCCCTCACCCACTTGACTCTTTCATATTGTTCAGTCTTTAGTCAGTTCGAGGCGCTGCTGTTGGACGAGCTGGATGTGGAGGCCACGGCCATGCCCAAAGTGCCCGAGGAGGCCACCGACTTGCGGATATGGGGCATGAGGAAGGGGTCACTGGCCAGCTGGTGCACATCAATGCGGTCCTCCTTACGGTAGACTAAACAGCGCCTTATAAAGGCCTGGAGGGAGAAAGAATAAAAGATTGACTATGACAATATTTGGACGAAAATATAATAATTAACACAATTAATTACAAAAGAAAGGGATAATTAACCAAGCTTATTGTGCCAGTTGCAAATACATAGATGTGAGGGAGTCCATTACCTTAGCTTCAGGTGTGACTACTGGTTTAGGAGGAAACTGCACATCAGTTGCCTTCAGTATGGTGTTCTCCTGCAGGATATCCTGCTGGGACTGGTTGTGACCAAATGGCTAGAAGGTAAAGTGTGGTAACAGAAGTGTTATTAAAAACACATTAAATCATGATCATGCAGAATGCTCATGTTCATTTCCGCTATGATTGATCATGATTGAATCTTTACAATGTAACCTTGATCATGCTGAATCCGGTGCAACTGATTGAATCTTGACCTGATTGCCTAAACTAAGGCATTGTTGCCCTGATGTCATCAGAAGAGCCTGACCTTTGGCTCAGAAACAACCTCAACCAGAGGGGGAGGAACGAGCCAAATGTATAAAGAGAAAGAACAGCTTCCCATCGGCGTGCATATTACAAACTAACCTTTGTCTTGTGTACCATGCTCTGAGCATTAAAGTGTGACAATACTGTAAGAGATTTTTATCTCGTTCCTCGTTGTCAGAGTTGGAATTGTGGAATTGCCAGAACAATTAAATTCACGTTACATTGGTGTTAAGTACCAAGTACCATACCAAGTATCAACTGTAAAAACATACATTTTACACAACATAGGGACATAATCCCAAATGTATTATGTCTGTATCACAATATCAATATAAGCTTATCGCTCAATGATAGCTTAATGTTTATTTTATTTCTGGTTTGTGTCGCTTACCTTTCGGCCATACAGACACTGGTAGAAAATGACTCCCACAGACCACACATCCACCTTGTTGGAGATTTTGGGTGGTTCCTTCCCAACCACAAAACACTCAGGGGGCAGGTACCTAAAGGAGAAAGGAAGAGCCACATTCAGATTGGTAAAACTTCACATGACTTAAATGTACTGTCTGTACAGTGTATTTAATTGTTCATGTGTCAAGCAGTATGTTTTGTTTAGGGGACCTCTAGGTGTGCACCTGTGCTTTTCATTTCCTAATAAATGGAAGTTGAAGCCCTGTAGGTACATATGTCAAAACCTATAACCTATAATATAACCATACCATTTATCCTGTAGAGGAATGTATTGTAAGTGTTGACTTATACTCTCAAATTGGAGAGAAGTATCAACAATGTGTCAAAGAATTTAAAGGGATAGTTCACTGAAAAATGAAAAAGCATACAATTGAAGTCAATGGTGTCCTCTTCTTCAGATGTAATAAAACAACAGAAAAAACAATGACCTTGTTTCGAATATGAATGTCAGGGCTTGCTGACACTTGGATGACACAGCGCAAGCAGTATGGAGGCCTTTTATCACTTCTGAAGAAAAGGCCAACATTGACTTCAATTGTATTGGATTCTTCTGCAATGCTGTTTACCCCTGAAACTCCAGAAGTGTTTGTGGACTCCAACACTTCATCCATCCCTCCATCAGCGTAGTGGTGAGTAAAAAATGAGGGAATTTTCAGTGAACTATCCCTTTAATTTGCCAAACATATTACATTATGTGTCTACAAATATGCAGTGAAGCTAACATTCATTTTTTTAAAGAAATGCTGAGGTATGCAGTGTACTGGTTTCATAGCTCATTTCACTTGTTATTAATAACACATCTAACACTATCTGCAGATACAATAGCACTACACTATACACTCTGGAATTTATTATCTCTTCCGTGGTTGATGCAATAAAATGCCCCACGTTGGAGCAATGAAACTGTTGAGCCTCGAGTGCTCCCTCAGGCAAAACTAGAGTCAATCCGATGGGCTGTCGCACATAGTGACCATACTGGCCACTATTCTGCCAAAACTCAGGATATGTTTCGAAGAGAATCCACTAACTTGCTCGTACAGATGCAGGCATTTTGGATATAAAATGTTAGGACGAGAGTGTGCAGCAAGGATAATGGTGTTCAGTTAGGAAGCTGTTGGAATGGGTTCATCATTCAGCACCATATGTATGATGTTTATTTCTTTATATTCTTTGCTGTGTTTTCTGGATAGATGCAAGCACACTTCAATATAGCTTCAAACTGTGTTCAATGCTCAAGCCCATCTTTGCCATATTTCTTTGATTAATACTAGTCTAATGTGTTTTACCTTCTGACCAATTCTGATTAAATGTAAACTTTACATTCTATTTCTTCTTAAGCATAAAAAGCCTCCTCACAGCTAAATTATAACTTCCTTCCTAAAATACTATATGTGAAAGTACTCAGGCACAGAAAACATATCAGCCCTGACTATCTGAAATATACACTGTCCATCTTACCAGTATGTCCCGGCTCCTTGTGACGTCAGCTCCATCCCGTCCACCGAGTTGTAGCTGTCGTCATCCATTATCTTAGACAGGCCAAAATCTGTGATCTTGATCTCACCACAAGCAGTGCCGTTCACCAGGAGGATGTTGCCTGAGCGGGGTGAGAAAATTAGGTATTGAAGCAAATGTCTTCCCAGTTCAGAATGATATACACATTTTTAGTAAAAAAAAGAAAAGACAATTCCATCATGGATGATTCAGCTCTGTTCAAAGCACAATAATGTCTGTTCTCTGTCAAAAATTAAACATGTTCAACGGGCAGCCACTAGATAAGAGGTCAAACTGTCTTAATCATTCACAAATTAGACAGTGTAACTGTCAACAGAGACTGTCTCCTCTGCTGCTTGTTAGTGACCGATGTTCACCAATGTGTACTAAAATAAAAACTCAAATATTTCCTTTAAGTGACAGTTTTACTTCTAATTTATTTTGTAGTAACCAAACATCATGTAAGCTCTCAGAGTGAGGCAGCCACTGTAGACGCACCAGGTTTAAGGTCATAGTGGATTATGGGCGGTCTGATCTCATTGAGGTACTTGAGGGCGTTGACAATCTGCATAATGATGGAGCGGCCCTCTTTCTCAGACATCAGCTTGTGCTGCTTCAGGTAGAAGTCTAAGTCATTGCCCTCGCAATACTCCAAGACGGTGCAGAACCTGCACCACAACAAGGAAGAAGTCAATTATTATCATTATGGGTGCAAACAAAGTTAAGGCTCTACATATTTAAAAAGTACTGTTTCAAAATTAACACACTCTGCATGACCATATCTTGGAGGACATATTTTGAGAGGAAATTACTTACGAGTCAGTGTCAAGCGAAAAGTAGTCATAGAGTTTAACTATTCGTGGGTGGTCCAGCTCTTTATGGATTCTATATTCTCTGCATGCATGTCTGAAACAAAGATAATGTTGAACTATTACGCCATTCATTTTAAAGAGTATCACACACATACACACACGGTGTAACAGTACATACAATGATGTATTGCTTTAAAAACACAGCACTCACTTGTGATAATTTTCCTTTTTCTCATCCCTCCAATTCTTGTTTAACTGGTGGATTTTGACTGCAACATACCTTTGCTCTGTTAGGTCAAAGGCCTGAAAGATAAATTTCTATTAGTTGTGAGCTGCATTTGGCACAAACTTGTCATGGCTGCTATTGAGACTAACGGCCTTGTTCTTTCAACATTTTTACAGAGGTGACAACAGATTCTTGGAACAACACTCGCATTCTGACACGATCATTTACTTTGTGTGAATGTTGAAGATGTGAACTTAAAAAATGCATCCAAAAATATTTTCCAAAGTATGTAACACTGCAATGCCGGAAAAACTGATTTGAATCAATGCAAGCAGCAAAAAACTTGCTTTTATTGTAGTCTGCAGAGCATCGAGTGCTAACACCAGGGAATATTCTAGCAAAATGCTACACTCACTACATTAGTTAAAAAAAATTTAAAAAACACTGTGGATACAAAGTGCTTATTTTTCTCACCTTGTAAACTTCACTGAAACCTCCTCGTCCAAGTAAATGGAGGAGCAGGTAACGGTCATTTAGCGTAGGGTGATCTTTGAATCTGCAGAGAGTAAAAACGTTCAGGAATGAGACAGAGCCCCGGGATGCATCAGTACAGATCAACTAGGAAAGGACAATATAAGAAGAGGTCATACTGGGAATTGTCCTCATTGTGGATCCTTTTCAGTTCACGAATGTGCAGATTCCGCACTCGCTCCAACCTCTCTAGCTCCGCCTGGATCTCAGCCTCCTCCTGCAAAGGGAAACAATCAAAGCGATGTAATTAACAAAATGACTTAACAAGACCAGAGGAAGTGGGTTGAAAGCAAAAACAGGGATGTAATGTGCATTACCTTCTTAAGATGGCCTAGTCTTAGCTTGAAGATTTCCTCTTGCTCGTGGTACTCCGCCTGTGATAACCTGTGAGAACACAGAACCAACCCAAGTGCAACATCAAAAATATGAACACATGGTAAACCAGGGGGTTTAAAAGAGAAGAAAAATAACCAAAATCTGCGTACGCTTCACTTTCTGTTCCGTTGGTCTTGCTTTTACGTTTGTTTTGCTCCAGGCTTGGGGGTGGAGTCTGGGCCATGGAGGGTGGCTTGCGTTTAGCCAGTAGCTTCCTCTGCCTTTCAATGTCCTCTCGCTGGGAGTTAATCCTTTCTTGTTGTCTGGAAAAAGACGATACATAAGTGCCACATAAAGACCTAATTCATTTCTCTGTTAGTCGGTGTATGATCTGCTGTTGGCTCCCTGACTGAGAATGAGTTTACCACTTGTATAAGAATACTGTACACTCACGTTAGGCTGTCTGTCTAGCTAATTAGATAAATTAATCTTACTTATAAAACATAGAGAAGTCTGTTATATTTTCTGTACCTCTCAAACTAACATTAATTTCAGCAGCGGCAAAGCATGAAAGATCCTTACTTGATAAGGTTTTGGAAGGCATATCCATCCGTCCACTGCTCTGTGAAAGATGCTCCATGTCTCACTGTGGTGAAGTGACCCAGTCGAAGTCTGTCCTGCATGCTTTTGTCCCTGCATGCCATCTTCTCCTGTTTCGACTAAAAGAAGAGCAGTCTTAAATTAGAGTTTGTATAACCAGCCAGTGATCCAATTACTTTGGTAACTTATAGCTCATAATAAAGAGCTATCCAACGGACGTACTTTCTCAATCAGCAGCTTCTTGGACATGGTCACACACTTATTTAAGCGTTCCTTGTATCTCTCCAGCATCCTCTGCTGTTCATCAATCTGCCGCCTCAGATCACAGTTTGCCTGGAGCAGAACATACAAAACAAGCAGACAAAGGTCAGGTAATAAGAATTAAAATATTAGCTTGTTTATACATATACAGACAGAAAGAATGCGTCAACTCCAACATGCATTGAGTGAAAAGTCTAGATATTTCCAAAATCACTTAAAGTGACAAGCAGAGTAACAGATGAAATGTAATGAGATTAGTACCCGGAGCAAATCGTCTATTCGGCCCTCCTTCTTCTCCAGGTCAGAGTTCTTGTTGTTCTCCATTGCTGTTAGTTTCTCTATGGTAAGGTCAGACTACAGGGTAAAGTGAGCCCAAAACATTTTCATGTTAATGATGCATCATTCTGTATCAGTGACAAATGTAGTGCAACAAGTCATCCCATCAAACAGTATTTTTGATTGATTATTTTGTTGATATGCCGACTACTGAACAACTTTTGAATTACATTCGAGTTAAATTTCGATAAATTGCCATCTGATGATGTGTCAGGTACCTGTGTGGCTTTGTGCAGCATGTGAAGAGGAGCAGGCTTCAGTGAACACGACGAGTGCTCTGTGTTGGCCGAGCCGATGGAAGAGGGGCTTCCTTGCTGCACCTGCGAGGCAATAAATCAAGAAAAGTATAAACTCTCAGATTTAAGTATTGAAAAAGACTCAAATATCAAAACATGTTGACAACAGTTTCCTCTAAACTATTTTTAATATCATCTCAATGTCCATGTTAATGTGTATTTGCATTTCAACAATGTTGCTCTCATTGACTGATTTCACTTTTGTTGGAACTTTGGCCAATAATGACAATGATGATGAGTTACAAAACACTTAAAGACTAAACGCTACTACACAGATTCTTCCCATCCATGATTGGTATCGATTTAAAAAAGTGCAGAAAAAAGAATTGCAGGAAAGAGTGTTAAGAAATTAAAAACACAGAGCAAAGATGCTCACCGTGACAGGGGGGTTGGATAAGGAGTGTTGTGGGGAAGAGCGGACCACTGGTGGAATTCCCCTGGCAGGGCTGGTACCAGGACCGCTACCTCCCGCAAACTGACAGACGTGAAAAAAGGATAGGAAAGCGGTTCAATGGAAAGCCAGAGACGGCTAAAACAAGGGTGTTAGAAAATAAGTATGAAAAGTTATGCACCCAATACTGCATTTGAAAAGACATGAGCTCTACTGGATATACAAATTAGAACAATTTTCTGCCACTCACCTCAAAATAATCACTAATTTTATGCCCCCTTGCTCCTGCTTTGCCTGGATGAGAAACAGAAACGTTCAGAGAGAGGCTGACATTTGGGATACGAGATAAAAAGGGTCACGGCGGGCGACCAAACTTACCCTGGCTGCTGTCAAAGTGGTCTGCTTTCCGTTTTCTCACTCTCTGGTCATTCGCCTTTTTCTCAGGCGTCTGTCAGGAAAGCAGTGAGGTTCAACCAAACGTGCAATAAAAGTGCGACACAGAGATGGTTGGGATAAAAAAACAAACTCAGTTAGTTTGGGATTCAGACTTACCTCTAGCTCTTTATCACTGAGTGAGCCCACACTGCATAGACTCTGATTAGAGGACTCATTTTGATTTGGACCAGAGCCCTGTTAAAATGAGGCAAAAAAAAGGAAGCATAATTTGTTAGGAAATACAAAGATGCTTAAAAGTTTTGTACACATAAAACTGTTGCCTCAAAATACATTCTTGTGTACTTACTTGTTGTGTGTGCACTCGAGTGTAAAATGAGTGACACACTAAAAGGAAGGGGTGCGGAGGTTTGGCTAAATAACGTCACCAATTATTTCTCACTGAATCAAGACCTGCATCAGTCCCAATGCTGGTTCCCTAGGTGATGCCTGTCAGTCAAATGAATCGCATCAGAATTCAGGAGGCACTGTCCAATCAGGAAGAGATACTTAGTCATTCAGCGCACACTAGAGCTCTCTCACTGAACCCTCCTAAAATGGCTGAACATTAGGCATGCTGCTGGGGATGTATCCCTCCGTCTGTCTGTCACCTTTGGAGAATGTCATCCATTTTTCTCCCGTTCACCCCGGTCTTAATTCTTCTCCTTTCACTCTGGAAACAGCCAGTGAAAGATGCTCTGCTTGATTTAAGAATGGCTGCTCATCCCACACCAAATTTTGTTTATCTGATATCAGGCTTGTTCAAAAGGAAATGCACTTTCTACTCGTTTTAGTGGGCCCCCCTGTTCCATTACCAAAAAGTGTTCTACCGGTTTGTTATCAAAGGGTGACACTTTTCCTTTCAGTGATGTCAGAGAGAACAGCAGCTGCTCAAGGTCAAGAAAAAAAACTTGAAGCTGCTCAGTGACATGGCAAGGCTTTTAGAACACCATCCTATATTTCTTCAGAGCCATTTGTTGACACACCTCTCTCACTTCTCCCAGACACATTGCATCTCTTGTCATACAGGTTTGCTATGGTATGATGCCTTAGCGAGAGCTGCCATTTTCTCTGCGGCAGCAGCCATGCCATGCTCTGGGCTCAGCTCTGCCTATGGCTGGCACGAGGCCCACTCCTGGCGCCAATTCTCGCTCCCTAACTGTTCCAAGATCACCTTCCACATATAAAGCTCCATCCACGTCGGAAGCAAGAGGGCGGAAGGGTAAATGCTGCCTCCACTCACACCTGGTCAAGAACTATTTCTGCATTCCTCCTCTGCCGTCATTCCTCCTCCCCTACCACCCCTGTCCCGTCTGTGGCCTTTTTGGCAGGCATCGCCACTTGCATATACAGCCGCTACATCATGAGCCAGGGAGAGATGCCATATCACACCAGCCAAAAAACACAGACACAGCTCAACCTTCTCCAGAGACAGACAAAGAAAAGGAGTGGGGCCAAGCTTGTCCAGGCCAAACAGCAGAATGATACTGAGGCAAAGTGAGACAAAGAGGGGAAGAGATTCGCAAAAGTGTGTAATCAAGGAAATCTATAATTTTGAGCACTTTGACGAGAGGCTGTTCCCGTGCTCCATATCTGTGACATCTGCTGCAACACGAACCTTAGCCACACCAACACCAGTGAAGCGGGCCTCCAGCAGCTCCTGCCGTCGGGGGTCCAGGCTATGCAGTTCTTCCATCATGGCTGCAGAGACAAGAGCAAAGATTAAGGAAGGTGTTGTGAGGTCTGGTGTATTCAAATGGGAGCGACGGATCACTGTTTCAAAGGGCACTGGTTGTGATGAGTCATGGCTGTTTTTAGCTATATGGATGTGGAAAATTCCTGTTCTGAGTCATCAATAAACCTGACAATAATGTTTGCCGCTGTCATCTGGTGCCAGTTGAGCAGTGTGAGTGCTAAAATAACATCTGGGCCAAAATCTGGTCAATGAAAGATATTATATGTGCATCAAAGACGTATGGCCAGATGTGTAGAGCCCCTGCCTTGAAAAGTAAAGCATCATACACCTAAATTACATGGCGCTGGAGTTTTGAAAGGTCACTAATGGAGGGACTGCCAAGTGTACTTACAGAAATGGAAAAGGCCACAATAGACAATAAGTGTCCAGCCTGCTAGCTTGTGTAAAGGTTGACGTTGAAGTTACACGCCCTGCTGTGACTGTGGCTCACATACATTCAATGAATAATGTTACCTGCATCATTCGTGTCCACTTGGGGACACGTTCAAGTCCCTATCCTCGTTTTAAGTGGGTCTGGAGTGGGTTTACTGGCTCAGCTAACGATCTGACAAAATGGTTAGAGACACCACCAGTGAATGATGGAGCTAGCTAACACTGAATAAACGAGCTAACGAGCCTGTCGATGCTGGCCATCACTTAGCATTGCACTGTGGGAGCTAACGGTAACGCTAGCTAGCATCATCAGATGTGATTTAGAAACAAACCCACAAGAGGCAGATGTTAAGATCTGTGTTGGCCAAATCAAAGTTGTCATGTTAGCTTATGATTAAAAAATCACCACAACTACGGTCCGCTGCAGTACAATGTATAACAAACATGTATAAGATGGCTAACGTTAGGTAGCCAACATGCTAGCGTCAGCTCGTCTGTCAAAAAGAAGCATCTCCTCGGTTCTGTGTTGTCAGGTGCTCGGGCCACGACGCCCGGGTTTACTCCAACAAGAGATACGTACCGATATCCATTTTCCGATCCCCTGGCAAGATACTTACTGTAATTTAATATTTGCTCGGTCCTCCGGAGGGCCAGTTGTTAACCCTAAAACCGTCCCCGTTGTCTCCCCGGTGCTTGGCTGACCCTCCCAGGCTAGGCCGCATCCACAGCCGCGTCCCTCGCGTTGCTGCCTGTTCGAGTCCGAGACAGTGGAGCGCGCAGAGAGGCTCAAGGTAGACCAGGGAGGATTCCCTCGGAGGCCTCGACAGCTCCGGGTATCCCAAACCCGCCTTTCTGTTCTCCTTAGGCGGGGATCCCCATCACATCCCTCTCCCCGAGGACCATACCGCGGCTACGTCGGGTACCTTCCTCCAACACAATGGCGACCCTCAAAATCCTGCGTTTTCCCACCAGGTATATATGATGTCTTGGAGCCAGTGTTGTAAGTTACCCCCCGTGTCTTTTTCTCTCTCCCCCGGCGGTGAGATGAATTTCGGGTCCGATCAAAACAAAGTTCGCATCCAGTCGTCTTCCTCGCTTCGGGGAACAAACCAATCTGTTTCGGAAGTTGTGCCGCTGCGACTCCGTTTCAGCTGAATCCGGATCGATTCGGTTCGGTTCTCATGTTTTTGCAATGTAAACAATAATCAGTAAAATCTCATATTTTCTCGTGAGATTGTTGAAGTATTTTCACCTTCGTTCAGTCGACGCCTGCCCCAAATCTCTTGTCTGGACCAATGGTAAATCCCTGAGTACACAACACATTTTAACTGCGCCCACCCACACAACAAAATGATCACTTATCAGAAAGTTCCCATTCCCATGATGTTCACACCCACACACACCACTTCCACATTATAGGTGATTTGGAAAATTATTATTATTAAGCCACTGCAGGGTAATACAGGGATTCAGCATTCATTACAATCAATAGAATGAAAATGTTTCTCTTGTTCAATACCAAGTAAAACATATTCAACATATTTACAGTTCAGATGTTTATTATTTTTCCATGTACAAAAAGAGTTGCGTGTGTTTTTTTTGTTTTTTTTGCAAACATGCGATTAGTATCAAAAGTTCACCTCATTTAAAAATCGCCTCTGGCAGAGTAGAAATGTTTGTTTCGGGGTAACCAGCCTTTTCTCATCAGCAGGAAATGAGAAATGATTACTCTTGCAGCACCATCAAGAGCACTAGCCAAAAAAACAGTTCGTAGATATTACAGCAGCTGGGATAGTGACCTTTCCCACAATCACAATAGACCTTTTCAATTCCATACATCCTCAGGAAAACAAACAACACCAGCAACGCCTTGACTTCAGCTACTGGTTTCAGTTGTGGTCACAGGCAGGCGGCTCCTCTCCTCCGCCTCAGTCCTGGTTCTCAGGTGGCTGAACTTGAGCCTTGCGGTACTTGCACTGGATCCACACCCTGTACATGGTGAGCTGTTTCCCTCTGTTCACCTGTAGCCTTCGGTCTACAAGGTTCTGCACTTTCTCCAGTCCTGCCTCAGCAAACAGCTCATGAAGCTCATCTGAAGTAAAACAAGAGGCACAGCAGTATTTGACTAAAGCACTATTCTGCAAATCATTTCTTTATCACTAACTTATTTTTTTTATTTCATTCTTTTACCTTGAGTAAAGAAATACACTCTTGTTCCATCACCTCGGACATAAAAGTTATCTGACAGACACCTTCCTATAAAAGAAGTAAAGAGTCGAAATGTACGTTATTTCCTTATAATCTGCAAGTGCTGTCTACAATAATCATTTACATATTTAAATGTAGAATACTTTGACTGTCATTTTAAATGCCTGAACACTAACGTAGTGGTTAGTACTGAAATACTGCAAACAGAATAACAGAGCACATTTTTAAAGATCAGCACAAGGGATCATCCATGAATTATGGATCTCTGAATCTTAACAGCCTTTGGACTCTTGCTGGATTTTAGTCTGATTAACCTTTCTTGAAGCGGAGCTGTGCCATGTCGTAGCGTCCATAGTCCCTGAGCAGCATCACTCCCCCAGGCTTAAGGAGCCGCGCCAATCTACTGATGGATGCCTGCATCCTGAGACAGGGGTGAGAAACAATGCAGTGTTTCATAACATTCAATGAGTAAAACTAAAAAATAAGAGGGAGGGCGGAGAAAAAGTTCATACTTGTCAGGATGCAATGCTGATAGTACAAAGATTAGCACTATAACATCAAGGGTTCCATCAGGGACGGGGTAATTGGCTTCCACATCGCTCAAGTCATGAACAAAGGCGAAGCAGCGCTCAGGGTCGTACTCTGGATTAGTCTGATGAGAAGAGGGCAATTTTAATTCATTACTTAGCCCACATTCCCAGAGATGAATCCCTAGCAACACACCATTGCTACGATAACATAATCATCTTACCTTCACTAACTCCACAGCAGTGCTGGAGAAATCACAGCAGTAAACAAAGAGTCCCGGGTCACTGCAAAAAGCAAAGCTGCAGTTACGTAAAGTAAATGATTCAGCTTGCTTTACTGGATAGTTCAAACATGGTCTGAAATTTCAGTGTCTTAGCCGCACTTACTTGTTGGTTTTCAGTATTGGAAAAACCGTGTTCCCTACACCGCAGCCAACCTGTAAAAACAAATAGTAACACTTATAGCAGCCATCTTAGAGAATAAATCCTGACAGCAAATACAGGTTGATGTTAACATCTGCAATGGCTGAAAAAATCTCAAAATTTAATTCAGTAAACTACAATGTCACTCAGTAGAGTGTGCACCTCTGCCAAGGCCCAAAAGTACCCTTAAATTCAGCCGAGCTGCACCAAAATTGTTTCATCAAGAGCCATGCATTGGTCACTGGGAAATCATTGGAAATTAAAACATCCAACAACAAAAAAAAACACACTCTCTAAAAATAAAAAATCCTGGTCCATGGCCCTGTTTCAGATCTGCACCAAATTAAATGGGTTCTTCCCTTCTTCCCTTAAAAAACAAACTAACATAACTATCAACCAACCAACAAACGAACAGGGGTGAAAACAGGGGTTTTATTTTCTTTAGTATTTACTTAGAGCAACCTTCTAATTTGTGCATGAGCTAGATTGTTTTATCTGTTAAGGTTAGTGCAGTAGTCTATTAGAAGTAGAGTAAAAATAGGCTTTTCATGAAAATGGTTAATTTACACCAAATTTTAATCAAATCTCTTAATACGTTTTGGAGATGTTTTTTCATTAAGTGTATGGGGTGAATGTTTAGGTAACTTATGTTCAAATTAATCTCTCACCTCCATAATGCGATATCTAGCAGAGGAGCCAGGAAAGTCACCATCTGCAACCTCTCTGCTTTGCTCTTGATCCAGAGTGTCCTGCTGAACGTCGTCTGTGCTGGAGTCTTCAGGATGGGATTCGAGGTTCAGGAGGCCACACTGCGGGGCCAACTCTGGGAACTCTGTGAAGAGCCAGTGGCGGTCTTTGAAGAACCGATTCTCATGGATTGTGTAGAAATCATTCCAGTACTCATTGGCCCGGCTGTCGTATTCCTCTGCAAGAGAAGGTAAGGCCAGTGTGATACTGATAATCTGCCACTTCCTGCCATGTTTACAAATCATCAACATGAAGATGAGCACATCAATTAATTCCAGACAGAACTTTATGATTATATTTGTGTTCAAAGAAACAATAGTGAGAGGGTCAATTTCTGTATCTTTTAGCACACTAATAAGTGCAAATGCATCATAACGGTATGAAGTTATAGTTCTGTTAACAGGCGACAAAAATGCAACCTTGTTTCTGCTGCGGTAGAGGCTGACTGTTTTCCAACACTTTATTCTTAGCAGCTGCTTCTTGTTCCTCGCTCCACTCCACGTTGTCCCTGTGCACAACAGAAAACCTTCAACATGTGACATTCAGACAAGGCTGGGCAATCTTCCAGCACTACCACAGATGAGGAAAGATAAGATACAACAAGATAAGATTAAACCATCCTTTATTTATAAATGTCCTTTTAGCAGCAAAGAGGACAGACAAAAAATAGACAGCAGTTACAGTACTAAATAAGTAAACAAGCAATATAAACCTAATAGGACTGAGATTGCACACACTGAATTGGACAGATAGAAATGAGCAATATGGTGATACATCATATCAGATTCATTATAATCAGTTCTCAGTTAAATATTTGAAGTATCAGTCGAATAAAACAAGAAAAAAAGACTTTAGATCATGTTATATTAAACTATTAACTGATATATCATCCATTCATTGATCAATTGAGAATATTATGAGCACAATAGTCAACAATTTGAATATTGTTAGTTTGAAGCCCCTTACTTTATATATTTTTGTATTACAGTATTACAAAGTGACTCCGTTGAATTGTTGAAATGATGACCTGAGGTTATTTGACAGCATCTATGTTTTAGTTACTCTATAATCATGACAACAAACAACAGAGATCAGTGACAGTGATGCATTCATGTCACGTCGTGGATCCACTGACCACGCGTTGTGCTGGAACACCTGCCGCGGGTCCGTGAGCAACCGAGTCCCGAACTGAGGCCTCTTCACGTCCCCGGAGGACGAATCCTTCAGAGTCAGCCCCGTGTCACCGCTCCCTGCCTCCGCCGAGACCACGGCATGGGGCGCCGCCATGTTGGATCTGACGCGACGGAAGAAGGGCCGGGCAATGAAGTGTGCTGCGTTCACAGACACACATGAAATAAACACACTCGTGAAATAAAAGAGGGTCGGTTGTATTTGGTATTTGGGTTTCTGTGGTATGGCAGAGTGTAGCTGTAGTTATCTGGCAGATGATGGTTGATCGATGGATGGTTACATAGATAGATGAGCTGCGGAGGCTGTGCATATACACAAGTGGTCAATTATCATTTCAAAAAATGATGAATTGAGTGTAATGAAATTATACAACACAAAAAGTTGCAAAGGATGGTGGGTGCAATGCACTTAGATTTTGTTGGGGATTTAAAAAACAGTATCTGCTTTATAATTACTAACGTGTAGTGCACCGCATGTTTTCCAGGAGATAACGTGAAGGCGACACGAGTCTTTGTCCAGATCAGACTCTGTGGTCCAGATGTACAACTCACCTGATCCACTGATCCTCGTCACCACACTATAAGTACACATGCTGCTTGACAATAGGAACACACAACGCTTCTATTGCACACATTCTCCTTATAAGCCACAACATCGGATCAGTGCATTGTTTTTACAGCAGAGGGAGACACATACCAGTGTTTCCTGTGCTGAGGTTCACTGCTGCTACTTAGAGCCACATGAATGAGGAGAATGCTTGGACTGAAATTACACAGAATGAGTTTATGTGCACCAAAGACTTTCAGCTGTCCAAACAAACAAATGAACTAACAAACAACAACCCTCTGTCACTGCTAACATGAGTGTGTGAAATTATTATCAAAATTGACATTTAAACCATTCAACATGCATTTTTGGATTGGTTTTTGTCCCCACCTATGGGCTGCACTCAAAAGGTTTAAGCAATGTGCTTGCATAGCCTACAAAAACTTTTTAACAATTAAATGGACTGTAGTTGTGTAGTATTTCTCGTGTCAATGACTACTCAAAGCTCTTTAGACTAGAAGTCACATGCCACAGGTGACTATGGTTAAGGAGATATAGTGGGATTCGATTTGCATAGACCTCCTCCCGGCACTGCAGATAGAGACACTCACCATGAAGAACCATGATGTACAGTGAGATTCAGCTGAAAAGAGGATAAATGCCACTTACCAGTGATCAAACCCTTTAAATTACAGTAAATTAGCTGTCTCAGGGATTAAACATGCACAGTAATGTCCCTAAAATTATTCAAACAAACAATACACATGTTTAGAATAAGGTAGAATATGCATGGGCATATTTGATGTACATGAAACCAGGAAGATAAACAGCAGGCTATGCATATTTGTTTGAGTCGTACATGTAATGACTGACTGTTGCCTTGCAAGGAGTTTTATTGTCGTGCTGGTGTGAGCAGGATGTGGTGACACAGATATGCTGTGAATGTTTGACAACATTCAAAGTTAAATGACCATAACTGGTACCATATAGAACACCAGTGAACTGAAAAAAAAATGCAGGCGGGCGATAAGGCCTAAGTTTGATGACAACAGGAAATATTGTATGCCATGATAAAAATGTCAGACAGACAGTTTGAACTCTACACACCGATGTTCATTTTAGTAGTTTTCCAACACTCACATCATATTGAACTTGTTTAAATTGATCGCAGGAACTTATCCTACTCATCCCTTTTTGTTTCTTTAATTTGAAATTTGTGTGACATTTGTGAATCCAAGACACATATATCAAAAATGAGGATCCACAAGCATCATCAAGTGTTCACATGTTGAGCTGTGATCCTCTCACAGAGTAAATATAGAATTTACTATCTCTGTTCAGATATTTAAACACATTGGGTCCGAAATATTAAAGTCTTTCCCACTCATTCTGATCTTGATAAGGGAAGTCATGTTTTGTAGATCATGGTGTAAAGAACAAGAGATAAACCACAGGTTTGTTCTTCTTTTTTTTTTAAATGTGCAAAAACAAACAAATACAAAAAACAGTGAACGTTTGTGCCATGTCCTGAGAGGATCAGAGCTTTTAACCAAAATACACCTCACACTGTATCTCACACTATCTCCCATAAACATAAAGAGGTTAAAGAGCATTTTCAGTGTAACATAACCAACAGTTCAGCAATGGCAGGACAAATCACTATGTACAAAAACAACAAATAGAAAAACAGCCCAACAATCACAAAAACAGGTGGTGACGCAGTGATAAAGAAACATTCCATGGTATCAATAAAGTTACCATTGCTGGTGTGCATTCAAAAACAATACAAACCACAGTCATCATTGTAAAACAAGTTATCCTGAAGATTTGCTGGGTTCAACAATTACTATAAACTATTTTGTATCATAAAAAAGAGATGGTAATTAATATGAAAGGCACTGAACCATGTTTTAAAAAAAAATAAAACATTTAAATTCTATGGTGCACATTTTAGTTCTCCTAAAAAACTTTGTTCTGATTGGTTTGGAAACTGCCCTTTTCAATTTTATGAAAAGAGAAGTGCAGGAATATGCTGCAGCTGCACTCTGAAACAGAAAATTACAACTTTAATAAAAAAATAAAAGCGAAACAAGGCTTAGATGTAATCCTGAACATGAATCCTGGACAGGTATCACAGAGCCATCATACAGAGACAAACAACCATTCACGATCACATTCACACCTATGAGCAATTTAGAGCCTCCAATTAACCTAACTCTGATGTGCATGTCTTTGTACTGTGGGAGGACCTGGACAGAACCCACTCATTGTAGACATGACAGTTTAAAACCCAAAACTGAAGAGCATGCAACCAGCCTCATGTGACTCATATTAACAGTTCTCATTATTTTTCAACAGGCTGCTGTCTTCAGTTACAGTAGCTAGTCACATGACAGTGTAAGCTTCTTCCCGTCCAATTCTGTGCTGATACATTCCATCTTTGTCACTGACCCCTGAGTGTTTCTCTCTCCATTTAGTCATCAGTTGCCGCGATACGCTACGTTGGTGAAGGTGGAGGTGGCGCCCTTATACAGAGGATTGTTACCCTGGGAAATGAAAACAGAAGTGGCACTGTTTTATTCAATCTCACACTGATGATCACAACTTTTTGAAGGGTGATGTCGATCCGCAGCAGAGGACAGCCAGATTCTGTTACAATACTCCATTCATCCTAAAAGCAGGAGCATTTAGTTTAGGTTATTATTATGTCCCAATTATAAATATTTCTCACCGTATCCCACTTGGCTTTGGCTCTCTCCTCCTCAAACCTGGCAAACTCTCTGCGATCGTGGATGGTGACCAGCAGCTTCCAGATGAGGAGGCCAACCAGGCCCAGTAGCAGAATGGCTCCGACCACCGCCGGGAGCAAAATCAGGACATTTGGACCCTCGGGGCACTCTGAGAGCAGAGAGCCAAACAAAGGGTTCATTTCTAATGCTGTTAGATATTTTCTTTTAAAGTCAAAAAACCACTGCAGTACTCCAGTGTCAGACACTCTGCTGCACAACTGTAGATGTGCTATAGATTTATTGTATGAATGTGTGTGTGAATGGGTGAATGGCAGTAAACTGTACTGTGAAGCGCTTTGAGTGGTCATCAAGACCAGAAAAGTGCTATATAAATACAGACCATTTACAACAAGTCACTACACTGATGTATTTGGTATTTGGGTTTCTGTGGTGTGGCAGAGTGTAGCTGTAGTTATCTGGCAGATGATGTGTTCTTTACAGAGGAGCATATTATTACATGCTCATACTGTTCCCCTGATGCCGTAGCGTGCCAGACACAGACTGAAATGACATTCAAGAACACACCATTCTGTGCTAATAATGTAATCAGAATGTAATGCACGGTGTGTGCACAGCAACTCTTACAGTACCTGGCTCTTTTACCACAAACAGAATGGATTTGCCACTTTCATCTTCGTAATACTGGAAGTGCTCCACGCAGTCATTTTCGTCTTTGTATGAGCAATTCACTGCATTTCTGTTATGGGAACCTGCGGGATGAAGATGATAAGAAGAAACAGGGTAATGAAAATGATTTCAAGGTACGGTGAATTATCTTTAATATTTGTTAGTCCATTATATTCTTTGGTCATGATGTGCATGTCAAGGCTCCAGCCACTTTCAAACTTCTGCTCATATGTTCAGAAAAACAGCATTTTTTCCACAACAGCTCAGAGTTACATTATGAAATTAAAGAAATTAGAGATGGAAGATTTCTCACCCAGTTTATCCACTACTCTGATCTCATCTTTGCAGATCTTGTTGCAGCTGTTGTCTGTGGTGTACTGTCCTCTCTTGAAGTGCTGACACTCAACACACTTCCTGTGGGCAAAAGAATAGAAACAAGATGTTGTTTATATCAAATGAACCCTTGTTAATGTCTGCCGACTATCAAGGCTGAGGAGAACGATTGACGTTGTCCTGCTGTGAAACTACAACTGAATTTATTGGGTTTGTGTGAGGGAGTAGTTTGTTATCATTCTGGACTGTCAGGACATCATGATAAAATAATATAGACTAGCATGGATGAAATTTCTTAAATTCTTTGCTGTAGCTTATTTTACCAGCGAGTGGCACAACCTGAAGACGGCATAGTCAGTTGTTTAGAAACACGGTAATAAAAAAATCTTATCTGACATCACCACAGGTCAAGATGATCTCACACATCTCACTGCATATCATGTTACAGCTTATTGGAAACTAGAGGATGAGTTTCCATTATATTTTAAATATTCATGGTCCCCAAAGGATCAACCATTTCCATTTTTAGCCCTTTTTTGCACCACCCTTGGGTCAAAATGTTATCTTTGGATCTCATAAACTAATCTCATGGCAGACTGCATGACATTTCTCAAGCACACTCAGGCTCCCAGAGAAATAAATCCTTTGGCATTTCCTCTAGTCGAGTGCCAGCCTTATGTTTATTCTCTCCAAATCATAGCGTATAGAAGGAGGGACTCTTTGTGATGGAGAACTCACTTTTTTATAGTGCAGGAATCCGGACAGGTGGGGCACTTCTCACAGGTTTCTCCGTAGGCACCGGGTTGAGTGCACTGACAGACCCCACACTCACAGTTCCCCCGGCCGGTGCACAGCAGACCAATGCTGGACATGCAGGTGTCTATAATTGTGCTGCAGTTGCAGTCATTTCCTTTCCAGCCGGCGTCACACTGGCAGTAGCCACAGCTACACTTCCCATGATCTGAAAGAATTAAAAAGGGATGAGGATGTTGAAAATAGTCGACTTCATAATAACAAAATCAAAAGATTACATTTTTATGTTCATTCAGATATGTTTTTCAGTGTCCATAATCCCACAGGAGTACTGTTGCTTCACAGCAATAAGGTTCTTGTTTTGGTCTCTGTATGGTTCTCTGTGTTTGCATGTTGTCCCCGTGTATTTGTTGGTTTCCTCCGGTTACTCTGGCTTCCTCCCGCAGTCCAGAGACATGCAGATTTAACTGGATACTCTAAATTGACCATTGATGTGAATGTTAGAGCGACAAATTGTTTTGTCAGCCTTGCCATAGACTGGCAATCTGTAAAGGGTGTACTCCGCCTCTCGCCAGTGTCTGCTGGGATTGGCTCCCGTCCCAATGCAACCCTTAAAGGATAAGCGATATAGATAATGGATGACGGATAATCACACAGGTGGGGCCACGCAAACAAAGCTATTAACTACAAATTACACAATCTGAAAATGAATCAGAGTGTGTGTGATTTATTGTTTTGGGTGTAAACTGTCTCTGAGTTGTGTGTCTTAGGAAAGCATTTGTTCATTAAGCAACCATTTAATTACTAGTTAGGTGTGACTTCATGTTTATGATGTTTATGTTTTATTTGTTAAGTTTAAAAATGAGGACCTTTGTTGTTAACAATATAACTTGATAGACTTGGTACTGGTTCATTTAAAAAAAAAAAAACTAAAAAAAAAAAAGCACCCGCCTGGATTTTAATAACAATGATCAACATCCAACAAGAGTGGCCATAAATTTATGCTGTTTCAATTGGGTAATGAAAAAGTACTTTTCATAGTTTTAATTATGCAAGTATTGTGTGCAGCTTTGTTTATACATAACTCAAAAACTATGAAATGTACTAAATTACTTTGTGACAGACAGTTGTTTCAATTAAGTCTAATCTCAGAAAGGAACATTACAGGGAAATATCTCACAGTCCTCTCCATTGTTCTACACTCTAATATTTCCCCCCTACTCATGACAGATCCGCACACACACACACACACACACACACACACACACACACACACACACACACACACACACACAGGCTTGTCTCCATGACTCCAGGAAATTTCACGACTTTCCACGACAATGATTTCCTGCCATTGACCTCTTGCCTAATCCTAATCCTAAACCTAACCTTATCCCAACCCTAACTTTAACCTTACCTTATAATATGTCTTAACCTCAAAATCTAATGATTAACATTATGGGAAATTGCCTTTTGTCCCCATAAGGTAGAGAAGTAAGAATGTGAGTGTGTGAACAGATTAAGGTCACACTCACATCCTGAGTGAAATGTAGAAAGCACAAAAGCCAGGTCAGTAAGTGTAGGAAGCGTTTTACAGCGATGGAGTTATTTGTTGACAGAATCTGGAGGCATGCTTCTCTCCCTGGGTTACACAGAGCCACGCCACATCATCACATTAGAAACAAAGGCAGAACCCCAGAGACTACAGTGTTCTCAGCAAGACACCAAACAGGATTTGGCACTGGATGACTAAGAGCCAAGCAATGAGTCACAACGCAGCGGGATCAGACTGGGGGAGTGACTGGTCATGAAATATCACAGAGGGTCCTCTTGGTCCGTAATTCCAGGGCTCAAAACAAGTTGTCCATTGATGTAACCCCAAGGAAACAATCCCCCTGAGTCAACATGGTACAGCTTCGTTCAGGGCGGTGACAGGATCAGGCATGTTTACTGGTGGTGGTGTCACTGGTTAATGATTAACACGCTTACATGTAATGTTTTTCATTGCGTTGAGTAATCTCTCTTACTCACTCTTAAAGATAGCGGCTGAGATGTGTAGAAAAACCTTACAAGACCTTGTCATCGTAACATAGGGGGATTTTTTATTATTTTTTAATAATCTTAATTAATTAGAGTGAGTTTCTATATTTGTTCTCATTATTTTTAAAGTTGATTCACACACTTAAAAGAGAGTTTTTATCTTAGGTTCACATTATCCTGCTCTGTGAGACTGCACAGTAATTCTGCCCATTAGTCACATGCCTTGACTTTTAGAGAGGGTAAACGTCAGGGGGGGGGGGCATGATAAACGAAGAGAAACAGAGAGAGAGACAGAAAAGTAAAACATTACACAGCTGGATTGAGAGACAGGAAATGGTGGAGATAGAGACGTACTAGTGAGGGAAGAGTTTGGAGCAAATTACCAGCAGAGGAAAGCAAACTTTCCTGTTCTCTCCGCACCCTCGTATTTATGGGCCCTGCAGCTCCCTGTACCTGCACCAGTCCCAGGGCCCCTCAGCAGAAGAAGAAATACACAGCCGCAGGGAATATCACAGATCTAGAGGTTTTTGTTGCTCCAACTGAGCTCACGCTGAGGGACGCTCGCGCTTAAAGACAACAACGGCATGACTGCACTGAGACACAGTGGCTTAGTGGTGACAAATTGAGCTCTGTGGACTGTCTTCCAACAGTTATGGTGTGTTGTTGTGTGGGTGATCAGATCAGTGCCCAAGCCCTGGGTTTCACCGCTGACTCAATACCTGTCTTTCAGAAAAACAACCTCACTCGTCCTTGTTGATATATGTTATGTTTCTGGAGAAATGCAGCTTTCCATATCACATGTTATCATCCATTTTCTCTGTAAGGTCATGGTGCACCCCCAGGGAACGCTCTGTGAGGCTGTGATGGTTAAAGAGTTTTATGAATAAAACATTGCTAGCAATCTAATGCGTAGTTTGCTCACGCTTACAAATTTTGGCTTCTAGCCTATCTTTGCCTTATTTCTTTTCCAATTCTTTTTTTCCAGCTTTGAATCAAATGTTTCATGGTCACGATTCATCTCGTTGCTGGTCGGCATGGTTTAAAAATCTTTATTTAAGGTTTTCTGAAACATCAATGGAGAAAATGAAAGGGAAAAATTTACTTCACTGCTTCACTCTATATTTATTATTGTGCTGTCATGTCAAGTTCATCACCCACGTCTTTCAAACTTGAAGCACCCCAAATGTTTGAGTCCAAATGAGATCAGTCAAGTTATTTTAATAGTTTGACAGTTTTCCTATTTTGATATTGCTACACTGCCCTCCTTGCAATCACAAGCCGAAACTGCTTTTACATTAAATTTACGAGTGACGTAGGTGATTCAAGTTTAATCACTGTGATTGAGTAACTGTGCTGAGCTGTGCAGACTTGTAACAGAGAGAGATAGAGCACCGTGCTGGTGAGTGGTAAGAACTCTTCAAACTCAAGCAACAGTAACTGGGCGTGCTCTTCTCTGATTATCCTTTAATGGAGGACGCGCTACATGTTTACAGGCCTGACAGAGAACAGGTCATTTATAAGCTTTACTGTTTATGCCCTGCAGTTGAATTATGTCAATATTTACATGTCTTTTACAAGCAAGCAATGAATAATTATGTTGACTTCTGATTTGTCAAGCTAAGTAACAGGAAACTATGTAAACTGGCGAAGGTGTGATTCACAGTGTGTTCCACTAAGACTGGATGAACTGTTAGAGGAGCAAAGAGGAAGGGAAGGGCGACTTTCTGACTGTTTTCTAAAATATTTGACCCAGAGGAAGACCAGTGTGACGTCATTACATGTTGGTCTTTTTTCTTTTTCATTATTTCGCCACTTTATCAAGAGCCAGCCCTTCCTACAAACCAACTCAGCGGCTGCTTAAGGCCCCGCAGCCACCAGGGCCCCCCCTGAACTCATACATCATCTGCTGTATTAGTGTTGCTAATGTAATGCTCGCTCCTGAGATTCTTGTATGGTAGTGCCAGAAGCGAGAATCATCACGATTGTTTGATCCTAAAGTAGCAATGATAACATTATGTAACTCAGGGCCCCCCAGACACAGGCCAATTTGTGGGTGGGACACTGGAAATGATAATGTTAATTAAAGTCATATTTACAAGATAAAGAATATCTATTGACGCATTATTTATTTTTTAATATAGCACTTTTGTTTGTTAAAAGTTGTGGGTGAGTCAGGCCTGATTTATGATGTATGATGATTAAGACCATGATTTAAACAAATAGACCTCCCATGAATAAGTTATATGTGTATACAAAAGAAGAGGGCCGGCCCTCACTATGATAAAGCACGATGAAGCAGAATTCTAACGGAGTGGACATTGATTGCCAACCATTGCAACCTGTTTTATGTTCAGATCCATGAGACAACATTGATGTTTGCAAAACTGCAGAGAAAACTACCAGCGATCTTGACAGAAAGAAATGCATCTACTCACCGGAGCAAAGTGCCCCTTTAAAGCGCAAGCAGTTGAAGTCGTCACACTCGCAGTCCTTCCCCCACACCTGGCCAAACTCATTTGCGTGGCATGAGCACTGTCCACACAAGCAGTCCCCTCTCCCACTGCAGATTAGGCTGCCGGACTTTGGGATGCAGTTAGATTCATTTGATTGATTGTAGTCCTCCACCGAGCACTCGCAGGAAGGGCCCAGACGACCCGAGTGACACTGGCATACGCCACACTCGTAGGTGCCGTTACCGTTGCTGCAGAGTGGGCTGTCGGCTTCTGCATCTGCCTCACATTTGCAACCGCAAGCGAAATCCACCTGGACCTCTAGGGCATCCTTGAAGCCGAGGGGTTTTATGGTAAAAGTGCTGCTCTTCTCCTTAGGGCAGCCATGCACCTTAGCCTCCACGCTGAATGACACCTGGAGAGGAGGACATATCTCAGTGCATAGCTGTGTGCAGATCAAAGACATTAATGGGACATTAATCAGCAGATACATACAGTGTCTCCAATGTTGACGCCAGAACAGGACTTGAGTCCAACAGTAATCTCTCCATCGAGGCAAGTGGCATTGAAGGAGAGTTGCAACTCCTCTGGGGCTCCCACCACCTCCAGTTGCACACTAGAGCGAATTTTCTGCACAACATAAAGTCACCAATCACACTTTATGTAGTTAGTTTAATGATACAAACGAACTAACAGACATCAATTCTCATGCTCTCCTTACCGCATAAGCACTCCGAATGAGCTCAATAACATTCCCAGAGTCATCGGACAGCAATCCCACTGTTGTGCCTGGGATGAGCTTACTGTACTCCTGTAAGAACAACACAGGTTTTTGTGTTTTTCATGGGAAAAGCTCAAATGAACTCATGCTGTGGCACAAGAAGAACAGTTGGTTTACCTTGTAGAGTGGCTCCACAATGCTGGTTACAGCAAATATTAAATTGATGTTGTTTTCAGACATTTTCTCAGTCATGAGCGCCAAGGAGGGATAGTCCTGCAAGACATGGGACACAACTAATCTGTCCAACCACTGAAATAATTATTGAAAACCACTGTGAATTTCTGAAATAACTTAAATTTCTGCCTTTACCAGCACAGTAGATTGGTTATAAATGTTGTCATTATCTAGATGACACTTTCCATCGTTGGGTCGGACTATGCCAGCTATACGCCCATCCAGTGCTATGTGAGTTTTGGCATCAGTGGTGAAAACCAGTAGGTGTGAGGCATCCGGACGCCAGCCGATTTTGTCCTAATGATGATGGAGAAAGAAAAGAGTAAAGTAAACACTCAGTGCTGCACATCGTTGAGCATGTGGTTGTTTTTAGTTTTTTTTTATCTCTTTAAAAATTACAATTTTCATACCTTGCACACCACAGCCTGCATGATGGCATCAAATCCACCCTCTGGAGCATCTCTATTTCTAGATACCCGCTGCTTCTCCACCTCCTCAGTGAAGCGTGCAACCTTATCCGTCAGTGCCAGTACATGCTTGAACCCGAACTGAGCCTGGCAAGTTTCACCAATTCTGTATATATTGAGAGGAAATATCATGAATTTTAAATTGTTGTTGCTCAGAAAATCTGTAAATCTCCACTGAAGTTCCCTTTCCTCCTCGAAACCTCCCCACCTACCCATAGCAAGGGTTCTCAACCGCGCTCGGAGGATAAGTGTACATGTAAGGGGATATGGTTTTGTCCACAAAGGCTCCAAAACCCATGCGTAGGTTGCTTGTCGTCTTTCCCATGGTCTCGGCTAGCTCATTGCCCAGCGTGCGAAGGCGGGCCAAATCATCCTTCATTGAAAATGAAAGATCCATGAGATAGTAGAGGTCCACTGGGTAATCCTCCACCTGTTTCACTGACATAGTGAAACGCTTGGAATCGCCTGAGAGAGAAGAAGTTACAGACAGGAGATAAGTGACAGAGGATCAAACAGTGATAGTAATGGCCCCATTGATGATATGTGTAAACTTACCTGGTCTTAGTACAACGTGAAGTTTCTGAGGTCGTATCTGAGTGACATCATCAGCTGTACCCGAGGCCTTGTTGCTGAGCGGTACATCCTTCTCAATGGAAAGTTTGCTGGAGGGAAACTCCAGAGATGCTTCACTGCAACCTCCATCCACCAGATTCTCCTTCAGGTCGCAGCGAGACAAACTGGATCCCCCCCTTCCAAACCCCTTGAAAAAAACAACCCACATCCGATCGATTCAGCACTCAAGGCATTGACGAGTTAGTGAAGCAACATTGCATTAAAGAAAGGAAATAAAGGGCTTTTTAGGTTCGGTGTTTTTCTACCCAACAGCAGGTTTAGGTATCTCCTGAGTATAGAGGCCCCATGATGACTCATTACGAAGCAGTATTATAAACATGTTGAAGAATCAGCATGAACAATCTACAGAGGATGACAAGAGAAGGAATGCTGCCACTGGGAAATTAGGTTTCTGTCACACCTTGCTGTGATGATCGATGAATGGGAGAAGCTACTGGATGCTGTTTGTGTGTGTGTGTTTGTGTGTGTCTGTGTGTGTGTGTGCCTGTGTGTGTGGTGCTCGTACCTCCTGGAAGCACCATGCACAGCTGGGGTGAACAGCCAAGCACTCCTGACAAGTGGTGACTCCTCGTGACGTGCAGATGTTGGAGCCTGGGGAAGATCATGCCCGTCAACACAAACATTTCTTTAGAATTGTGACAACACTGACCAGCACCTTTACGAAACTCTGCCAACTTCCTTCAACACTGACACCACTGTGATTGCATGTGGTCACACGAGGGAGTGTTTGATGAAGTCACAGTGCAGCTCACTCTTTACAGTAATAGCGCTAATGCTCCTTATGCTCTCCAAAACTTATTTAACCATTTTTGGTTCCCCTATTGTTTTTCAAGTTGTATATACACATATTGCCTTTAACTACAAAATCTAAAGCCATACATTTCATTGTATTATATTTCATTTTTTATCATTTTCCATTTCTATCTATTTTATCTGTATTATTTTACTCCTTCAACTTGTTTTTTATTCAGATCTGCCTCTTTTACTCTGCTCTTTTTGATCTCTATTTAGCTTTAAATTGTTTTAGCCGTGCTGTCTCATAGTTAAATAGATTTCTTTAAATTGTCTCCATGTTCTTTGAAGACTCGTGTTTTCTAAAAGCACCTCCTCTCTCTCCTATTGCCTAACACCCAAACCTTTAGGACTTTGTGGTGCAGTTCTTTACCTGATCTGCCATAGGTTGTGTTATTAAACAGATTCAGCACTTATACTCTCCTACTGCACTGAAGCTTTAAAAGTGACAAGTAAACACATCAAAATCTTCATTTGATGTAAGTCAACACACGTTTAATCCAAACCCTTTGTCCATGGCCTATGGGTGTGGCTCACTAGAGTAAAACACACAGTCACTACTGCTAATTTATGTTTACAAAATAGACAGAATAAATGTATTAAAATAAACATAATAACGCTTGGATTGCTACCAGAAATCATACAAGCGATCAAATCAGTTACACTTTCAAGGGCCCCTGAAGTAAACCTGCCTGGATGATGATCTATAAGACTGAGCTGACAGCTCCACAGAGTGTGTATAAGATTTCTGTGTATATGTATATATGACTTGTGATATATTATTGATAATGTGAAACACCGTGTTTTATTTCTGCAGTTAGGTTTTGACATAATTGAGAACAAATCACAATTCACATGAAACCATCCACTGAATACATATATGTGCATTCTGAGTTTAAAGTGATCATTAGAATAGAAGATATAGATTTTCCTGTGGAGGAACTCTTCCTGGACATTTTCACAACCTGACCATATAAGGAAAAGGTGGTGACAGCTCCATGAAGCGATTTACAACCAAACAGTTCAACTAACAGGGACTTTTGTTTGAGAACAAAATAAAAACCACGATCAGCAGTAAATACACTGTTACCTTCAAAGTTACCATACAACAACAAGTCGGAGGAAAACACCCTCCGCCGACTGAGCAGGTGAAAGTAGTTTTTTTGTCCCTTTAAAGAAAATCCTCGTCAGAATAATAATACTACTACAAAAACATCTTACTGAAAACCTCCGCAGCGGATGAGAGCAGGAGAAGCAGCAGCAGTGGACGCAGAGTCAAAGTTCCCATGGTGGAGGAGTAACGGAGCAGAGCAGACATGAGTCGCCTGTGAGCTCCCTGTGAGCTCGTTCTGCGCTTTTCCTCATTCTTTCCTGGACTTGACGAAACTCGTGTTGGGTCATAGCTGCGGCTCTGCCTCACACACCAGCCCCTCTGAGCTCTCAGGCTGCCGGGGAGCAGAGGCAGGAACAGGCTGAGACTCGTCTCTCCGTGGTAGGATGATGACCTTTTTTAGTGATTTCTGACAAAAAACAAAACTATTTCTGTTGATTAAAACAATGAAAGACTGGTTCCTCGTCAAGACTCCACTGTGCAACAATATCACATGCATCGTGTGCAATATGTATGTATTCATCTTATTTATAACGTCACCTTTTGTGCAATAACTATCATGTTTATCATACCACATTTAATTAATTAATGTCACTTCACTGCTGTGATGCACCCTCTTTACCTCAACCAGTGTTTACTTCTTCTTCCTATATTGCCTTCAGGATCAATAAAGTATCTATCTATCTATCAATTTTTTCAATCCATCTTGTTTCAGGGCCTGTGCACTGACTGACTAGGACCCTATTGCTTTTTGATTATATTGACATTTTTGCATCTTTCCTTTATAAACTTGTAAAGCAGGCACCATTTGAGGATGACACCTTCCGAATCTTGTTCTGCTTACACAACCACAATAAAGATCTTGAATATTGAATCTTAACACGTGACAGCAGATTCACTCAACCAGACTAAAATATTAATTCATAGCATATAAATAGATGATTTAGAACATTCTTTAAAGAAATACAGCACCCTTAGATATGTTTTTTGAACTGTTAATTAAAACGAAACTAAGCTGCAAACTTATGAGTGTTGAACATGGCTCATAATGCCACCTTGTGTTTCAAATGGTCTGTCCATCATGCGAAGTAATGTACCGTACTTCCTCCCAGCCAGAAATGAAGCCGAAATATCCTGGATACCAGTCCGACTATCTTGCCGCCGATTATGCCACTTTTGAAGAGTTGGCCTGTCGTACATCTTTAGATACAGTTTGGTTCCACAGTGATTTGTGTCGTGGAAAAAACGAATGGATACTTAGTATTTTGTCATGAATGTGAACCTATGAGAATTAGCGTGGACATAGGTCTGTAGTGTTAGGGCAAATGTTTAACTTCCTGTGGCAGATGAGCAGTATTTTTGGGCACATGCACACTGTGCTGAGGTGTTTGGTGAGATATCTCTGTGCTTTTGCTTTACAATCAAGTTACAGATAAACCAGCATTCAGGAAAAGTAGTCCAAAGTCCACTTACACCCTGTTGAATATAAAATGCATGACATCCTGTCCTCTGCTGGGCTGACAACAGAACAACATAACAGTTGAGAAAGGTTTCAAATCATGTCACTAGAAAATCTACCATGAAACTCTACATACAAATAAATGAGTCACCACAGAAACTTAAAGAATGCTACACTGTGGAGTTGTGATAGAAGGACCCCTAGTGGGGAAAAACATTTATTACGATAGGATATTTACATTAGAAGTGCTCATCATGAGAAGATCATTGTGATCAGGGTCCCTCGGCTTTGGAGCAACATTCCTGAGGAGATAAGACTCAGAGTCAGTGACTTCTTAAAACCCACTCTTATAGACTTGCTTTCATGATGTTGCCTTTTCTTATCGCCTTTATTTTATGTATTTAATTATTTTTATCGTCCCTCTACTGCCTATGTCAAGTTTGTATATGTTTGTATAGTTTATGACGATGATGTCTGAGCCTTCCTGTCACATTGCTTCCTGCTGATTATTTCTCTTGTATTTGCCTTTTGCTTTACTGTCAAAGCACTTTATAAATTCTGTTTTTAAAGGTACCATATAAATAAGGTTAATTATTATTAGCATCAGTCGTTTGGTGACTCTACAGGGTCTAAAAGGACAGTCTCAGGTTCAAGCTTCACTAAATGTATGAATCTGATAAGTGTCTGCAACAGAAAACCTCTTCCTGTTTCGATGAATGATAGAGCAGCTACTAACGCAGAAGGAGGGTGGAGGGACAAAAAGAAAATGAGGCAGAAAATGGGATAAAATCTCAGATGGCTCCACAGAAATGAACTTTTGGGAAGTGTGTGTGGTGCTGGTGTGTGTGTGTTTGTGGTGAGGCTCGTATAGCAGCACACAATGATTCTTATCGCTGCACTTGGCCATTTATTGAATCTTTATCCATTTGCCCTGATCTTATTCTCAAGATGGTTGCTAAGTTACTGCCACCCCGTGTCCAAGAATTGCGGCTAGGAGAAATGACAGAAATAAGTAGAAAAGCTATAATAGTCAACTGTTCTGCTGGCATTAAGCTCTCAGTGTGGGCGGATGGTGCAGGTAATACACTGTGGGCAATAAAACCCTCTCTCCAGTATTGACTGATTGGGATCTATTGGTTCCAAATACTCCTGCGTCGACCACCCCCACAGATGAATGGCATTTTGGGAAGAGCATAGCACAAGTGGTCCTATATAAAAAGGCAGAGACTGGGTCAGAAGGCAGCCAATTAAGACCAAACAAGTAGCGCAAAGGGGAGGGGTGGAGGATGTAGGGGGGATGTAGGAGTCCTGACTTGTGCAGAGAGCGAATATCATAATAAACTCAGACAAAATCAGGGTGGTTTCCCCCTTTCCTGCTTTGATGGGTGGAGGGGTCGTATAGGTAGATATGAGTTTTTCTCAGGTGAAGGGTTCGCTGGCTTATGAAATGTGCCCTGGAGTCAGTGTCATTGACATTAATGGACAATGTGTGTTTGTGCTGTGATGCTTTGTGCCTGGCTCTGCCCCCCCCGCTCCCTCTACGGATCTGCAGTTTAAATTCTCTCAGGGGAATGGCGGCTTATGTGCGGAGAGACTAAAAATATATAAATAAACTGAGAACACACAAGGGATGGAGAAATGGAAAGAGGGCAACAGGGGCAATTTCTTTTCTTCGTATTTTTTTGTCAGTACGGTTGATCCAGCCTTTAGAACTATGACAAGTCTAATGAAGCCTGCTGTGAAATATAGGAAAGAAGGAAAGACAGAAGGAGAAGGCACAAAGAAAACAAACTGATTGAAGCAGAAAATGAAGGAGATAAAGTACAGATCATTGTGTCCTGCTTTCCACTGTGGAGATGTATGAGTCTCAATGGAATTGAAGTTAATGGATAGTGGCTGAGTGCATGAGATGTCTGTACTCAGAGCGGAGCGTTCTTCAGTTAGTCTGTAATCTGTATCTCAAACTCATTTGCTCCAGCCGGTCAAACAGACGAGCTGCAGGTACAGACTCTAAGGAAGTCTAACACTAAATATCTATATCCCCCTGCAAATCGAAGCAATGAAGCCATTACCTCCTTAAAATCACTTTAATGACTGGTGTGTGCTTAGTTGTGGCTTGATGTGAAGCATCTCTCTGCTGTGGCATCGCATCCCTGCAAACTGCATCCATGTGTAATTGTTGACTGTGTTTACATCTATGTGATTAAGAGTCCGAACCATGGCAAAACCCTCAAGGACACAACATGTTCTCTAACCCTTTCCTCCGCATCGTGCAGAACTTTATTTATTCAAAATGAATACCTAAAGGCACTTTTTTGTGATACAGACTCACTTTAACTGTGCACTCACACTATTTTCCACTCACACACACACACACACACTCACACACACACACACACACACACACACTCCTCGTTACCCTGTGTCTGCCTTGATTAGATAATCTGTTAATTGAAGAGAGGGACCTTGTCTGTTAGTCTGTACACTAAGGGTTGAGGATGATGATGATGATGATGAAGGGCAGAGGGGAGGTGGGTGGGGTCAAATGCCTCCTCCTTGTTGCTAGGGATGTCTTCACTTAGTTTGTGTTGCTAGGCTGCCAATTCCCTCATGTTAAGTGGAAACGTACCCCCCCCCCCCCCCTCTCCCTCTCCTCCGTCCAGGCACCTCATCCCTCCCTCCCTCCTTCTCCACTAAACCAAAATAACTTCACCAACCATCTGTCACTGGGCTCACAGGTCTACTGTTGCTTAGGAACAAGTCAGACACTCACATGTCTATATGCATCCACAAATGAATTTATCTTCATATTCCGCTATATATTGATAATAATCACTTGTTAGAGACGCACCTCTGCCAGTGACTGCTACATCAATGAAATGTCTGGCATTCACTACCAGTTTAGAGTGTGTGACGCTCCACTGAGATGGAATTCACAAGTTCAGCAACAGGCTGTTGAGATTTCAGCTTTTTAAAGGGAAAAACTTCTTGAAACTGACTCAACTAAATGTTACACAAGGTTTTGATAATTAGTTCTAAAGAGTAACATGTTCTTTGAAGTCTCCAATTTGCAGTCAGTTTCTCCTCATTTGTCAATTCTCTGAAGTTTAAGCCTCAGAGGCATTGTTCGTTTTTTTTCTTACCGTAGCCGGGGATTTACATATTGACAGAAAGATGAAGTGTAAGTACAAACTACTTTCCATAATCACCCTGCAGTGAGAGCCAAATCCTATTTCACAGCATCCATTCACATGCTCCCAATTAATTCAAATCCAGAGGATGAGATTATTTGATTTTATTGTATACACACAAAGAGACACTCCTTGTTTTTTTCTGTTATCAGCCAATCCCAAAGCAAACTATACCTCTGGGTTTATGGAAGGTATTTGTGGCTGGAGCTAATCATTGTTTGCACACATGCTTGTCAGTTACTGACTGAAAGCTGCTTACCCAGACATAAGGAGTGTTTCTACCAAATTGAATCTCATGGCCTTTGTTTTTAGATGAACAGCAGATTAATGTGACGGGCTCCACTGTCAAAGCTTGAGGAGTCATTTCAAAATCAACCTGTAAAAGTTCATCCCTTCAACTGTTGACATTTTATCCATAAAAGTGTGAGTGAAGGGATTAGGATAAAATTGGAAAAGACACATTTCAGTGTTATAATTACATGATATTAACAGTCTGGGGGAGTGACGACATGCGTAATCCTTTGGTTGTGCAATTAGATAATAAATATTAAATTGGTTCCCAGTCAGTCGAAATTTGCTTTTCGTTTTTAATTTCCTTTTACAACCTACTTTTCCCTGACGTTTTCAGCGTCCTCCTTCCTCGCTGCCTTTACAACTTCATATAAATCTGCACTGGCAATCTCATAAATTGGAAATGTTTGAAATTGCACCACTAAATTGTCTCTTGGGAAATTTTCAAACCCAGCGGGCAAGTTTCCGTGCAAGTACAAAACTGTCTCGATGTCTAATTGTGTGAAATAGACGCAACGAGAGGAGTCAGTATTTTTGAACAAGGGTTGTAAATGAATGGAAATCAACTTAGAGGTAACACAATCACTGGAGTTATTTTAATATTACAAGCAGGACTGATTGTGACAAATTACCAGCTATTAAATTATAGAGGAGCAATTGTTTGATGAGTAAATAATCACTGCTATTTCCGTCATTAAAGCACCGACAACATAAAATGAAACCTTGCAATGCATAAGGAAGTGAATGAGTGCATGAAGAATAGTTAGTATCAGTTAGATAATCTGTTTTTGGAGCAAGAATCAATAACTTCCATTTTCAGTGATTTACCAACAGGTATATATACATACATACAGGTACAAAGCAGCTGAAAATCCAAATTATAATGTTGTCTAATAAAAACAGAGCTTCTCTCCTTCTCAGTAGTTTCATTTCTGTCGCCGAGGAAAGGAAGCAGCAGGCGTGGTGAAGCCAATATTTCTGATAAATATTTGCCACTGTTCAATCCTAGTATATTAATTCATGTCTTCATTTAAAGGTGCTGTGTTTGGTCTACCTCTCGAGGCTCCTATATATAAGTCACAGTGACAGTTTCCTCAGCAACCTGCAGTGAACTCACCTGTCAAAGTTTTAATTGTCTTTCAGAGCAGATAGAAATCTGCTTCTCATAGTTATTTTAACTGAACTGCATGTTTTTTTAAACACTTTCATGAGAAGCCTTTAAAGTTAATGTATGTCTGAATCAATATTGATTCCAGGCATAATTTATGTGCATAAATGAACCTATATCTTTGAAGAACACACTTCAAAATGTCCATGTTCATGAGACATTTGACCTCATTCCTCATTGAAAACTAATATTTTAATAAAAAAACAGACAGGGTGCTGCTTGAAATTCATTCACTTGTTGAAGGTTTTTTTATTAGGAAAGACTTTGCCTCCTAAAAAAAAGAGTGCTCATTATATTCCAGTGAAGAAAATAACGCCAGATTACTACTTCAAATGAATATATATTTTTAATTGTATTTCTTTATCTTTCGAACATCTGAGGAGCAGCGCATTATCTCTGACCACCTGACTGCCTCCTCCGGTGATGAGTAGTGGTGTAGTCCACAGGGAGCTCATCATCACTTTAAAACGCACCAGAGACTTGGCACAAAAGAAGCGCTCGCCGGCGAGCACAGGGACTGTCTGTCTCTTATTACATCAGGGGGGACACGTTTTGCACCTTGCGCGCTGTGTAACAAGACTCACCAAGAGTCGGGAAAATATGGAATTTGAGTTGTAGAAACTCACTTGTAGTTGCACCTGATGCGACCCTCTGTAACTGCAGGGAATAGTCCAGTGATGCGGATGTGGTCATTACGCACCGGAGCTGTGCAGAACTCGATGCTTGACTGTAAACCGGGACTTTAAAGGCTTTTGTTTTCGTTCATTTCCTCTTATATTGTGTGAACAGTCACATGACGCAAAGTTTTGCTTGGAGTCCAGGTTGGTGAGACTGTGCGCCTGCCAAGTGGAGTCGCGTGGCTATTTGCTGATTACTCGCAAGGAAACATGAACGACTCCTTCTTCGACGTGACCCAGGGCGCACTGTTCAACGGGAGTCAGACTCTCGCCGGAACTCTGGCCACATTCTACGGCAACGGCACCGGCAACGTGGTGACCGGTGACGGTGGAGGGTCGCTCGTTCTGCTGCAAGAGGAGCGCAAACTATTTGTCATGCGTGTGGTGCAGATCGCTGTGCTGTGCGTACTGTCGCTCACCGTCATGTTCGGTATATTTTTCCTCGGGTGCAACCTGATGATCAAATCGGAGAGCATGATTAACTTCCTGGTGAAGGACCGCAGACCCTCCAAGGACGTGGAGACGGTCATGATCGGCCTCAGCTAGAACAGGAAGAGCAGGTACAGCGGAGAACTGATGGAGCGGGGATTCGATATGAAGATCTGGAGCTCAAGATCTGCATCTGCATGTACTTTATAGACGTTCTCTCTGAGTCCTGGTGAGGAAAAATATGCAAAAAATTCACTTTTGCTTCCGAAAATGACCACAAGAAACGGGTCCAGCGACAAATGTCCGTGCGTAAAGTTTGTGCGTAAAAGACAGCCAATTGTTTACACGTGGGCCGATCTGTTGAATCTTTGGAGTGAATTAATATTGCCAACTTGAACAAAGTGACGAAATGTTTACAAGCTGTTACCTCATTTTTTGTGAAGTTATTTTCCTTTGGTTTTGTAAATTTGAAATGATTGTCAATGAATGTTTTTAAACTATCAAAAAGCATGATTGTGAATTCTAATAGTTCCACGCATCTGCCAGTGTTCTCCGTGGACTTGATGGATATATGGGTAATCTCTATACAAAGTATTTTTCTCGGTCTCGTTTGGTATATACTGAAATCTTGCACGTTTTTCAACAGACTCCATCACAGCTTTATGGAGTGATTCTGGTCCTTCTTGGCATGCTCGCTAATTGATCTGTAGTGAATTTTGGACCTGTTTTGCACTTTTGAACTCACTGATGCTGCATGAATTATTTTGTACCAAAAACAACTTTGAACTTGAAATTGCAGCATGCAATTAAATCACTGAAATGACCATGTGATCCTTATCTCTGTCATCTGTTAATGAACATGATCCATATCACACCAACATTATCATGTGTGCAGATATTTTTGTGACTCTGTTGTATTAGCAAAGATATTTTTCTTCAAAAACTGTGTTTAAAGTCAGTCATCTAATTATGACTAATTTAAAAACTACACATTTTTTCACTTTTGATTCAAAACTAATCAAATGAGGTTGTTTTTGCACAAGATGAAAGTAATATGTGAATACAGTATTGCATTTCCAAATGATTAAATATGTTATTAATGTTGTTTATGAATGAAAACGTTATTTTACACAGTGCTATGAAGACAAAAATCTGAAGCAGTAAGCTCACATGGCACAATCACACTTAATTACAGAGTGAGCAGCATTTATTTAGCTCTCGAGGCGATGTGAGGCCAGGCTGAGTTATCCCTCTTGAGAACAACAGGTCGAGCTCATATTGGCTTCACAGCATTTAATCTGCTCGCTCTGGAGAGTGACCAGCTGAAATCCACACACGTTTGTGCTCACCCTCACCACTTCACCTCCCAGCAGCCCCCACTGCAACTAAAGGAATCTAAGTAATCCAGAAAAGTTCATGTTTGTCTTTTGTGCCATTGGAACTAGCCAGCGGTGAGAGAATCTTTAATATCTCAGTGCAGCTTTGATGCAAGATTTCACTGGGGAGAGGACATATAAGAACATTCATGAACTATCATTGCACTTAATGATATCATTACTCTTCCTGCAGATCTGTCAGCAGATAGCAATCACATCTTTTATCTTCCTTGAGAACTAAACTTTGCCATCTAATTCTATTTATGTCAGACGAAAAAGTTCCATTCTGGCGGATATTAGGTTTTGATTCAGCATTTTGGTTCAATTTCTGTCCAGTTTCTTCTCTATTTCTATCTGCACGCCCTCCTCTATCTCTTTTACGTGCCCCACTCAAAAGCAAGCAATGTCCTCATTATTATTTCAGTACTTGTTAGGAGAGATGGGACGGATGAATCCTTACAAACACAGCCATGCATTCACACATGTGCCCGTTCACCGTGCAAAACATTGGACACTGATGATCGATCGACCAGCAAATTCTGACAATGACCAAAAGTATTTCAGAAAACAACATCGATAAATAAAACCCATTAGATAAATAGACTTGAACAGCATAAAACATCTCTACAATAGATAGACACAATGCACAGCAAACATGTACGTACTGCAGATTTAAACCTGTTGACATGGTGACCACTGAAAACACATGTAAAGCACCTTACTTTTTGGAGCACAGCAAAGAGTAATTAAGATGAAAGCAGAGATGATTATTTATTCTTACAAAGCTCAATATTTAAAGGCTCTGTGTCATATTTTCCTTTGAAACAGGACATCATAAAGCATTTTCCTTATTAGTCACCTTGTGATTCCACACACTTGAAGATAAACTATCTGATTTTATACCAAGAGGAGGTCAAAGAGAGAACTGCTATTAAAATAATTTATTACAGCTCTTAATAAACCTCATCCTTTCTTCCTGAGCCTGTAATCTAATCATCTGGGGAAAGAAAAACAAGCGAGATCGCTCCGGTATCGTTACTATGCACCAGTTAATGCTTGCTGGAAACACAGAGGCATGCATGCTATTTTTAGAGACAACATAGTTAACTGTTCCGTTCTTAACTTGCCACATTGAAACTCAGTTTAAAAAGATATTGCGCTGTACGTGACTTCTTTGGTTCAGTTAGTACTATTGAGTGGCAGTGGCCCAGAGCTTGAGTGATGTCAGAATATAAGGATGGGAATTTCATCTCACTTTGTCCAGAGCCAGAAAGGTAGCAACAGAAAAATGGCATCAAGGGTAGAAGGGGGTAAACACATATAAGTGCTAAGTGCAGCTGCTACCACTCACATCTGTATCAACCGACTCCACTAGTTGCAAAAAGAAGGCTGCTTCTATTGAGGTCTACGAGAAAACAAGTTTTCTCACTTGATTTATAACAACAGTAAACAAAGCAGTTTCAAGTCTTCTTCAATACAGCATGATGTTCATCTGATAAATTAAGATACAATTTGCTCAGTATTCATTGAGACATGACTATCATGTGACTGACAGCTGTTACCATCCAATGGGTCTAGATCACTGGTGATACAGTGTCCTCGAGCTCAGGCTCCACTGTCCACTCCTCCAAATATGGTCACTTCTGGTTTCAAAAAACAAGATGGCGCTGGACAAAAAGGCCAAAGTCAAGGCTTCAAAACGGCAGCTCATAGTGGTTTCCCACTCACTGATAGTTCTCTAAGACTGCTAAGGAACAAAGCAGCTAGCCCAGTACTACCCCACCTGTAAATTTGAACAAAAGATAAATAAATAGATATAGAGATGTACGAATAAAAACAATACAATCTAGAAGAGAGATTATCTATTAAAGGTCCAGTGTGTAAGATTTAGGTGAAAGGGATCTATTGGCACAAATTGAATATAAAATAATCCCACTGATGTTTTCATTAGTGTATAATTATCTAAATTGTATAAATTGTTGTTTTCTTAACCCTTTATATTTAAATACTTACATCAGGAGTGAGGTCTCTCTACGTAGGCTGCCATGTTTATTACAGTTGTCCAAACTGGACAAACTGAATATGTTTAGAGTTTTAATGACAACTGAAGGTGACCACAGGTTCTCTTCCATGTTTGCAATTGACCATTCATTGCGACTGACAATTGCAGCACATGAATGCAGTCAACAGACCAAAGGTTCTGAAAAATATATTAAAAATGTGAATGATATTATGACCACATTAATACTAGCTGTCAGGATGCATTCATGCAAACGTGCATTGTTTTTCTCTGGTTCTTCTGTGTGAGTCTCTTTTTTACACTCTTCTCTTGGCTGAATGACAATTAAATTACTTACCATCTTGCTTCAGATCCACTCAAAGTTTTCTCACATTTCGGAGGCACTACGTGTCGCCCACTGCCACTGAGCATATGCTAAAGAGTTAGCATGGAGCACCGTCCATGTGTCCGCAATCTGTTGTCTTCATCACAAACTGAATGATTTGCAATAACCACAGTGGATTTTAGAAGGAAGATACTGTTCGTACTGGTTTAGGCCCAGAGCTTTACACAGACACACTGTTATGACGTGTATGACTGCGCCAGCGAAGGGTGATATGCAGTTAATTATATCAGTGCATGAAGACAATATTAATAAGCTAATATTGCAGTGGAAGCGCAGGAACAGTGTGTTAACATGTTAACCCTTCACCCCAATCCACATGTATGCAGTGGTGCAGACTTGTGTGCGTTTCAGGCTCTCTCTCCATAATGCCGCTGTACGTTTGCTTGTCAAGAAGCGTCACCACTGACCTTTTACAACAGAGACCTCACAGAAAATAATGAACCATGCACCGGCCATGAAATCATGAGAGAAATAATGGTGATTAAACCAGCGGTGGCATTCAGCATTTAACTGTGACGAAGACAGCTCTCCCACAAGGCTTAAAGGGAAAATACGTAATACATCACTGTGAAGGTCTATTGTAGCGCTTTCCTTTTTCACCGGAAAAGTTGAACACAATAGAGTATTAGCAGTGTGGGCGACACTGTGGTGCATTTGTAATCCCCCCGGTGTTTTTGTTGAGAGGGCAAGATGCACTAAAGACCTGTCTGCAATGCTGACACAAGTCCCAAAAGGTTCAACTGGCCTTTCTCAGTCCCATACAATTTGTTTCAGATGGGGTGTGTTTTATTCAATGGAGGAAGCAATAACAAATGGAGCAGGGAAACTGTATCTCACACAGGAGAAAGGATGTAAACACTCTCTTTCCTCCCTCTTCCTTTAGGACAAACACACACAGTAAGTTATAATTTCAAAAGCTATCACATTAAAGCACATTTGGCTTTAATTTGCTTTCTTAAAAAGTACACAATGAAAGATTCGCTCTCAAAAGTTGTCCGATGCCAGGTCGGCATCTGTCCTGCATCATTTGGCCTCTTTTAGCTCTCGCTAACGAGTCACATATGCTCTGATTTTAAGACTTTTTTACTCAGGCACTTGCTCTTTTCTATCTTCGTTTCCCTTTTGAGTTCTTCGTGGCTCTGCCGTTATCTCCACTCTAAGAATGGCAAGCTACTTGTCTCTCATCACTATCTGCTAGCTCTCTCTCTCTGGTTGTTGGAGTGGGACTTAAAACAGACTATACTCTTCCAATATGGTACACCAGAGTTACAAAGTGCAGTTCCAGGCATCCAGGGGGCGCTGTAGCAATGACAGAATAGTTTAGGTTTGTGTACCATCATCAAGGTATTAAAAACTACCAAGTGTTATTTTTCAACTAATGTTGCCACTAGAGCACAATGTTTTCTAAAATTAATTATTTTCTTGATGCAATTTTATATTCTTTTTATAGTCATTGTGCCCCCCAGTGGTTTGGATCCATTAAAACTAGTAAGAGTTTCAACAGTCTAAAAACACAGGCGTCCATGCTCAAATGCACACATACATACAGACAAAAATACACACACACTTTTTCTCCATATCACCCAAGGCAAATTGTGCCACATCCAATTCAGCAGGGAACCAATAGTCCTTGCATTTAAGCTCATGAAATTTTAAACAAATCTATTATGTGCAAACAAATGAACAACAAACAACAAGATTGCCTCATTCTTCCCATTACCCACAAACACTGAAAGTTGAAAAGCTGGCGATTATGCACAAACACACAAACACAAACACACACACGCACACGCACACACACACACACACACACACACCAGACACTTAACTCAATTAACGCATTTCAGAGCATCCACAAAATGATACACCTACATCATTTCACACTCTCAAATGTGGTTCTACGCCTCACATATTCTCAGCGTGAACGCAAGCATCATTTGCCAATGTGACCGCAGTTGATTTCATAATAAGAAATGCTGTCAGCCATAACCCTGAGGCTTTTTTCAGCTTTTGGGGCGACGTGATGTGTCGCTGTGTTTTTTTATTTTCCTGAACTTGGGCTGTCAGTGTGTTCCCACTCCACCAGCTCTGTTCCGTTTTCTCTCCTGAAGCTTTTTATCTATCTGCGCTCTCAAAAATCTCTCTCATTTTTCGGACAAAACAGACTAGCAATGCTACTGGATAAGGAATCCATAAGGAATAATGGATTAAACTGGGTAGAAGTTAAGAAAAACAAGAAGCTGACTGTGATAATTGCCCAATGTTTGGTTTAAAAATAAGTGGAAATATTGCTCTGGAACATAAAAGAAAAAAGAACTGTCAGGAAACCACAAAAGGCTTAAAGTTAAAAGAAATTAATTATACTTCTTTATTTGTGCACTTTGAAGAGAACAGTATTAATAGCCACTTTAATCTTAAGGAAGTTGTGGTTAAACTTTTAAAAAGGTGGGTCTCATAAATTCAAACCTGCCAGTCCTCGCCCTATGAGTCATTACAAACAATATGGAAATGAACACTTAGTATTCACAGGTTCGTTTCTCACGTGTGCCATTTTGTGTAAAATGCTTAATCATATTCAGCGGGAGCAGATGCCGGCAATAAAATAAGACAAACAGAGAGAAAGCCGGTGGCAGTTTTCTCAGGTAGACTGTGCGTCACTGCCACTGAGAACGACATGCTCTTCCTCAATTGCCCCAAACTCTCATTGAGGAAATCATAAACTATTCTCAATTCAATTATCTGATGAGCCTCCAACATGAAGGAAAGTTTTTAGATGGAGCATAACGATGCTGAGGCTCGTTGTCTGCGCAGGCCTTTCGGCAGCGAGGTTATGACTAATTCTCATGGGGGATGGAGAGTCGTAGGTTGCCACTTAAACATCTTTCATCTCTGTTTGTGTATTTAACCAGGGATCACATCTGGGTCAATGCTGCATCTGGATACACACACACATACACACACAGATCCGGTCAGGATGAGGAGACAGCTCGGCACCGGGGGATTTTAGAGGCAAGCAGAAGGAAGGAGCTTGGCACAGGTTGTGTCTGATTAAGTCAGCTTTCGGTGAGAGCCGGAGCTGAGACCCAATGACACCAGCTCGGCTGCGTTCGACGGAGACAATCACCGTGGGACTAATCAAGGCCCCAATAACCACAAAGCAAACAGAATGGGAGCTCACGCTGTGGAAGGCAAATGGTAATTAATATGCTTTTCTCTTATTGGCTGCATCCTCTTAAGGAGACAGTAGGTGTCTCATCCTATTGATTTCCACTGAAAATCACTTGTATTGACCACTAGCTGATGCACCATTCTGCAGTCTCATCGCCTACGACACGCATCCACTTAAATTGAAATGGCAAATGTGAGATAATTGGTGTTTGTGGCTAGCTTAATATGTCACGTATTAATAAAGTGTGCGGGGAGATGTGTTGATTGGCTCGAGACGGTGGTAGGCACTATATGAAGTTTGCTCACAGCCGGGGGAGGAGGTGGAAGTGGTGGGGAGTGTCTGTCAGTCAGCACTGCTCCTCAGGGAGGAGGAAAAAGGAGATATTTTGGCTGCCTTTATACTTCATCCCAACACACCAGAGAGTGTTCGGTCAGAGAGAGAATAACATTCACCCCTCTCTGCACTGTCCTTCACTTTATTTCAAATTGCATTGTCATGTCACTGTTTGGTTTTGACATCTGTAGACATCCTCTCTTCTTTTCTTTTCATTCATGATGACAGATGATTGCGAACGAGAAAGCTCCAAACCTCTGCCTCCCTGAGGGGATCACAGTGACATGGAGTCTTTCTGAGTGTCCACTCGTCCTGATCGGAGGCGCGCTAATCACCTGCCGAAGGGGTTCAACCAGGAAGAGTTACAACACCGCCAGAAACTTCATACAATCAACACACAAACATATACGAGAACTATAATACGTGAGCGCTCATTTACAACTTTAAAGCTGTAAATTCAGACCTCTGAGAGGAAGAGGATGATCGCTGACATCATCTAAACATATCTCAGCTCACCACGCACACACATCCACATGTGATTGGGAACACAAACACACACACACTCATTTACACACACACTGCTACCACCACATAAGGGCTGCAGGGTGGTGTTGCCATAGGAACGGGGAAAGGTAATGGCCATGTTCTTGAGCTGATGCCGCAGGGGGTGAGGGGCAAAAGAGGTGCGCGCATGTGTGTGTGTGTGTGTGGGTGTGAAGGGTGTTAAGTGAGTCACACTTATGAACTAATGACAAGAGTTTTAAGTTCAAATTTACCATCTTTCTGTCACCATCCACTAAATGATGGCGCCATCAATTCCAGACAAAACCAGCGTACTAACAGGATAACATTTAAAGAAAGGCAATGAGTTCTAGGCAACAGCGATGACATGCTATTTGCTTTTAATGCACCCAGCTAATGTTTTCAGCTTTGATGCAGAGGGAGGTGCTGGGCGTCCTGATGCACAGCCGTCCCTCACCACCCCTGGGTTATGAATAAATGATTCCTAATGCAAGGAACTGACCCTTTAACCAACACTGATGACGACCACCTCTAGTGCAAATAATTTAATCATACCTCAGCAGCCCGGTCCTTATAGAGAGTTATTTAAGCGCCAGGAAGTTCCAGCGTCACATTAAAATTTGACATATCTCAGTGATGCATGCGTGCCTCCTGACATGTTCTAACAATATTCTATAGATGCTGGAGTTTGCATCATGACCCTCAGTGACCTCAATGTGTGACATCGACATCATGATCACTGGCCTATAAGATTCAGTATCAGTATTTTCACCTGCACTGACATACACTTCATAGGTAACACCATAACCATGAGGGCACTCAAAAGGGAAGTGGTCTGATTATCTGAAGGATTTATTATCTGCACCAGCGAGGATGTTTCCATCTGTGTTTGTTTGATAGTTAGCAGGCTTACGCAGAAACTACTGGATTGATTACCATAAAACTTTGCAGGAAGGATGCAAGTCATTGGTCAGGGAAGAACCCATTCAATTTGGGTATGGATACGGGGTTGGTTCAGGAATACTGTCTTTCTTTCTTCAACATTTTGAGACAGGGCTTTTTAAAAAAATACTCTATGAGTGTAGTGTATTTAGCTTGTTTTAATTTAAAGGGACTATCTGGCCATGGCAGAGATATGTGCTCTCCTTAATTTGTCATAAAACATAAAGTAGGTGAAAAAAAATGTAATGGGTTCTTCCCAGACCCAGCTCTAATCCCTCCACCGTGGAAATCAGTTCAGTAGTTTTTGTTTCACGCTGCTAACAAATTAATAATATAGTTCCTCTCTTTACTGTTGAACAGTCTCAGTTCTTCGCTTTAAATTCCACAAGATGTTGGAAACTTTCTTTTGAGACACTGCTCTGTTTCGAAAGATTTGTCAGCTGCATTCTGTGAAGCAAATGTTCCAGGCTACTACATCCCAAAGGTCTTTTATTGGATTCAGCCTTGGGGAGATCAAGTTTACTGACCTGATCGTCATGTTCAGGTAAACAAGTCTGAGGCGACTTTTGCTTCTTGACGTGGAGCATTATCATAATGGAAGGAGCCGTTAGAAGAAGAATGAACAGTGGCCATAAGGTGATGAACATAGAAGAACCTATATAATTTAATTGCAAATCTGTATCAGGTTTTTTTCTCCTTTCCTCAACATTGTGACATGAGACGTTTCTCAGAAAAAGAATGAATGAACATTGATTTGAAAAATCTGACATGTTTAGGGGACTGCAATTTGGTGCAGATCCAAATCAAGTTCATTCCAATGTGGTTTCATAAAGGGACAGTTAGGGCTTAGCAGAGATATGTGCCATTCTCTGAGACAATCTGAGTGTCAATCGAGATTAGATCTTCAAAACACATCAGTTAAGAAGACAAATCATTCTATGGTGCTAATGTCTTCCATTGCTTCATTAAAACTCTTCACTTTGGGATGTGAATTCATTTTCTTCATTGCTGTTTGCACACTATCTTTTTCTCTCTGCTTCTATAAATAAAACTATGCATTTCTGTAAATTAGATGATGTTAGGTGTGTGGGCCGCGTTGGACAACCGGATGAGAATTATCTTTGGGCCACGTTGCTAATTAAACACAGCTTATTAGTTCCCTCATCCCTCACAGAGTTGGTCATCACCTGCTGCTGTGGCTGTTCCTACCCCCCCAACCTTCCTCCTTCTCCACCTCTTCTCTCTCTGCTTGATGCCTCCCTTTGTGTCACATTGCCCACTTGACAACAGGGGGGTATTTTAAAAATAGAGACGATCCACCCAGATTACAGTGTTTTAATTACAGAGCTGGAGATGCGATGGGGGTGTGGAGGCCCCCTCTCCCTGACGGGGAGTGGTGGTGGGGGTGAGGAGGGGAGGAGAGTTGGAAGGCACAGTGAATGTAAACCGCGTGCTAATTAGTGTCGTCTGCCATGGTGGAGCTCTCAGGCTGCAACCGTCTATTATGCAAGCATCGTTGGCAATGTCGCATTCAGAGCGCTCCTCCAACGCACACCTGTGGCCACATCACATTTTAAATATTAATACTTTAGAAAATGACCTGTGGGGAGACCGGGAGCAATTTAATACAAGGATTATGAAAGTTTTAGTAATATCTTCTATTGATCCACTCTACTAGTTCTATGGTTTTAAACAGTATAATCGGTTAATAAATGGTAAACACAATAAAACCCATTGTATAAAGCACTATACTGTGGCTGTAGTGTTAATGTGGGGTGATTTGAATTGTTTGGTTTGTTTGGTTTCTAATAATAATATTCTAATATGGTTAATTCTATAAAATACATTTCTGGTGATTACATTTCACCTGACAACAGGTTTACAGTGTTATAATATATGTATTCTATGTGTGCTCATGGTTCACAAATGGTCCCGGATACGAACGCTCATTTCTAGCGTCTGCGCGATTAAGTCTTGGCTGCCAATCAAGGCATTTCACAGCATCAAATAACCAACTACAGCTAAACTTACATGAACAAACATCAGTGTGATCTAAAATGATAGAGACCATCTTTGAAAAATATTTGTTTTATGTGTACTTTGTCTTTTTAATTTGGTCCATATCTAATTCACTAACATGGATGAAGCAGGGTTTATGACCTGTACTGCAGCCAGCCACCAGGGGGTGATCAAAATGGTTTGGCCTCACTTACAAGCTTATATACAGTGGACAAGTTAAACAAAGACTTCTCACAACACACTGAGTTTTGCTATGCGTACCTATATATGCATTCATTAACAGTAATGTTTAATACTTGTACTTACGTATACTAATACGTATACTTCACAACACCTTTATATGAAACATCTAATTTACATCTGTTTATAATTACAATGTCATGCTATGACCCTAGTATTTACTGTTTGCATACTGATTAGAACCAAATAGTAAATAAGGTGTTAATCTGAACATCTGTGTTCATTTCCAGGCTGTTGATTAAGGCTGTAGTGTATATAATCACCTGTTGTAATAGTGCAGCCATTAGCCAGCACATAAATATTTTATTATGTAACCGAGCTACATTGCAAAATGTAAGCAGCTCCTCCTCTTGTGTGTGTTGACTTACCAAGATGGAAAGATTAAATGTTGTCTTAAATTATCCCAATCAACATATGATACCTAATAGATGCTAATAAAAACAATAGGATATCATTTTTTGAAAGATCAGATGCCCAAATAAGCAAATACACGAAAGGAGAGAAATGGAGTTTAACCATTTAAACGTGGGTATTGACAGCTTAGGTTAAAAAGCAGCCTGAAAAGGGCCATTTTGTGTTTGTGCCCTGATGAAGGCCTTAATGGCCACCCCAGTTTACATCATCCATCCATAATATACTGTGTGTGTGCTCCCAGTGTGAGGAGTCTGGAAGCACACACACATATTTTCATTTGCTCCTGATATTTCCCATGATGGCCTATATGACGATTCACGTTTACATTATTAAATTGATTCGTTTAGTTCAGCATTCACAAAAAATATGAAAGTGTCCATTGAACGCGTTCATGTAGCTGGATCCGATGATTCAGACTCTTTCTATCTCTCTGACCTCCTTTTCATTGACAGGTCTGTGCAAACAAGATCATGTGAAATAATGAATAAATAAATAAATAAATAAAAGATGAGTAAATAATGTTAAATAAGTTGTTTTTTTTGTAAAATAAAATACAATGCTGTAGTTCATATACAACATAAACCTTTTGCCTGGTGTCAACTGTTAATTCTGCTGTAAATTCAATTTGATTCATATTATTTCTTTGACTTAAAGGGATAGTTCACAGAAAAATGAAAATATACTCACCACTATGCCGATGGAGATGTGGGTGAAGTGTTTGAGTCCATAAAACACTTTAGCAGTCTCTTTGGACTGTAGGAGGAAGAAGCTAAGTACACAGAGAGAACCCACGCAGACATGGGGAGAACATGCAAACACCACACAGAATGAATCCCGGCCGAGCTGGGATCGATCCAGGAACCGTGACGCCCCAGATTCCATCAAATTTTTAAAGTTTTTTGGATCCTTAAACTGAAGAGCACCAGAGGAGCATCACATATCACACTCTTGAGGCAATCCTCGCTTATTATATTTTTACTGAAAGATTAATAGATCTTTGATTTTTTTTAAAGCCTTTGTTTGATTTAAAAAAAAAGTGGTACTGAAAACATAGAGGGAATATGAACACATTTAATGTATCATCAGTAGAAGTGTATATTTCTTTTAAAGTCTAAGATGCTATGTTGTCCGTGTTAAATGAAAGTGATTTGTTTGATCTTATTCAGTCTTGTTCTGGATAAACATCTCATTAGCACAATAATTGGTTCTTTTTAATTGGTTGTTAATTAGCTGCTGACTCATATCCTTGAGTGAACAAAGTCATACCTCATTTTGAACTATTAATATCCTCAACACCTACCTGTGTTTTAATTTTAATTGAACTGTAGACAGACTTATTGAATTTGACCTTTAAGTTTTTTTTCCTGTTTGTTTAGTGTCATGAAAATATACACACACAGTGATTCACTGTTGTAGAAGCAGTAAAACGTACAAAAGTCCAAAGTGGGTGATTACTTTTTATAGTATCGTAGTTTTAGTTGTTTGAGTTAACAGCTGCTCGGCTGCTAAAGCGATATTTATCACACAAACTGCATTCTGTAGGTCACTGTAGTGAGCACAGACGGAGAACGTGTGTGTGTTGTGTGGGTGTGTGCATGTGCAGACTGTTGCTTGTGTTTTGGCACCTAGGCAACCTGCTATTGTGCGCACTTCAGCAAGCAGGATATAATTATTTACCGAGTATCAGCTGAAGCTCTCACGTATGGCGTGGACAGAAGATATTTATCCGCACATTGAGCCCTGTGATCAAAACACTTTTCAGATATTTCCTGAGTGTGCGATATTCTAATTCTCTGTCTGTGGCAGGCTATTCCAAAACTCTTTATCTTGCCGACAATTAATCTATCGCTCTTTGTGCAGCTCAAACACAAAAGCCATTCTTGAGTGTTACAAGACTGCACTATAACCTCTGCTATTTGTGAGCGATGTATTTCACATTGTTTGCATCATTACCTCTGACAGGTAGGTTAGGTTTATGTCTGTTTGTTTGTCTGTGTGCTATTTATCAGGATTACACAGAAACTACAGGACAAATTACCACAAAACTAATTTTGGTGCGGATCCAGGATTTCTTTTCCAATTCCTGTAACAGTGAGATAGGGCGTTATGCAACATTTTCTTTGTTTTTTTCAGAAAACTATTCATGGAACTTGATGGAAATCTTTTTTTTTTCTTAATTTGAATGTGCTTTAATAATAGAACTGTTATGCTCTCTCTTATTGCCCCTCTAGTTCTTTGATTGAGTCCCCCTTCCGTTGAGTAGAGTTTCACCTCCTGTATAGGTAGATGCTACATTCTATTCTCAGCCACTGTGCCTCCGGGCATAGTGTTTAATTATGGTCCCATCTCTCCCAGTCTCCTCAGCAGCCCACCACCATCCTGCAGCAGCTCCCGGCGACCATGATGCCTCCTGGCTTGGCTCCCTCCATTAGGCCTGGCGGTCACGTCAAGGAAGGTATGGCAGACTGTCACCACACACAAACTACATCTCAAGATTTCCCCCACTCACAGCTGTTCATGTCTGCCTGTCACATTACCAGCTCGCTAGGAAGCACTCAGATATATTATTTATGGTCTACTCTTGAGCTTAGACAATTGCATAAAAAGTGCGCACGCATGAGTTTGTGAGTTAGATTGATGAATGTGCGCTGCAGCAGCTTTTAGTCAGACCTGTTTATTGCTTCTAAAGTCATCATTCAATTACTTAGAATGAGGTTTTGTAAGTCAGAGTCCCGAGATTCAAAGCAGCCTCTTTTTGTGACCAGCCACAATTTGCTTCAGCTACATGTACAACGTGTTCCCAAAGTGTCAAAAAATGTTACCGTCCGTACGGATTTTAGGAAGCAGTTATAATGACTGCCTGAGCCCAGCGATTGTGTCACAATCCAGTTTTTTATGTGTTCAGCTGCCTGAAGCAACTTTACATTTGAGTTGAAAATAGTGTGACAAAGTCAGACGTATGTCATGACACAAAGATCTGGTAATTTCATGATTTCTCACTAGATTGCATAAGTTACTGTGACTGGAAAAGGTGAACGGTGTTTTCATAAATTCCTCCCTGAAAGTTCACTATCCTGTTTCCAACGAATCGTTGATTTCTTAGAGAATAATTCTTCTAGACAGATCTTGTTAAAGCATGTGTAGGGGACTGATATTTATGAGTGTGTGCAATTTGGTGCAGATCCACATAAAATGACTGGCAGTGTTAAAAACACATGGGCTGACGTGTGAATGTGTTTATGTTGAAATTCTGGCTTTATTAATACGGAGCTGTCACTGTGAACATGTGATGAACAACAACAACACAATCACATTTTTTTTTTAAGCTAACAAGAAAACATCAAATTTGCAAATGCATATTATCTAAATTTTTCATTAATGCTATATTTAAGGCATGTGACTGATAAGAGCCCAGCTAATCCGGTCCAACCAACCATCACATGCTCTTTACATGAATAGTTCACAGACATTATCGTTTTATATTATTCATGAGCCTTACTTAACTTCTTTAAGATGGTGAAATATCAGAAAGTTTGCCAACTTCCTTATTGTTGCATCACCCAGCTGACAAACAACTGGCTCCCAGAGGTGTCCTTCATATCATCCGGAAAGCAGTTAATACGTTTTCAGGGTGACAAATATAAAGTCATGTATTAAATAAGCTTTAAAATGACAGTGGGATTTAATAGACTCTTAAAGCTTCATCAGGAGGCATATTTACAGGATATTGCTGGGAAGGAGTTTAATAGTTTAGCCAGATGAGTCATTGCCAAATGAGAAAAAAAAATGAGTGACAAGGAGATGCGAAAATGAATCTTGGCACCTCATTCACCCCCTCATTTTGACACAATGCGAGTTAATCACCTCGTCACCCGGCGGGGAAGAGGACAGAATGGCTGGCTGATGGAGGAGCTAAGACAATTAGGAGGATATTGCTGTGTTTGATTTTCTCACATACAGACCTTGTGGCGCTGATGATGATCCAGAACGCCCAGATGCACCAGGTCATCATGACCAATATGACCATGTCGGCTCTCAGGTTGTTCGGATACGCCGACCCTCTGCCGGCCCCTGAGGTGGGTGGATACCGAACAAGGGTCAGGGTCAGTTTGGTTAATAAATGTTGTCAGTTTTGATAAGAATAGATTTGGAAGAAAAGAAGAAAGACGAAAGATAAAAGTTTACATGATGTTAAAGTAAAAAATAACATCACCCTAATAATAATATCACCTTCCTGAAATAATGAAGTTGCTGCAGACTAGTGGATAATCAGGCTGATTTTTCACCGGATTCGCCCTTTTTCGACGACCATGGGGTGATCACGACTGGAGGCCAGTTGGTGCCGATTATCCTCCCAGAAGTGTGAGGGGTTTACAAAATAATCTTAATGCTACTGATCGATGCTACTGATCTCCAATCGCAAGTATCAAACATGTTTGATATTTATTATAATTGGCTCTGACAGAAACCAATGAGAGCGAGCTGACCAGGAAGCGCCACTCACCGGATGTTGCGTACTTTTAAAGCAGCGACTAAAAAAAGCAATCATTTTCCAACTCACCTCCAGCTTATGATGCAAAATGTTTAAGGCAAATCTGCCTTCTCAGCCATGACTACATCCAAAGATTCACCCCCCTTTTCTTTTTTCAAAACAGACACGTCGTTGATCCTCCGCCATGATGTCTGATTTTCCTCTGAAGTCATGTTTAATCAAGCAAATGTTCCTTTTTCCAGTTCAAAAGGTGGCGGTAATGCACCTGAAAGTTGTTTTCCAACTGCCATGTAAAAACTGAAGAAGAAGAATCACACCAGTTTCTTTGAGATTTGATGTCTCTGGAATTCCAACAAGCAGCAAGTGTGTGGCCTTACGACGGGTATACAATTAAAAAAGGTTAAATGTGTCATTATGTCGGTGGTCTCCCACGTTTTTTGAAATGGGTTAAGAGTTGAAAAAGCTCTAGTGCGCATCAGGCTTTAGTGTCACAAGTGTCCACAATGGACCCAAATGCAGATGACCTGAGGAGAGTTCCAGAAAACAGTCTTAAATTAGACTCACAGTTTTGGTACAAGGACAGGCAGCGGTATCCAAAATGCAGACGCAAAAAGATAAAGTAAAGGGAGGCAGGGGAAACTGAACACAGGTGAGGTGCAGATTACAAAGGCGGGAAACAGGACAAAGACAGGAAGTAAAGCAAGAGGGAACTACAGAGCAAAATTTCAAAATAAAAACGTAAATGAAGAACAGAGTTTGACAACCAAACAGAACACAAATGTCCCAAAAAGGACCCCAAAAAACAACTTGTTCATTTTACAGGTTAACTCTTGACACTGCTAATTTTATTTCTATTACACTTATTTTTCAGTTGAGATTAAAATCCGAAAGTTTCTGTCTGTTCTTAGTCCTTCTTATCTTTTTGAATAAGTCAACAAATCTACCTGTATAACTGTTTATAGTATTTTCATTTTCTTTCTGAACTTTTTTGAAGAATTCCACCTTGTCAACACGTGACATCAACTTCACTGCATCAGGTTTCCAGAGATCTGCTTATGCTATTCAATTTCTGCCAATAGAGCCCTTTCACCTAAATCTTACACACTGAACCTTTAAGTAGATTTTTTTTTAAATAAAACAGGAAAATAAATATTACTCAACATGCATTTCCTAAATTATCCAGCAGGGAGCAGCAACAGATTTTAATTGGGATGGCAAACACACTCAGAGTGACTCTGCATGCTATGGTGCTGATGTAGGCCAGAACATGCCACTGTGAGCAACGTAGCAATCATATGACAACACATTAAGATCTATTTTTGTGTAACACCGTGTGACCTTGTCATTAAATGCACTGTGATAGATACTTAAAAGAATAAGAGGCAGCACACCACCCAATCCCTGCAGGTGATGGCAGTAGAAGCAAGAAAATGTTGAAACGTGCATGGACAAATTTCAATGCATGAAGTAAATTGAATATTTTCAAGTAAGAAAAATAAGTTTTGTGTATTACTTGTTTCTAATGTACAGTTTGCAACTTATTGGCACATGGTTTGCATTAACTTGCAGTAGCAGATTGGTGGGTGGAATTTTCCAAACGGGACGATACAGTGAGCAGGATGCAGCTGCGACAGCTGAGACATAGGAAAGAATTTCAATGTCAATTACATAGATTTGTCTTTGACAACACTCAACAGCTCAATACCCACATTCCTTGGCCTCCACTGAAAATAGTTTCAGGGTTTGAAGGTTCATTGGGAGTTTGAGAAGTGGATTATAACGTGACATTGTGGGGCGACAAGCACATTACTCCAGCAGCAGCGTGGGAGGGTAACTTTAAAGATAGGGAGTGAAGGCAGCACACCCAAATCTCTGATAAAACACCAGGATTAAGAGTTCAAACGAGAAGAACGTGCCAATGTGGCTGCCCCTCCTCTATCTCCGGGGCAAAGCCAGTGTTTACCCAGCTATTAATATCAAACAACCACATGCTGCCTATGAGGGGGAGAGAGGCACAATAGGTCAGGATGGGTTTAAGAGTCAAATGTGATTGTGAAGATGGATGAGAGACAGGCAGCTGATGGCAGGAGTAGTAAGTGATCATTTGGATTAAGTAAATTGTAGATTTAGAGAGTGTGATGAAGTACAGCTCCACACGCTACCAGTGGAACAGTGTGTTTGGTGTTGAAGACAAACACGAGAGGTGGAACATGAAAGCTAAATGAGGGATGGAAAGTGGTGATGAGGGGTTTGTGCAGCATGTGGAGGACCCTGGGACAGTATCCAAATTATAGGAGACAGATCCCCAGCTATCTATAGCAGCATATCTGACATTTGTATCATTGCTTTTCTACCTAAAAGGCAATATTTTCTATATTGATAATTCTTACAATATCTTCATCAGTATCATACTGCTTGCTAGTAGTTCCTATAAGTTAAGGCTGGTAAATAAGACTGAGCAGGCTTTTGACTGAGTCTCTGGAACTCCTTGCCTGAGGATATTAGACCTGCCAGCTCTTAACCTGTTTTTAAATCATTGCTTAAAACATAATTTTATAGGAAAGCCTTTAATACCTTTTGTTATTAATACTTTAATATTTTTTTCTTAAGTATTTTGTAAAGCACATAGTAACCTTCTTATATAGAAATAATGTTTTTTTATTATACTATTATCATTACTGCAGCTCCCCAGAGATCTTTCTGATATGTTCTGTTGTAGCCCATGAAATCACAATGTATTGTATTGTATTATTTGATTCTTTATGTATTCATATATATTGTGTATCGTATTATATCGCATTATATCATAGGCTACTGTATTGTATTATAGGCAACTATATCGTATTGTATAAACTACCATATCATATTATATCATATTGCAGGCTATAGTATCATATCATATTGTATTGTGTCGTATCATACTGCAGGCTACCATATTGTATCATATCCTGTTGTAGTCTACTGCATCATATCCTGTTATATTATGTTGCATCATTCTTTATGTTGTAACTAATGTTTGCTGTATTGATATTTGATTCCCACAACTCTCCATACTAGGGACTCATTACTTTTTGTTAATCAAACCTTCAACACAAAACTTCCACAGTTGCATCTCAGACAGAAAACATACTGCGTTGAGCAACATAACTTTTATTTGTAAAAATAATAAAAAACTAGGGCAAATAATTCAACATCATCTCACACATTTCAAATTCAGTCACTACAGTGTCTGTTCCTCTATCGGATATGAAAGAGCTGCCACTCAGCTAACAAAGCAGATCAGTTAATACACAGTGAAGAGCAGGTTATCAGTTTTGTACGTCCTCTGGATTAGAGGTGTCTCTCACACTCACACAAGGACGCTCACACACATATGTACAGCCAGAGTGTTTGATCACACCACAGTGTCCTCTCAGAGACTGTCGAGAGCTTCTGGAGGCCTGACGGAGGCATGTTCTCCGAGCCCTCGTCCCTTCGATTCTCTCTTCCTTTTTTTCCTTCCCTCTTTTTACAGTGTGTTACCTGCCTCTGCCTTTTGCATCTGTCACTTTCTGCATCTGTCACTTTCTGCATCGTTGCATGCCTTCACCTCCTATTACAGGAATAATCCATTAGTCAAGTGACCACAAGAGCACTTCCAATACTGTGCCAGGATATTTGCATGTTTCACTACAAAAGAAAGTGCATGCAGCATGATTAAGGTGCACCCAACAGTTGGGTCACAGTGATTCCAGTGAGAGATCAGTGTGTGTGCCTAGCCGGCCAGCACAGGCACACAATAGCCCATGGCACAGCTGAGGACACAAACCCTGACTCTCCATCACAAAGCAAATACCTTCACATAAACATTCCTAATACCACTGACCACCAAATGCCATCAATGACAAAGCGTGACATTTATCCTGTGCTGTGCTCACCAAGAGACACAGACTGAGCTAAAACAAATCTACAGTATGAAGGGTTTATGATGAATGTTTCTAGAATTAAATCTATATACATCTTCTCCTTCCTGACTCGCTCTGCTCAAAGACTATCCTCCTCCATCTGTCATCTTTCTCCCTATCATCATCTCTTTCTCTGTTTTGTCTCTTGTTGTTTTTCACCCTCTCTGAGCCTCCACAGACATGGAGCGACCCAGGGTTTTGGGGGCTTTGGCAAACTCCATGAGGGTCGGCTTGACTGGGGGCAGATCTCTTGTGATTTCGTCCACAGTCCTCTTGCTGGGACAGGCTCCGTCTGGGGTGGGGAGGGGCTGCAGGTCCTCCTCGGTGTGTGGGGCTCCGCGTCCGAGCCTGACACCCAACTCTGCTGGGGTGAAAATGGGCAAGGGGAGGGTATTTCTCTTAGGCAGCAGCTGGTGCTCCCTCACCCCTATTTCCAAGGTGCCCACTCTGAAGACACCAGAGGGGCAAATCTGTGTCAGGGAACGTGCCTGCCACTGCCGGGACAGAGTCTCCCTGCGAGATCTGTCGTTCATGTCCATTGTCTGCCTGCAGGAATCAGAGAACAGTTGAAGTTAGATCCTGTGGGAACATTGTAATCTACCAACTCAATCAGACTAATTGCCTGCTCATATCAGAGCAGTTCTACCAAAGAATACAATCACACCAAATTATTGGGACCTCTGATTGGTCCGAGGGTCTCACCTTTCTTGAGGTTGAGTCTTGCAACTGATGCTGTTCCAGTCAGCTGTGTAGCTCTCCCTCTGAGCCCTGTTCTCCTCCCGTACGCTGCAGCTCAGCTCAGCTCCCACCACCACACCATTACGCTTCTCCAGGATAGAACAGATTGGCATCTTCTCTGTCTCAGATGTACCTTTCCCAGTAGGTCGTTGTTGATCAGTCCGAAGCTCTGGCCTTGTGTCTGAGAACAGGGATGCTTCAACTGGCTGTATCTTCTGGCTCCCGCTGCCTCTCTTTGTGTCGTCTGCCTTGGCTCGGATCTGACGACAGCTTTTATAAATGTTCTGCTGCTATTTCTGATCCGTGTTGTCACTCTACAATCAGCGTGTGCTGATATGCGACACCAAGTGCACCGTGTCTCAATCCCTGTGAGCTGGAAGCCACTCTCAGATGGGGTTAAAGGTAATTGACTGAAAATCCCTTAATTCCCAGATTGTACGCCCAGTCACCTCTGTGATGACTCAGCCCAACATTTTCCACTTCAGCTGTGATCACAGTGTCTCAGAAGGGGGGGAGTGTCACACAGTCACCCCCGTGTGAGGATTATAAATGAATGTGGACAGACACAGACAACAGGTTTAGTCTTAAGTCAAAGAGGAATCTTGATTAGGTCTCGGACTTGATGTATAAGCAGCGGGTAACACCTCGATAATTTCAAAAGCCCATAGTGATGAAGCTGCTCATATACAAAAAGATATTTCAGGCCTGTGAGTTGAATATGTAGGTTACAGATCAGGAATACCAGTAACTTGGTGATAAAATCAGAAAGGAGAACTTTGTGTGACTTCACCACACCCTGCTGACTTTTTATACCTATTATACGGTTCAGAGGGACTTTTTACGACAGCTGTGCTCTGTGACAACATCAGACCCCCTCATTAAATGCCAATACAGTGAGCTGCCTCACAGTAGCTGCGAGAACTCCGTCCCTGGTGATTCATTACCTCGGCGACAAGAGTGCCACACAAGCCATAATCAACTCAGGTTACAGACACACACACACACACACACACACACACACACACACACACACAAACACACACACACCTCTGACAGTTGTCTGCTGGTGTGATGTTACAACTAGTCCCTGTGCCTGACTCATTCATCCGAATCAGGTACTTATATCATCAGATAGCACATATCAGATGTACCAGAAACCAGAAGTATGACAAGAGGTTTGATCCATCACACAGTCTTTAAAGGTTTATCACACTGGGGGTGTAGTGGTGGTGAATAAATGTTGCAAAACAATAAATCATCATTTAAGTGTTTTTTTCTTAATTCTGATTGAGTACAAGAGCTGTTTATACACCAGCCTCCACTGAACAGTGCCTGAAGAAGCGACTGATTATGAACCGAAACATTAATAATACTTATATGTGCATACAGGTACATCGTAGTGGGTTTGAAACCATTTATTAAATGTTACATTAAAGTAGGAAATTAAGTAATGTTCCTGTCCACTGTTTATTGACTATGTCCTCATGGAACAGTTAAGAGCCAATTTCCCTTTGCTTGTCAAGCGTGACTGATTTCCAACTTTTTTCAGCGGTTTCTGGACATCGCACATGTAAACTAGAATGTCAGTGTGAGAGAGAGAGAGAGAGAGAGAGCGAGAGAGAGCACCACAGGCATCCCTTGGGTCATGTGTACAGCTTTGTTATGACACCATGGTAATCATAAATGCCATTTCAGAAACCTAGTAAGTCAGTGTGCAGGGTCCTTTGCTGTTGAGATCACTTCTTTTTAGAATCAATGTGACACAGAGCAGTACGTTTTTTGAATCGCAGACAGGCCAGTGCCATTTTTGTTTTAGATAATGCAGGAATTCACTTCAACTGCAAGAGGATATCATATGAATTTCACCTTGTTGCTGTTTTCTTTGGCCACTTACGCTACAGAAGCCAGGAATGTGGAGGGGTCATGGATCAGCACATTCACAGCATTCAACCCCCTCTCTTTCATCCCTCATTCCCCCATCTGCACCAAACCCGGGTCCGGAAAAGAACTTTGTGTTGCGTAACAACACTGCTGCAACTTCTGGGAAGTGACATTTAAATGAGCAGTCATTAGGAAAGAGACATGGAGTGGGAGGGAGGAAGGGAGGGAGGGAGGGAGGGAGAGAGGGGCTATTGCAGGATAAAGCCCCTGGCCTGTCAGGAAATGGTAAATAAAGCTCCAAAAAATATTGTGAGAGTGCAAACGTCAGTTTCTGTCTAGCGTTGTGACAGATGGGTGAATTTGGGAGGACAGAGAGAGGAGCCTCCTACACAGGTCGTCCTGACACAAAGTGCTTGCTTTGCAGTTTAGAAGAAACTGAGGGAAAGTTAACTTTCTTTTGAATCCTGTATGGATTCTTGCACAATCCTCAACTTGACTCTGGCAGTTTACTCTGGCTCCACAGTACTTCATTGGTACTGTGTCTGCATGCAGCAGACTGAAGCTGTGTTAAAACACGTTGCTCTGCAGTGTGTCTCTCTTGCATAACAACAACAACAACATCCAGCAGACCACCAAACACCATCATCACATCCATCTTGTATCCCATTCTGGTCCCAATGGGAAGATCAAATGCCGGACAGGCTGTGTCTGTGGATCAGTGTGTGAGCCAGCCATGGGTGTGCAGGCGGCAGGCCATGTGAGTGCATAGTAACAGACTGAAGAAGACCCTTGTTTTCCTCTTGAAAGGAATGCCACAGCCACAGTTCAATGTGAATTACTGTCCTACACTGATTTTACTTCCATGCAGCAAATTCTAATTCACGCTTCAGACTTGTTACGATCCATACAAAGTCGTCTGTTATTCATTTGTCATTTGTGTTGAGTGGAAACTCACAGGGAGGGCGTCAGACCAACATAAGACATTGTACACATCAGGCTTTAGACTGCAACTTTATTTCATCATGAACTGGACACTATAAGACATACGCAAAGTGCCACTAGTTTAGAAATGTTTCACATTTTCAGCAACTTGCTGGAGGGAAACTAAAACACCCTCACATCACCTGAAAGTCACGCACACATTTTAAAAGTTCAACATACAGTACTCGCTACATTCTACCTCCATCTGCTCTTTTTTTGTGACTTTTATTAGTTGAGTATTACTTATACCGGGCTATTTTTTTTCTGTGTTGCTACCAATCATGTGATTGGATGAAATGAGTGCTGATAATCATAGGACAAAATATAAAGAGGTTCTGCTCAAAGGAACATTGCTACCCTGAAGGTTCACAACAGCTGAACAATAAACAGGCGGGGAACTTGGTAAAACATTTTGGTCTACAGAGAAAAACACACACAAAGTAAACATGTCTGTAACATTCACCTTAAAATCTGCTGAAACCCTTTTAGATTTTGACCAGAGAACACAGAGTAAAACTCAAGCTGTGCGGTTGGGGGAGAAAAAAAAAATCTTCAGCCTAAAACTTCCAGGGAGCAGCAGCAACCCTGTATGAGGCACTTGAAGAAAGGAGCTATGCAATTCACCCAGGGTCTCACGGGTTGATGACTACTGCCCCCTGCCTAGTGTCTGTCATTATTGCAGCCAGTAGATCTTTAGGATCTGTCACTTCCTTCTCTATCGCTCTCATCATCGTCTGCCCCGTTCATGGCCTCCACCCTGGCCAGCAGCAGGGGCAGGTTTATGCCAAGGCCTGTCACTTCCTCGTCAGAGTCATCCCTGGGCGGATAGAAGCGCTTTGCCTTTGCCAGGAAATCTTCGCCTATATCTAGATACAGGAGACGATCCTGTGAAGACGTGAATGAGACAAGGGAACTGTGAATGTCATTATTGTCAGAATATGTCGTTTCAAATGAGTTTTTTTACTGCATTCATGGAATTAAATGTTTAAACATGTATCTTATAGGAATCCTATACTTGTACAACCCTTCTTTGAATTTAATTTTAAAATGTTTTGTTTGGCAACGCTTTAAACCAAACCTTCAGTCCCAAACCCCAAATTTAGTTCGTTAGGATTGATAAACCATATCCAGTTGAGAGGAGTATGTTATGCACTTTTAGCTGTTTCTTTTTTCTTCTTTCCTCCTCCATTATATCAAATCTCATCTTTATTTTGTTACACAGGGGTATGACCCCCAGTTTGGGAAACTACTAAGTGCAAAGGAAGCAAAAGTATAGCTTCAACTCAAAGATCTAATACTGAAACATGTAATGATACATTAATCAAATTAACATTTTAGTGTGAAAACAGAAGGTTTTTTTTTCCCTTCGATACCTACATTACATTTTCTGGCAACTATTTCATATTTTTCTATTTTTGTCCCAAAAGTTTTACATGAAGCAACATTATGCAAATATTTTAAATTAAAAATATGAGCTTCAAAACAATTCTGAATGCACAATGACTTGTAATATGGTGAGTGTGGGGAGGGCCTGTAACTGAATGATTATTGGCAGATTTAACAGCTGGGATAAGGTCCAGCCAGTCCGAGAGTACTGCCGAATTGAAGATCTCAGAATAAGACTCATCATTTCATCAAATCATTGAAGAAATAGCATTCATCTCTGATAATTAGTGAGGACACTTAAAATATCAAGATTTCATAAGGGAGTCTGGCTAAGACTCATAATAGATTTAATAACCACTTATGGCTGCAGAGGTCACTGTTGCTGAACAGAAATTGACATTGTTGCTTTAAGTAAATGTTGGGTTTCTTTAACATCAGTGGTGTAACCCACAAACACCCAAGGGTGCTTCTTTTTTTTACCCTATACGCTCCAGCTCCAGAGAAGGGACACTTGTGTTAGAAAGACATGCATGAAATGTTAATGGAGTTCCTGCTCTCACCAGGATGAAGAGATATCTCTCTGGGGGTGGGGCTTTGCTGTCAAAGATGGCCGTCTCGGTGTGGAGTGCCTTGAGGAGGGCACGTGCTGCCGGAGCATTGCGCATGCGGTCATGTGACGCGCCGGCAGACACTGTCAGCAGTGAGTCTGCCTCCGCCATGAAACCTAGGGCAGACGATAACACCCATTTATATTTCTGGTACTCTGCCTTTAGGTGGCGCTGTATCTCACCGCTCACCTGTCCAGTCTTACCTAGATTCTCCAGAATTGTCCTCCACTTGTCTCTGACCTCTCGCCGGGTGTCTCTCATGGCCTCAATGTCGCAGCTCAGACGACGATAGCCCTAAAAAAAAAAAAAAAAAGATTTTAAAAGCTATGTTGCTGGATTTTTATGTAATTTCTAGTCCACTGTCTTGTCATTTCATAAGGGGAGCATTATTCTTCTGACTCGTGTGTTTCATAGCTCATGATGATTCATCATAAATTTATTTTTGTCTTTGGACCTTGTGTGAACAAATTCAGCCTGTTTTTTTCAGGACACAGCATAACCTGAGGTTGTTTTCCACTGCTGCGTTTCTTTATTCACCCTCAGGTTAATGTGCGTGAATAAAGCCTCTCAAGACACTTGTCTATGTGTCCAGAAAGGCCTCCATCACATACCGTGGATCCCATGCGGGTCTTGGTCCTCGCCTGCAGCAGACCGTAAAGGACCCGGTCGTCATCCCTCTCTGAGTGGCTGGGGTCTCCCGGCTCACTCCACAGGTTGGTCTCCTCATCCCGACGCTTCTGGACCTCACGGTTAAAATACTCCAGTGGGTCCTGACTGTGTAGGATCAGACACCCGAGGATACAAGTATTACACACACAGAATGAAATGAGAGGAGAGAGAGAGAAGGAGAGAGAGAGAGACACACACACACACACACACACACACACACACACACACACACACACACACACACACACACACACAGACACACACACCAGGAAGCAACCTTCTAAAAATGAATGTGAATAAAAACAATGACATTACAAGTGCATACAAGTAATACAAGTTCTATTCTGGTCTGTCTAATGGCTCTTACGGTACTAATGGCTGCTTCTCATCCTCATCATCTTCATCGCCAACACAACAGCAGCAGCAGAACTGCATGCAGAACTTTTTAAAGGCAGCACCCATCTGAACAGAGTAAGTGAGTAGCAGGTGTTCCCAGTGTCAGATAATCCAGAGGGAAGTTGTTACACAAGGGAGTTTCCAGTGTCTGGTCCGATGTGTCTGAGCGTAGCCCCACAATGCCGCCGCCCCTGAAGACAATCTGAAGAAATGCTGAGATTCCGTAGAAAGGGGAGCTTGTTCACAGCCTGGATGATGAAAAAAAATGGCAATGTAAGAAAATATAGCTGTCACAACTTTTATGTCGTCCACTATAATTAATCTTATAAATCACAGATGACAAACTCCTGGCAAAAATGATGAGAAAGGACAAACAGGTAAAAATAAAAAAAAGTTACAAAAGGTCACTGATCCCCAAACTCTACCTAATTCTCAGTTTCCCATTTTCAGGGACCCCGCCGAGTTCTCCACATCCAGTCGACCTTCGTCCTCCAGATCATTGGCCAGAGCCTGTCCGGGTAGTCACACTCAGGCAGATGGCAGCCCAGGGACTAGTGCTTCTCATCCGCCTTACATGGAAGACAATGAGAGCAGTGAGGCGCTCAGTCTCTCATCGATTCAAAAACATATTCACACACCAATAGCCTCAGAAGACAGTCACAGCACAATCATGTGAGCGGCTCCATCTCTTCTACTTAGCATTGTGTTTTGCCCTGAGGTCAATACATCTCCTCTTCAATAGGCCCAATGACATCCTCTGTATTTAATCTACCATGGCTGTATTGATTCAAGGATTACTTAATTTCATTGTATGTGGTTACTGAGATAAACCGTGAATCCATTTACAAATGGTTGAAAAAAAGTCTTTTTACGGAGTTCTTTGCACGTCTGAACATTTAAGACGCTTGCCCTCTGTGGTTTATTTCATTTTAAAATGTCTGAGAGAAAATGCAGATTTCTGGTGAAGGAATCTAAGCTAATATCATGTCTTGATGTGAAGGGTTGTTTTCACGATTTTGCAAAGGTAAGTCACGCATGTGACATAGGCTCGAGTCACACGGTACAATTGTTTATGACATTAACACCCTGTGGCCCAGTGCTGGAAAATGTGGGTGGAGATAACACAGCAGTTCCTAGTGACTCATCACCATCACCTTGTCAGTGTGGGGGGGTTGTAACTAGAATTAAAGCTTTGCGGTTGTGGGCTGCCACCGACCAGTCAAGCTACAGAAAATATGGTCGATCTCGGCTTCTGCAACTGAGTCATAGTGTTGATCAATAGCCAGGAAAGTGTCTCTGTGGAACATTAGGCCACAGTGAAGTTGACTTTTGATCCACTAAATACATTATGTCATCATTTAAATCTATTACAAATATGGTAAACATACTTAGCGTATGAAATATTGAGTTGTAGTCAAAATGTGCCTTATGGTGTTACTTGAACTTTCTGTTTGACCTTTGACCACCACATGCTAATCAGTTTCTCTTTTGTACAAAGTGGACGTTCGTTTTGTTGAAATTTCCTGCCGGAGTTCCTGTTATATTGCGTTTACACGATGAAAACAACCAAAAAACATAACTAGTGGGACGTTCAGAGAGCTCATACCTTCCCCAAGGCTAACCCCCCCCGACTCCGCACGTTAGAGAAAGTGAATAGTAATTCCATAATCTGCCCGTTTATCTAAATCTGAAAAAAATCGATGGATTCGTCATACCCTATACCTCTTCACAAATTTGAAGGAAATTTATTAAGTCATTTTTGTTTTCATTATAATTGATTCATCAGTTTATGGTTTAACTGTAAAAGTTTAAGCTTCATTAAGGGTTTGATGACAACATCTTAGGAATCACTGCTAAGTTAAAAACAATCTTTGCATGTAGTTGTAAATCATCTGTAGATTACCGATCTGATGTTTGTAGCATTTACAGCAGAAAATCAATGCAGCATGTTTTAAAATTATCAACAGGTTATATGTAAGTTAAAGGAGGCAGAACTTAATCATGACTTTGTATATTTTATTAAACATAAGACACTGGTTAAGACTCAATAAAAACTGTTGGTCAGTTGTGATGGGTTTAAATTAACATGTTTGATGAATGATCTATGATAAATTACATTCAAAAACTATTAAAAAGGAAAACACTTCACTTAAACTTAAGTACTCTAAGCATGTTTCATGTGAATATGGCATACATCAACATGACAGAGTAAAGCAAAAGAAAAAGACAGACATGAATTGAGAGTGATAAAAAGGCACCAGAACGTTGATATCATTAAAGCATTTCATTTAATATTCCTTCCGTATGATAAATAGCTAAAACTGATTTCAATAACCACGTGTTTTGGACAAGTAATCCTTTCAGATGGTGGACACTTCTGAGTTAAAAGTGAGCGTGCTGTGGTCATCAGTTAGTTAACACCCATAAGATATGCTCCTTCAAAGTGTGAACAAAAAGTAGTGTTCTGTCTGGTTCAACGCTGCAGTAATTTGGACCTATGGCCAGGTTTTGTGAAATTATTAAAAAGATTTTTCTGAGGTACATTATAACACTGAGGTGCAGATTTTTGAAGCAAAGCTAAAACACAATAATCAAAATAAGACGTGATAGAAAAACTTCAATCCTCCCTTTTGAGGGCCTGAGGGGAAACCAGTACTAAAGTCAGCACATTCAGAACTTTTGATGACATGAATGAACTCAGCTTTTTTACCACAAGGCCACTTGAGGTTAATGGGACAAAAGTACAGTTCTGAAGCGTGTACAGCATCATGATGTGTGAGCATTATAATCATCATCTTGTATTAATCGAGCTTGATAATGCATTTGCTTCACATACTAACAACCTCCTGGTTTGATCTCCCGGCAGATATCAAAATGCAACACAAAGGAAATATTGATAAAACCCTCAGTAGTAGTTGTTTAAATATTAGTTGATCTGATAAGTCTTTGCACTTGAAGAAAGGTAGCCGTCAAACTGAAGCTGCTTTCAGACATTTTCCTGAAATTTACTGGAGGGGCTGAATGTGAGAAGGCAAATGTCTGAGTCAGTTGTAGCAGACAATGCCAGAGTGAGCCCATGTGATGATACATGTTGAGCGATACGGCGTGCTGAAGATGTTTTAACATGTGACGAATGCAAAACTGAAACACAAATAGTCAGAATGAAAAGGAAGTGCCATATACACAGAGAAAAAAATGTCAACTTGCAATAATAACAAGATTTGAGAGCTGTTAGTCATATGGTGTCAATGTGCTGTAAACAAAAACATGTAATTTCCACAGCAGACTATACACATCATGTCCTGCCAGCAGCATGCTCTTCCCGGATGCCACCCCTCGCCTGAACGCTCCAAAGAGTTTTCTGTCTTTGAGGAAGCGTCTGATATGGACAAAGTCCTGCTGCATTCTTCATATGTGAAAGGAAAACTCTGGAAAATGACCCGACTCAAATTTCAAATCTGAAAACGGCTTCAGAGGCTTTCACTGGGTGGGCAAGTGGCGTCTTCCTCTAGTGGTGCTTCTTTTAACATCTATCACATAGTTAAATGGAAAACAGCTTTTACCTCTTCAGATGACATGTTTCTTGAAGGTGTGACTGAAGCGTGTGTTTGTTTTAGGACCGGCGCACCAGAGAAACATTTTAAACATTGCTGAGAAAACACAAAAAAAAAAAGCAGCAAAGAATTGGCTAACAGCGTGCGCAGTAAGATAAGGCTCAGTCACACCATTACATCAGTCATTTTAAAACACGTCACACGGATGCCCACACAGTGAGAATCAACCCCATCTTCATCTGGGTCTTCTTGTGTGAGTGATGTTTTCAGAAAACAGCTCTCCTTGTACGGCGAGAGGCAAAATAACATCAGGTCCTCTCAAAAATATGTATGTGATCACACGAGAAAAAAACCAACATTGTTGAGTTTCAGTAAGAAGAACATTGTCTTTGAAAACCGAATTACTCCTTTTCTCATGTGACTGAAATGTGGTGAATGCGTCGTCACATGTCTCACATCTCCTATGCTTCCAGCTGCAGTCTCTTCCGTTACTATGGCACATCCCTTCGGCTCAAATGCATCACAAGAGAACTGCTATGCCCATTTTCTTGTGTCCCGCTGATTTTAATATACATATAAAAAAGCCCAGTAGTAATACCTCCCAACCAGCTGTGGCACAGTTTGGTGTCTCTCCTGTTTTACATGTGGTGGTGGGAGCGGAGAGAGGGCCGCAGGTCAGCGATACGTTGGCGTAAATGGGACATAAATTCAAACATGGTGGCAGCTAAACTCTGGTGAATGAGGTAGCGGGGCAGACGACCCTGATGAGACAAAACAAGACAAAAAAAAGTGAGTTGAAAATATATGCATTTTGTATATTATTCATATCTTACATTTTTCTTTGGCTCGTCGTTTTCTGGAATTTAAGTACGTATGATATATTTATTTCTGGTAATCTAGTATATGTAGTTATATAGTTAAGTTGTTTTTCTGCTTTCACCATTTGCAGCTTCAGCAACCCATTTTCTATAAACGAAATGTTACTTCTCTTAGTTCGTACAGACGAGTCATTCTTGACCTTTACATGAGAAAATACTAGTTTTAGCAGAGTTTTTACCTTCAAGTCTGTGTTGAGGACCCAGATGAAGGTGCAGACAGACGGGTTACTGCTGGATTTGAGGACTACAAATCCTCCAGGACCGTTCTCGCCCCTAAGGCCAGCAATAAGAGGAAAAGTGATGAAAAATAACCAAACGCAACTTGAGTTTTATTAAATTGATTAAATGTTCTGATCTAATGCATCAGTGACAAGGAGCCTGGCCAGAGGCATGTTCTGACCTGACGAAGCGACCGCATGGAGGCTTGGTGTCGTGGTCAGTTGCCATACCCGCAGACAGGTAGCAGTCTCGTTTGCGTTCCACCCGTCGAACGTTAACAAAGTCCCTAAAAGAGGAAGAATGAGTCAGTGGACACAAGGGACTAGTGAAGCGTTCTGTATGCTGAGCTGACATACCTGGCAGACACAACTCCCCCCGCTGCTCCAGCAGAGACGTCATACGATACAAGTGTGTTGTCGTCAATCCTCTGGAGGATCTGAGGAGAAGGAAGGAAGCAGTGTTAAAATTAATGATGAAAAATGCTCAAACAGACACAAAGACTATTTAAAAACACGTCACCTGGCAGGCTGAAACCGTTTTGTTCCACTGGACCATCTTCTCCGGCTGCAGAATCACCTCCTGATACACCAGCTCAGCAGGACACTGCATGAAAGCCTGAATCAAAACAACAAAACAAATCAGAAGCAAGCATGTCAGCATCAATATGAAAATGTGGGCAATGCTTTAAAGACGAAAATAAAATATGTGTGGAAATCATGGGATAAAAAACTACAAGTGATAACATCAATCTTGATATTTGGTTGGATGTCCTCCAGCCCAGTTTTCAATATTTCTGTCAGAACTCAAATAAATTCTGCCACTGACGCTGGTTTCCTGGCACAGTCTCCTCTTTGTTGATCCCCAGAGAATGAAGTTATAACTATGGATTTTTAAAATCCACTTTCAGCTTGGAAAGGCCATTTTAAAACCACATCTTGTGTATTTATGATCATTATCCTGGCGGAAAATCATACTGTCCATAGTCCCAACACAAACTGGACTCATGGACAACTGTTTGATCAGATGAACAGACAGAGAAACAGAAAAACACCCAGGCCAAACAGAATGTGTGTTCTTTTTCATTTCGCGCCCATGTTAATAGGTTAAAGAAGCTACTGCTCACATGAGCCACGCATGCTTTTCTACTTGTCTTGGCTATTTTCTCCATATGCGGTTAACAGCAAATTTTACAGTAAAAAAGATCCATCTCATATTGTCTATCAGTTGAATATATCACATAACTATATAAATAGAAAATAGATGACATAAATATATATTATGTACAAATAAATATATACAACATAAATATTTCTAAAAGATCCTTTGCCAAAGTGAGAGCACTCTAGCGTTTCTTTTGATTGAAACCATTTATATGTATTAAAAAGGTTTTCATTGTGAAATATTTGCAGGACTGGAGGATGCACGGGTTCATAGTGTTCAGTCGTGGTATTTAGTTGAGAACATAAGCTACTTTTATTCAAAGAAATAAAGAAGTCACAACAGAAACCTCATTTAGCAGCTGTGTGAACTACAGACGCACGCAAGACGCAGCAGATCAACGACGCAGCAGTCACGCTCTGTATACGCACTCAGTGTGTCGCAGGCATTAGAGTCTAACATTCTTGATTTAAAATACCAATTTGTAGTATTTTAAATCAAGAATGTTAGACTAAGCTTCATTAGATCCCTCTGCAATAATGACTGTGGCTATATTATAGGTAAGTCACATTTATGTAGACAAGCTGTATCCATACATTTAAAAAGTGATGTCATATTTAAAGGTACTCTGTGGAGTTTATGACCACAGGGAGCAGACGTGTGGGTGCCTATATTGTTCATTTAACACACTTACTTTAAAAGTATGTGTTACTCTCACTACTAAATTATCTGTTGCAGATATTTTTTTTACATAACCCAAAAAATGCATTGAATTGATTTTCCAATTTTCTTTGTCTGAGAACTTATTTTCTGGAGGGGCACATGCTCGAGTCATTTGCTCCAGACATTTTGCTGAACTTTTCCTTCCAGCGCCCCCCCCCAGGAAAATATTCGGACAATCACAGGGAGTGAGTGCGTTTGTTGATGACATTTCTCAGGGTGAAGTTATACGTCATGTCCTGCCTCCTGCATGCTCTATCTATCCAGGCACCACCCCTTACCGCGATGGACATTTTCCTGTTGTCGGACTGTAAACGTGTCGGATTCGAAAAATGTGCTGCTGCATTCTTCATATGTGAAAGACAAATGTTTTCATACTTGAAAACACTATTAACATACAGCTGCAGGGGGCATACAAGTCATCACAAGTCCCAAAAAAACTTGGTTTGTTTATTGTCTTCTGTGTACATTGGTTTTTTTGTTTTAGACAAGGAATATAATAAGACAAACAATCACAAAAATAAGTCTTTAAGGCAGCCTGATGGATCGATAACACAAACACACACAGAAGTGTAAAAAAATCAGAGGTTGCAGACTTTGTTAATCATCTACAGTGAAAACTCTAAGTTCCAGCGTCAAACCCTTGAAAACCAGAGCGCTGACTTCAAACAGCCTTTAGTTATGGAGCATCGTGTAACATAGTGAATGAGAAATTAAACATGCTAAATGAACTCCTTTGTAACATGACTCTGGTTCCTCTGGTAACTTCTTATTTAACAGCCATTTGTCTCGATTACTCCACCACTGTGCCCTCTAGAGGTTGGCCATGTACATGCATGTCTATCAGCTGCACAGTGTCAGTATTTAGTTCTGGCTGAGTGTTCCAGAGGACTGTGACAGCAGACGAACAGCCTGATCTGCTCATTAATGTAGCAGTTGTAAAACAGAAAAATGTGCACGAGGCACAACATATATTTATAGCATGTCTTAACATGATGAATATGCACAGCTCTGTGGGTCTCCTTTGACTGCTGGAGTTTACGTTCTCATGGGACTCAGTTTCACTTTGAAGACAAAAAGAACAGCCGTACCTTAAGAATGAAAGTCTTTCCATGGAAGGGAATCTCCAGGGTGTAGACAGAGTCTCCCATGTCCTGCCATGAGGAAAGACAGTTAGTTTCATGAGGCTTTTGCTTCAAGGAGAATGAAGTTAAAGGACAACTCACTCACTCAAAATACAGAACCATCTCTTTGGTGAGGACATTTACATCATGATTTTTGCATTCTTTAAAATACCACATTGAGAAGAACAACATTTCTGTGGTGAAGAACATTTTGCAGTTAGAATTGGGAATAGATCTGGTTGCTAACATATCTAGTTTGCATGAGAAAAGATGAAGAAGAAATAACTGCATAAAAGAATTGTGGCAGAAAGTTCTAGTTTTGGAATTATCGTATTTCTTCTCTTGAAACAAGCTATGGAAGCTCTTGAAACTGGATATGGAAAATACCCCATTAATGTTCAACATTCAATACTGATTGATCCTACATATCTGAGGTCAATACAGATTGAGAACAAGAATATTGAGAATATAAAATCTAATATTTTTAAGATAAATCTTAATTTGGATCCTGAAGATGTTATTTTAAGAACCATAACCAATATGCTACAAATCTGGAGATTTCCCAGTTGTGAAAGCCTTCTGGTGATCCCACTAAATCTAAATAACTGACTTCAAGTTATTTTTAAAATTCTCAGATCTTCCACTTCCAAGGTGATGTCGATAAAAATTAATATTACTATGCTCCGTTGTCCACATGCCATTGACTATTGCTGGCTCCTGCTCAGTATTATATCACTGTTCCTTTCATGCAACGGGATTTAAAATGGATACTGGAGACTCCTGACCAGTCAGTAAAGTTAACATTACGTCTGCAGACCCCTTGCACTACAGGATCATTGGAGTAGATACTCTTTTTATACCAGCCATAAGTCAGAAATTCCCCCACATCAGTCTCTCCTCTAGTGTAAATTATCCTCTATTGTGAAGGCAGCATAAGAGGTAAGACACTGGACTTTATACCTCACAGCCCCTGGTATTAAACCCATATGTTAATGCTAGGTGTAAATTAACTCAGGACACACTGGTATGATTAGATCTTGATCACCATCAATGCAAAGACTGGCAGGTGGGATGTCATTATTCAGAGGAGGAGAGAAGACGTGCTTCTTTTGGATAGATCAAATATAAATTCAAACACACACATTGTTCTTTTCAAATTTCCAGCCATCCTCCTGGGCTAGGATCTGTTCGACCACAGACAAGGCCTCCCGACCCTGTCTGACGTACTCCTTCTCCTGCAAGGAGAGAGACGAAGATAGAAAGAATGGCCGTCATCATCAGGTAAATAAAAGCATGAGTATAAAAAAGTTTTCACACTGATGCAGGTACCTGAGCGGTAACGGCTCTACGCCCAAGACCCTCCTCATCCAGATCCTCTTCAGAGCCTGCAGACAAGTTCAGGGTCAAAACTCAAAAAGGGAAACATACAAGCATACTGGAATAAAGCAGACTGTACTTGAGGCTGATAACTCGTATATAATAATATATAAGCTCACCTGCGACTGATTCAGGTGGGGAGTAGAACTGTCCATCTGAAACAGCACGGGGGTAGATCATGGGAGCCCGTTCACAGGCCGCATTCACCGCTGCTAGGTAGGCTGAAGTTTAAAAAAAGAATAGGAGAAATTAATTTTATGTTGGGTCATGTTCGAACTTGCGTCCAGTGTCTTGGCTCCCACCTCTTTCGTCCTCAGCCTCCTGTGTGAGCACTTTGAAGTCAAGAAACCAGGTCTCCAGCCAGGCCACCACAAAAGAGGTTATGGGCAAAACGTAGCCAAAGGCATTCTGGGACAGCAGCTGTGTGGAGACAGAAACAATGGGGGGGGGGGGCTTCTTTGTGTTAGTTTACTTGAAAATAATTAAATCTTTGAGCTATAAAACTATATTACACTGAACAATAGAGCAATATAACAAAACATATCCTTATCAAGAGAACAATACTGGCACTGAGCAGAAGTGGAAAAAGTTGAAGTGGTTATTGCAACACACACACAGCTGCTTAAGTGTCACACTCACATTAGATACGATGACCTTTACAACAAGGAAGACGCTGGTCACCAAAGTGGTAATCTGTGGGGGAAGAAAGATATGAAAGTAAAGTGTGATTTATGTCGAGCAGTGATCAAATGTGATTTACAGTATTTCTTCTCTGTGCGTGACTAAGCTCACTTACCGCAATTACCCACCAGTGCTTTAACCGAAATGCGGCGTAACCCACTTGTAGAGACAGGAAACGAAACATAGCGAGAAGCTGAGACAGGCAGGAAGAAAAAGAAAATGAAAAAAAACGTCTTGGGGATTTAACACATCTTGCAGAAATTTTATCTTTCTCCTCTTGTTTGTGAATGCAGACATGTGACCACGCCGGACATCTCATTCAGATACCCCGCCTCCGGCTACATGACAATATAAGCATCTGTTTGCTATAACTGGTCATTCAGGTTTGAGAATCTGATCAGCTTTACGCAAAAAAGGTATTAATTGCAATGATGTTATTGTAAACTGAAGTCCAGTTATATTTACACAGATGTGCATCGCCCCACTTACAAAGATGTCGAAGAAGGAAGACTCGAAATGATAACGGACAACTTCATTTTCTAAATTGACCCAGATGTTGTTGGAGATCTGCGGAAAAATAGAGGGAGGAGAATCCAAATCAGAGTCAAACTGAGTCTTAACCATGGAGTTAACCAAAGTCAACACTTACATTCAACTCAATAATCCAGAGAAGCGATATGAAAAGCAGGTCAAACGTCACAAAGAGACAGAAGGTGCGGCGAACGTCAGAGATGACCTTGCGCTCAGCAGGTGGTAAGAACAGGTACTGGGACGGGATGGACATTGATGTAGAGTAGGAGGCGTTCAGGGAGGCGATGGCAGGGAGACTGCCCCCGAGCTCCCCGTACTCTCCGCCCGGCATTCCTGCGGTGAGACAGGAAACTCCCCCTGCACAAGAAAGAGATAAAGTCGGTGGGCTGTGTTGGTTATATTTAGCAACGCTCTCCTTCTGTATGAACATTTAAAAACGGGGCTAAAAACCACCTACAATCATAATAAACCCACTGAAAGTTAAAAGAAACAGTCTCCCTTCCAGTGCGCTGAGCTACAGTCGAGCCCAAACAATAAAAAAACATATCACAAGTTTCTTAACTGATAATAACATTTATGTTTTGAATATTAAGTCATTAATTGAGTGAGAACATTTTCGAGAATATCAAATAAGAGGCAATAAGACGGACTAAAGCTCAGATATTAGGAACATTATACTATTCTGTGATTACATAATTATGCATCACTGTCATTGTTGTTCTGAGATAAAGAAAACACAAGTTTTCGTTTATTTTGATGAATTTGTACTGCTCACACTCTTCTACTTCTTCCTGTGTGTGTGTGTGTGTGTGTCTATGCATGAGTATTGGTTTCCAAAGTTAGAAACAGATAAGAGCGGCGAACACATCTCTCGCTGCAGTCTCATGACTTTCACACCTCACCACAGGCCATTTCACCAGGCTTAATATCCAGAAATACACAGAATTCTTTTTTTTTTTTTTTTTACATTTGGATAATAACTCTTAGTAAAACGTGTTTTCCATTTTTTTCCATGACACTCTTTTTGATTTTGCAACATTAGGTTAGATCTTCTCTCCTCCGTCCATTTATTTTTAAAGACCCATCGTGCCTGACCACGCTATTCTACGCTTTTATCGATTCAATCATATCCTCTTATTTATATCTGTGTTTTTGTTCTGGGTTTCTGAAAGTTAAAGCAAGTTAAGTACAAAAAACATGAAGGTATCAAGATTTTACAATCTACGCCGCCAAAATGTTTTTCTTAAAAAAGTGTTGAATGAACATTTGGGACTTTTTAAAGCTTAAAAATCGGATGATGAAATGTTAACCTTGCAGGAACCCTCTCATTTGATCATCCTTGTATTTTTATTTGATCAGATGGATGCAATCAATATCAAGTTAAGTAAAAAAAAAAGTGGAATATCGGACAAGATGACCAACTACCAGTAAATGTTAGCAAGTGTTAGTGGCCACCAGCAGATGTTAGTACCTTAGCGTCATAAAGTGTTTTGGCCTTGTAATCAATGATACAGGCCGAACTTGAAGGTACGCTGAGGCTAAAGGTAAATCTGACTAGCTACTGGCTTGTATGGCAGCACTATAAGAAGCCATGTCACCCACTCAGTAGATCAGATATCAGACAGGATGCATTGACAAGCAAACATAGATACTGTAGCCTGACAGATTATACAGAATATCTTGTATCCTAAAAAAAACAAATGAAGAGTAAACGCTGTGGTTGTCAAGGGTTTGACCTCTGATGCAAGACTGGATCTAACTAAAAACACTGTTTGCTTTCAGCCTTGTGTAACTCAGCGTGTTTTAGTCATGGAGCCTTTACTGAAGGACACTTGCTCCATAAAATCAGATTCCTGTCAGAATATCGAGCCTGACTGTTGTGAACCCAGTTAATCCCAACCACTCAGTGTTTATTGACAATACACGTAAAGACATATGGCATCATGGGTGATCTCCAGATCCTCGTTTACCTCACAAACTTTGTAGAAATGTTTATAATTGATGTTTAACGCGATGAATTAAACTTTAGTAAATGTAGTTTCAGACCCCCCTCCCCCGCTAACTCTTCTCCCCTCACTTCGTCTGGTAAACAAACTGTGTGACGCTGCTCGCCTCTCAGCTAACGGGCTAATTGACGTCGGCGAATGGAGACACACACACACACACACACAAGCTGAACAGAAAATATTCACCCGAGTCGCTGCTACCCTCTGGTTTTCATCTCCTGTAAACAAACGCTGACGAGACGAAGCACCCAACGAAGAACTGACCGGCCAGAGCAGCTCGCTACCTCAGTTAGCTTCCACCGGCTAACTCATCTTCCCTTTCTATCCAAGTTAGTTTCACTTGCTAACTGTGTGGTGACACCGTGAAAACAATGGAATACAGACATTATTTTAGAAAAACTGACATTTGCTGGCAACGCCAGAAAGTGACGCTGAGAAGCAGGACATGTAGCTAACTTGACTCTACCTTAGAAACTATCTAATAAAGGCTAAACTTCAGACATTAAAACTCACTCGATTCACCGGATCATCATCCTCGCTCAGCAAGTCTTCCGGGTCTGAGCTTTCAAAGACGAAGAATCGCAACAAGATGAATCACTGCCACCTTTCAACAGAGCGAAAACCGCAACACCGCGCCCCCAGTGGCCCCAGCGCATAACTACATCCCCGTGCGTTTTCATACAAGTGTGTGTTAAGTGGAGGACGGAGAGAGAAAAGCGACACAGGATGAAAACAGTCACCATTTAAAAAATATATTGGTTAAGATGCCAACTATAACAATTAAACATTACAATTAAAATCAGTATGAAGATCACACAACGTTCAGAATATAGGAAATACAAGAGTCTGACAAGTTACAGGTTAGGAAAAAGTAAAAACTCAAATATTGGAGAGAAGAGAAGAGAAGGGCCAGGATAAACACTTTTTTTTACTTAGGTGATGTTTAATCCAGATCCAAGTCCTGAGGAATCTCACTTATCAAAATGTGTCTTACTGAGAGATTCAAAAGAGAATAAGGAGTCCACCTGACCGATCTCATTAGGGAGACTGTTCCAATGAGTCAGTGTCCTAAAGGAAAAGGGTCCTCAGTTGTGGAGTGAGGCCATCACTGAGGACCTCAAGAGACATACGACCTCAAGGATTCATTCGGGTTCCAGATGTTTCATGGATCTTATTTTCCCTTATGTCCCCCTTGTTTTCTTTTCCTCATATCTCTTCTCCTCTTACTCCTGTGACTATCTGTCGGATAATCCCCTCATTCACTGTGTTGTCCTAACACATTCCAGACAGATGTTGGTCCAGGGGTGGTGCAATGATAACAGTGCAGCAGTTGATCCTCTTCCTGTTCCTCTGCTTTTTTCCATCACATTTTTCAAGACATTTCTGGACATGTCCTCGTCTTGTGTGTAGTGAAGCAGCAGACACAACCTTTTGTAGAAACCCTCTTTCAATCAGATAAAAACGGGTCGAAGTCACACCACACTGCTGAAACATTTCATCTAAGTAACTCTGGTTTGCAAAGTTCTTAACAATTCAAAATCAATGATAAAAGTACACACAGGAGAGTTGTTTAAGAACATAAATCAATAAACGATAAAAGCAAAAGGAAGTCACACAATTTTGTATGTTTGACAAGGCCCAACAGACTCCTCATGAAACCACATTTAAATTAATTAGATTCAGATTTATATTTGTATCTGCATCAAATTTAGCACACTTATAAATATCAGGCCCCTAAACGTGCTTGTTTTATTCATCAAGATCCTTTAATTGTTCTCTGAGAAATCATTTAAAATGTTAAAAAATTCTCTATACATTTATACATTTTGTGGATCCGCCCCCTGATGCTGGTCTAGATCCACACCAAATGTATTTTTCCTCGGAGAACCCTTCCAAAATGGCATGCAGGATCATTGTGTAGTTTTTGCACAACTCTTTTTCTAATCTAATTTTTTTTTTTTTATTTCCATGACAGCCCATTCTAAATTGTAATTACAATATCAGAACAGCAGATGGTAGATTTGTGTCTTTTATCCCCAACACAACACAATGCAACACAATATGTATGATACCAGTGCAGCTCTCAGGTGCAGCTTATACCAACAGAACCTACTTATTGTGTGATAGTATGTTACATAACTGGATCTGAGGAGGAGAGGAGCGACGAGTCGAGGGAGGTGCTGAGCGACGTGCCCCTCTCCCCTCCCTCATTCGTGCCCCTGAACAGAATTATCAGGACACCTGCTATAACAGCACAAAGCCTCTCTGTGATCCAGATTAATGGACAGTTTCACCTTTTACAGTGATGGTTGTCCCTGAAATCCCCGGTGAAGGTATCAGCTTATTACCGCCGCAGCTCCCGGCAGGTAGAGAGAATTAGGTGGAGTGAAAGAGACAGGGGTTTTTGGAGTGGACTCTAATAATGACATTTGTTTGATTAGATTTTTTCATTTCCTGTTCCTCTTGTTTTTAGCCATACTTAATTCAGAATGCACACTCAGGTTGTGTTTGGTTTTTATAGTTTAAACTGGGGGGTGGGGGGTCTGAGGGGCCTGACATAGCCACATGGTACAAGATGGCACCCTTTCTGACCAGATAGAATTACACACTTCTTCCCAACCTGTTTCTGGCATGGTGTCTCCAGTGTACAGTATGTGCGTGTGTGGGTGTGTGTGTGGGTGTGTGTGTGTGTGTGTGTGTGTGTGTGTGTGTGTGTGTGTGGTCTGTACAACGCCCATGTCACATATTTTGCAGCACAGCATGTCCCCTGCACTTGCGGCTAACGTTGTTATCAAACTCTGTGTTCTCTGTGTTCAACAATTTAATGACGTGCTGGAACAGAAAGATACGAATGCAGTGCAGCCCGAGCAGAAGCACGTGGATCCAGAAGAAGATGGGTTACAGCCATATCTGTAAATACACATAGCAGCAACAGGAGTAGAGCAAGTGGCACATTAGAGGTAATTGGAGGCACAAACAAACATGGACACCGTCCCAGGGAAATTGAAACCCACAAACATTTTGTAGAGTGGCTCCTACATAACAATATAAGATATTAAGTATTAATAAGTTAAAGTGGCACCGGAAACATCACACTGAGGTACACAAAAATGTTTTTCTATTAAAGTAATCTACTTCATTTATCTGTTTAAAGATTCAATTTACTGAAGACTATTTAATTTATTTTTCAACTAAAGCACTTTATTGTACCTGTCAGTGGCTCTGCAACAGGTTATTATGTTGATATCAAACAGTCCAGGGAATTTGTACAATGACGCATCAGAGTTTGTAGATTTGCCAACTGATGTCTCTGGTAATCGCAGGTAAAGGACGACACATACGAACAGAAAATACATGCAGTGTAGTGACAAATTGATGGAATAAAGCAATTTAACAAAAAAAAGTTAAAGCAATTTTATAAAAGAGCGTTTTGAAAGATTTTAGAAAGATGATGCTGAGGTTGATTGACTGAACGTGTGTTTTTTATTTCCCATAATGCATTTTTGCCATTGATCCCACATGTTTCCTGTGTCTATTTTGTGCTTTAATCTGTTTTCTGTGTTTTAGAATGTTTTTTTTATTTCATTTGCGGCCCGTGGTCTATTGGTCAAAAGATATATCGTACCACAATGGGACCCTTATGGTTTGATAAAGGATAAATAAAAAGATTTAAATAAATATTTTCACAATTTTTTGCTTTGACATTGTTCGTTGCAGTGTCTTCCAGCAAATCCAGATTTCAGGATGACCCACAGCATTGCATTTGACTCTGATCTGACCCTGACTGCTCTGTAGCTGAGATGATGAGCAGACCAGACATGTCGACCCCCCAGGAGTAAATATTGTTGTCTGCATTTTAAACAATCGGATTTGTTGACGCCCTAAATCTGAGTTTCTGGTGCTCTAATCCAGCCGCTATGTGTATGGTGTTTCTGTTCTTACTCAACTTTCGGTAAATATACAATAGATGGTTCCAGTCTCTTGTATTAGTAAAACACAAGCTAAAATCTTTCACTGCAAATTATTATAATTATTGTAATATGCAGCAAAACAAATTCAATTAATACTAATAATAGGTTTCCCTTGTCTCTGAGGTTTCTGTTCCAGCAACCTCTAAGGACCTTTCATGAACAAATGCGATTAAGCCACAGATTTTTGATTTTCTTTTTATTAATTTTTCTTTATCTGCATTTACTTTGCCCAGTCAATTCTCAAACTGAGCCTGAAAGACACATTTTATTCTGCCAGAGAACTGTGATTATTTTTGGAGATTAAATGCCTCTTCTTCTCCGATCACAGCTGATCATCCTGTTTTTGTTTACTATGCCAGACTACAGCCTGCGTTTGACTATTTTAATGTTCTGTCTAGTTTTATCTTGGCTTGTCCTCGAAGATTTGTTCATTGGGATTGTGGACCAAACACTTTCTGGTTTATTATAATAAGTTATTCAAGGACCATTTGATGTGAAAAAAAGAAGAAACTTTTTCATCTAAACTTGGAAATTCAAAATAAAGCAAGTCCTGGTGAGCACATAACGATGCAAAATGGCAAGTGACACTGCATATTTTCTCAGAAAGAAACGTAATACCCACATTAAATGATGTTTGATGTCTGCTTGTGCAGCTGAAATGTCAAATTAGTGTACTTCAGGACAATGTGACGTCAGTGTGAGGTGTGGCAAAACAGAGCTCACCTTTTCTCAACTACCTGACATGATGCCCAGAGGTGACGCATTCAGAGGCGGACATGACGAACTCAGGGCCTCTGCCAGGGCCTGTGTTTGTGTGTGTGTTTGTGTCCTGTTTTGTGTTGCAGTGAAGTGAAGTGTTCGACTGGCATTTAGCTCCTGCCAGCGTCTTTAGTTGAATTAGCTATTTTTGCTTTCTAAGTTAAATGAGAACTACAACATTGTCGAATCAAATCTCTTTGTTTTAATTAAACCACCACTTGTTTTTCATTTATTTGCTGTGGTCTATGAGAATAACATGGAACAGACTTTCAATCAGAAAGGGCAGCAAAATATCATTGAAGTATGTATTTGGATAATCTGGATTTAAAGGTTCAGTGTGTAGAATTTAGTGACATCTAGAGGTGAAGTTACATGTTGCAGCTCACCCTCTTCTCCCAACATAAAAGAGACCCTGTGGTGAACTTCAGTTGTCTTTAAAAGGTTTAGTTTGTCCAGTTTGGACGACAAAAAAACATGGCGGCCTCCACAGAGAGGACCCCCTCGATGTAAATATAAAGTTTTTAAATATAAAGGTCTCATTCTATGGTAAAGATAACAACAAATCATACAATTTAGATGATTACACACCAGTCAAAACATCACCAGGATAAAGTGACTAAATATTACGAATTACTTCAGGCAATGATTTGGCACTTCTGGCCGTCTCGTGGCCCAGACAAAATGGAAGTGAGCCTAAAGTTGCCCACTTGTAAAATTACAAATATCCCAAAACAAACGTGCTCCGGGCTAAGTATAACCTGGATGTGGACCTAAAGTGGCCCGTGTGGTAGATGGCCCAAATAGCACAAAACAATTTCGGTGCCACCTTTGGTTAACATGCGGTATTGCTATGACTTGTGAACCCAGAACTGGCAGACAGGAGTGGACCAGACTAAAGCGCCATCATGCCACGCAGTATGTGGGCTGGATGGCAGTGTAGCAGTGTGGACCAAATGTGGGCCAAAGCAATTTTGCTCTGTGTGTGTCTTCCTGGTGCTGACCCGACACCAGCTGATCAGCTCTTTGTTGTGACGTCAATACACAGAGTGACCATAAACCAAACAAGTGTGTTTACACAGAGATCAGGTTGTGAATGTGTAATATATTGGTTTACATAGAGAACAAAACCTGCTCAGACACGGTGCCGTCAATACTAAATGAGGCGTCTCTGATTCTTAACAAAAGGCTTAAATAAAAGATCACAGGACAAAACGTTCTCAGCCATGTTTCATTTGCCCTCTTGAACAGAGCCTCTTTCACATTCCTCCTGAAACGTTGCACAATTCCTGACCGAACACACTTCACCTTGAGCAACCTCACTGGACCGAGATCAAATGGCAGCGAGTGAGTGAAAACGGTTTAATTTCTTAAGACTAAGCACTCTGTGTTTTGTTTGTCATAAAACTAAAACAACAACCTCTCAGGGCTCATGTTTGCGGAAAGACGCAATAATGAGCCGCCACCTGCAGGCATGTGGAGGCAGCACTTCATTTCCTTTTGCTTTGGACAGAAGTGGCTTTGTAGCTGAGTCAAACACCCAGACAAACCTTCGTCCACCCCCTCATGGAAAGGGTGAATAAATAACACGTTGGCATGTTCAGCTTGCTCCGACTGGCAGGATAAACACACAGTTGACTGTTGAATATGTTTCTGGACTCACGCAGTTGTGCTCAACCTTGACCTTCTTCTCTTTTTCTGCCCACGAAGCCCCTCCAGCCACCAATACTCTTCCTCTTCCACCTCCTCCTCTTCTACCTCCACCGCAGAGATCTCCTTCATTTCAGCCGGTGCCAAAGCTCAACTCTGCCCCAAGGCCAAATACACATGCTCTCCACCATCCAAATCCCTCTGCCATGTGCAGAGCGAAATAACAGCAAGGCCCTGAAAATAGAGCTGGAACTGCCCCTCTCTCTCACTTTAACACCAACATCAACAACCTGCCTCCACTCTCTCCACACTAAGTTTTAGTCAAGCTGTTTGCAGGTTAAAAAACATTTTAATGGCATATTGTCTATGTTAGCATTTAATACATTTCTGGGGCTTTTATTGAAAACCACTGGCTGTTTACCATCACATATTAAACTCCAAATAAATCCAGTGATGTCAGGAGCATGAGCTGAGCTGCTGGACACCCGGTGTACATCCCTCCCTTGCATCCTCCATGCATCCCTCCTCTTGTTTATCCCTCCTTGCTCTCCCCGCTCCCTCCCTCTCCCAGCACAAATCTCTCATTCACAAATAGAGGCCAAAAGAGGCTCAACTGATGTGATGAGATTATTATTTTTTTCTCTGATTACAAATCAACCTCAGCTTAGAGAGACAGAAAAACACATCACTCCCCATACCTCATGCAACATCCTCTTTTCCTCCACTATATTCACTCTGGCCCCTCCTCTCCTCCCCTCACATCCCCGCCTTCTTTCGGCCCCTCGGCCCCTCCCCTCGGTCGCCTCCCCTCCCACTTCTCTCCCTCACAGCCACATCCAACTATGTGTCTCATTCAACTCGTGCTGCACAGGTTGTGAGGGAGGAGAGAGAACAGGAGAGGCAACTGCAAGAGAGAGAGATAGATAGAAAGATAGATAGAGGACAGGTGTTGAAAGAAAAGAGAGGATCTGCTCACTTTCATGTGTTCTCCAAGAGAAGAGGAAGGAGTCAGGGTGTGAAGGAGTGAGGTAGGAGAAGAACAAGAAGAAGTTTTCAGGAGTGGGACTACCCAGCAGTGGGAGGTTTCTCCAGAGAGGGTTGTAGTGTGATCTTCGGCAGCGACCCCTCCTTTCCACTGGGAGTCAGACCCCCAGGGATCCAGAGCCATGGACCCGACCGAGATCGATGGGGAGAAGAAGGAGAGGAAGACGATCCACTTTGCTGTGCCATCCTCTGCGCCCACCAACCTGGACCCTCGGCAAGTGGAGATGGTGAGCAGACTGGAGGGTCAGGTTGCTGTTTGACCCATGAGGAGATGATTTGGTTTCAGTTCTCAGCTTTGATTTGTTCTTGTGTTGAAGTGTCTTACATCTGAATTTCGTATTGTCTTTTCCTTTGCTCCATTTGAACACACCGTTGTTCCTCTATCACCTTTCCTCTCTGCTTTGTTTCATCTTTGACAAGTTTCTCATGCAGTCTTAGATTTTCTGACTCCATCTGCCTCACAGTTGAGAAATGATGGTGACATTTCCCCCTCTCTCAGTTCCCTCATGAGATTATAGCCTTGTTGTCTCATGTTGACTTGTTTGACAATGTGACACTGACAATAAAGTCACTCACTATCTTGTGTTTGAAGCCAGATCACTCTTTTGTAACAGTATCAACAACCCGTTGACATTTTCTGTGTCATGCGCCTGCAACTGCTAATACTTTCTCTGTCATATATTGTGTTAGAACCAACCTTCGCCACAGAAGTGTCTATTAACTGACTCCGCATTGTCAGTATCATTCTGTGAAATGTTCATTTTTCATAGAGACAACTCTGATAGTTCGTTATCGGCTCTGTTCTGTGGTTGGCTCTTATTTTAGAACAGGGGGGAAAGTGGGACAAAGTAGGAACCGTTTGGTGCCGAGGTAGATCCAGGCCAATGGCTCGTCCCTCCTGAGGGCTTGAGGAGAGATGGAACAGGGAGAGAAGAGAGAGACAGAGAGAGAGAGAGAGAAGTGCCGAATGAAGCTAATGTGGCCCATGTGAAGTTGAGAGAAAGAGAGGAAGATTCACAGCCTGATCTCTGGGTTCACCTGTCTGTGGGGTCAGCTCCCTCCGTGTCTGTCCCTCATTTACAGCTTGCATAAAAGCACTTCTAATAAAATACAGTCATCCAGAATCATCATCTCCTCACAAGTTTGTTGTAGATAACACAGAACAAAGGTTTTTTTCATGGTAGCGAAGCTAGTGTAATAATTGCACTTTACTCGAAGCATAGTCAATTTTCACAAAACAAGTTGTCTCATCTCTTCACATCTCTGGAGACACTAATACTGACTTATAAAGTAAATTAAAATATTTTGCAATGCTTCACACAACTCACGCTCACATTTACAAACCCTTGCCTTCCTTCTTCCCCTCTGCAACTCTGATGCTTGTTTTCTCCTCTAAGAAACTACAGGATATCAATCCACCATATGTGAGCTGCTCCTACAATTAGAAAGAAAAAAATCACTTCCGTCTGGTTTTGGGAGGACCTTAATGCTCAATGGTCAAACAGTGATCAGCTATTTTTAGGCTCTTTTTTCTGGCTGTCCTCCAGCAGACTTTACCTTTAGATAGGTTGCATATGAGCTGTGTCTCCTCTGTGCTACTGTTAGGGACGCCAGCTTGCGCAAGCATCAGGACGTGTTTCAGGAGCATAACAAATCTTTTAAAAACGGTTGGGTGTGTGAGAATGCATGCAAGTGGATGAATGATGATCGTTACGACAAAGCAACAAATGGGGGATATTGGATTCTGAATGGGAGTCCAGGACAGGATGTGTTTGTGTGTGTTTGAAAGCAGATAACAACAACCAGGGGCTGATGGGAGTCTCCAGGGACGCGTGGGTGTGGCAACGGGTAACAGTTAACGACACTAATTTCATTGCTGTCTCCTCCCACGGCAATTACTGTCGCCCACAAGTCCTCTTGTTTCTGAGAAGTTGCTAATGACTATACCATTCTATAACACCGTAACTCCTCACTGGGTTTTTTTCCAATGGCATTTAAACCCCAAAAACTGCTATCGACTGAAGTGCCGGGGCTTGTTACTATGGAGATGAGCTGCACGACTATGTCTCCCAGAGCTCCCCCGCAGCTGGCGTCTAAAAGGTCAATTTTAATGTGCAGCTCTGTCTGACTGGATGAGGTGTTTACATTGGTGGTGTTGCATGTTTGTAGATATGTATGTTTGAATGCTCTATGGTGTTAATGCTAGAGGAGCATCTCTACCACCCACTCAGTGAAATATTACATACGTGGGAGAGAACAGCGACTATAAGTGCATCCTTCAAAGATGATATTCTCGCTCAACACTTCTGAATATATTCAGAATATATTCTATTTTGTGTGTCTACAATGTCAACAATAAAAATATCCAAACAACCCTTAATTACTTTCAACTAGAATAGTACACACTCAGCGGAGCGCATACCAAGGCCCAGCAGTCCCATACTAAGGCTCAGTGTTTATGAAAAGACATTTAAATTCATTACATTTAGATTTAGATTTGGATCTGCACCAAATCACACCCATTCATAAATATCATTCCCCTAGACTGATTTCTTTCATGAAAATCCATGAATTATTCTCTGAGAAATCAGCAAAAATGATCCAAAATTGAATGGCTTCTTCTCTGACCCATTCCACATCCTTCCACCAACTTTTGTGAAAATCTGTCCTGTAGTTTTTGCTTTATCTTGCCAATGAAAATATAACATCCTTGGTGGAGGTTACTATCTAGATTATCTTGATTGTCTTGGTGTTACCCAAGTTTTCAGACATTAGTTTTTTTAGTAAATACAGGAAGGATGTGATTTTATTTGTCATGCTAAATGCATTGAAAATCCCATTTTAACAGTTCAAAAACAAGTAACCTCTGCAACAGCTAATCAAAAATCCATGATTTTGACACGTTCTGTGGGTTATTCATGTCAACCTGCATGTTGCTTTATTCAAAGTTTGGGACTGAAGCAAACTTTTCTCTCTTAGATTTGTGGAACTTTGAGATTCCATCATTGTGTGAACCCTTCCTTTTCAGATTAGAGGTTTTCTCTCAACCCTGTGATGGGCTGGTGACTTGTCCAGGGTGAAACCCACTTCTAACCCAATGTCAGCTGGGATTTGCTCCAGGTCCCCCCATGTCCCTTAAAGGATAATGGATGGATGAATGGATGGATGGATGGATGGATGGATGGATGGATAGATCTAATTTTTTCAAATAAGATCAGTTTCTTTGCTGGAATTTTCTATCCTCCAAAATATTAATTTGCCATCATAATCTTTCTTTTATGTTGTTTCCACTGCTATTGTTGTTTGATGCCCGTGACTGTGTTCAGTCGTCTGAGTAGCTTTTTGAAATCCTCCTATGCCAAATTAATGTTTTTTAAGATAATCATTCTTTTGGAATCTTCGCATTGAGAGTTGGGTAGAGTTATCGTTGTCTGTGACAGAAAAGAGACAGCACATAGTTGTATTTATCATCCCCACCCCCCACTTTATACCCTCACACCAGTCATGCGATCTTCGTGAGTGACGTAGGGTGATGTGCATAATGGACGGAGATTAGGGTCATGGTACAGACGCCACATTCTCTCCAAGGCTGCCTCCCCGTGGATGTGCAGCAGACGTCTCATCGCGTTTCTCCCCTCAGGACTCAACAACATCTCTGAACCTTCAGGAAAACTGGAAAATCAAAGAGAATATCAAAGAATGATAAAGCGAATCAGTCCAATGCTTTCCAATGGCATCAGTTTTCACATTAATCCATTTTAAACCAAACAGGGTTATGGACCCGCCCCAACCACCCCCGTCCAGTCCCTGGGTTAAACATCAAACAGCGACCTTTGATGCGGCGTGTGTTGGTGGGTAAACATCAGCAGACTGGGGGACTGTCAACATGCACTCCCAGAAAGAACAACTTGTCGGGTGGCACAAAGCATGCTGGAACTGGGCAAGAGGGTGCAGTGATCTTTCACTGCATGTGGACAGACGCAAATGTCAGTTCGCTGACGTGCTCTGTTATTTTTATGATAATTTTTTTTTGCATGTTTGTTTTCATGTTCGTCTGAAAGTTGCCGGCCCAGAGAAGTTTCTTGATGTTTGTAGTGGCAAAAACGAATTGAGAGCAAAATTATTTTATGAAAATGAATTGCCTCGCTCGAAACCACAGATTCTAACTGCACTTTGGACACAATCAATGGGTCTCTGTCTGCTGTAGGTTGCGTATGAGTTTGTTCCTCCCAGCTTTTGACAGTCAAGGTCCTTTGACTAGTTTATGTCTCAGGAGCGACACGCTCATGGCCTGTATCCATCCACAACAGTTAAGCATAAATTTTTCTTTATGACCACAAAGCCTTTTTATTCAATTTAATCATTCGTGTTTTGCTGTAAACCACGTTGTGTTAACCTCACAATCCATCATCAGCCTGTGTGAGCATGCATGTGTGTCATGTGTAAACAGTTAAAAAACATAAATATTGAGCACGGGTAGAGTAATCTGCGCATGATGACACTGTACACAGTGAGCTGAAAATGCATCGTAATGCCCCCTGCACTTCAGGTACACCAGAGCACACAACTAAAACCCTGACCGAGGCCTGTAACGCTGCAGCAGCACACCCCCATAAACTCTAGCAATATTGTCAACAAATCCTCTTTGTTGGTGTCGGTATCCCACTTAGTAATTCACTTGACGATTCAGGGATCTTCGTTAATCAAACAAAGTCACTCTGGGTAAGTGGAGATTCATCACCCCTTATGTGCAGTCATTCATCTCTATGTGCACAATACTGTCTGTGAATTGTGCAGAGAAATCCAAGCGCATCTTAACCCGGGCCGTGTCAACAACAGCAGGAGCCATATCTGTGATGAGAGGAGAGGCAGAGGATTAGAAGGGCAGCAGGGGCACAGCAGGGAGAGAAATGGGGGTGGGTGGGAGGGGGAGTGAGAGCTGGACAGGATATGGAGATGATTTTTCCCGACGTCACCATGTTCTGTTGCAACCATGTCAGGGTCTGGACACCGAGCTGCCCTCATCTCCCTGGTGATTTCACTGTCAGGGTCGGGGGCCAACGCCAGTGTCCTGCTTCCCTCCTCAAAGAGCCATAGCGTGGTCACAGCAATGTCAGCATAATGAGAGGAGCACTGAGGCATGACACAAAACAAATGGGATTGCTCTCGATCCTTGTTTCATCAACACAGAAAAGACATGGCATTATGTTATTGCCGCTGCATCTGTTGTAATCTCCCATTTTTGCAGCAGTCGTTGAGACTTTTATATCATGTTTATCTGGCTGCAACTTAATGAGCTTGCACGAGGGCGCACCAGGTCATCTTCAATATGTTTAGGAGGGAACGGCTTATAGCAGAAACAAGAAATACCACATTAATAAATAGTTTGTCTGACTGAGACACAAAACTATTTTCTGTTGTTTTTATTCACAGAATATAATGACAAATTAGAATGGCACTCAGTAGAGGGTACAAGGCCCAACAGTCCCCTTAAATTCAATCAAACAGCACCAGATTACACACACTCATATATCAGTTCCCTAAATATGCCTGATTTTTTTCATTACGACCCATGACTGCCTGGGAAATCGATAAAAACGTCAAAAAACACCTTATTTCACTATGTTAAAGAAAGAAAAAACAAATCCTGAATCTGCCACCTGATCCAGATCCATATCAAAATCTAATGGGTTCCTCCCTGACCATCACCACATCCCAGACAAACTGGTGACAGGGATGAAAACATAGCCTCCTTGGTGGAGGGAATAAAGGTGTTCTTATTCGTTTTGAACCTTTTCAACCTAGTGAGAATAAATCATGGTGATAATCTAAAGTGATGGTTTAAGTATGCTCCTTGAGTTTATACATGCCATTTGCATCCTAGCACTGAGCTGCAAGCTGCACAGCAACCATCGACTGTGACCTTTTTTGCATTCATCACCTGTCGGTACATATGACGCAGAAAAATGAGTAACTATAGCTACTCTGCTCTTTGTTTGTGTCAGCCTGTTGACCTCCGGAACTGCTCTTTGTGAGCTGCACAATGTGACGCCCCTGAATTCAAGTGCACAACGAGAGGAACAGAATAATCTCATGTGTTTGCAGGCTCTTAGTCGTGCCACTGTGTCACCGTGAAAGCTTTGATTGGCACCTCCCCTGCTGTCGGCTCACCCCGTGTGCCGCTCCACCATGCACCGTGGCCTGGCAGGTGACTTCCTGTCAGTCATCAGCCCATTGGCATATTATCTCAGACACGTTGAGATGGTGAACCTTACTTTCAGTGGTCTCGAACAACAGAAAAGCTGCCAGCGGCAAATTACATAAATGCTGGGGGAGGTACTGTGAGAGAGAGGAGAAGGAGAATAAGAAAAGAAGGGGGGTTGTCTGAGTGTGATATCATTCTGCCAGTGGGTGCAGCATAATTACATTTTCTGTCTGGGGTCATCAGAGAGCCCCTCCAGATGCTAGCTGCAGCCATCTGTTTACTCATATAGCCAGTGGTGGGACCGAAGGTCGCCACAAAAGTGTTGTACGAATGCAGAAGTAACGTGCAGAAGCATCTCACACTTATGGGAATTCAGCAATGCCACTCATTTGAATATGAATGAGGGAACTGATGCGAATTTGGCAGACCTTTGACCTCAGCTGCAGTTGTAATTTTTTGCGGGGCTGCGTCCTTGACCCTCTTCGAAACAGCTGAAAAGTCAACAAAGCCAGGGTTACTCAGTGAAGGTTTGCTGGCAGCGCTGTCTGAGGGTGATGAGTGAGCGCAGCCTGAATGTGTCTGGCAGAGCAATTCATCATATGATAGATTTGAACACGGGCCTTTAGTTGTTTGTTTTTCATGCTCATGGAAACACTTATGTCTGTCGGCTTCGCCAGGACGAAGCACGTCGGCCTGGTTAATCCTGACAACTGCAAACAGCGGCTGCACTTTCCCAAATTTCCAGTGGGAATATGCTCTCATACAAAACAGCAAGCAAAGATGCAGCTGACGATTACAATAAGTATGCAATAAGTATATAAAAAGATGGTGTACACACACACTCACACAAAACATTGCGATTATGTTGTGTACTTTGAATTTGCTAGTTGAAACCACTAGTGAGCTACCACTTATTGCACTCTTGCATTTTTAAAACATATGAATGTTTTAGAGTTTAATCGTGTTTGGAATGTATCCCACAGACAATACAACATCCCGCTGTTTGTATCTGAACTTACAAAACATATTTGTCTGCACTAGAAACACAGTGAGCGAAAATAACTACGCTTATACTAAGAGGGATGGTTTTTCAGCTTATTGTATTATTGAACTCATTGCTGGATTGCACTACGAGCACCACGAGGGGTTCTGCTACTTTATTTTTAAAAGGCTCGCTGGGGAGAGGGGTGAGGGAGCATGGCAAGAGGGCAACAACTCTTTAACTCGTTTAATTGCGTTACTCGAATAACAGAGAATAAAACAGAGAGAGCAGCAGAAATGGACTGAGCTGAGATGAATAACCCCACAGGGAGAAGCAGCAGAGGTTGTGAGGAGGAGGAGACAAAAAGCAACAATTCAACAATTCAAATGGTCATCCCTCCTATGTTGGAAGCTGAGTCACACAGAATCCCTGAACAATAAAAAGAAAGAGAAAACTCTGAAGTTCAGAGCAAAACACGAACGATTAGACACAAATTTGGACACATTTTTATTTGTATAGCCAACATTCGTCTCATAGGGCTTAGTGAGATGCAAAGTCCTCTGACCTTAACACTGAATTAAGTGATCACATTAGAAAATATATATATATATATTAATGACATTCATGAGAAAAGACTAATGTCTAATGTATATTGATAGGGGTATGGATGTTTGAAGTATTTATACAAAAGAAAATGTCTGACAAAGATGAAGGGAGCAGTAATTATTAAAATTGTAATAATATTGCCAGTAATGGTGGTTTATGTGGGCAGGCTGTTGTATGTCTAAGCAATGTAGTTGTAATCATAATTCATGATCAGGTGTAACCATGATGTGTCCACAGCAGCAATCCCTGATCTGCAACAATAAAGCACAAGGACTCTGGGGAAGAAGTCAAGTCAGTGACATAGGTTGGGAAGAGGAGGAAAGATATGCTCCATGTGTCATATGTCCCCTGACATTCTAGGCCTATAGCATATCTAAGAGATGGTCCAAGACAGACCTGAACCAGCTCTCACTGTAAACTCTATTATGGTTTTACTTTTAAATGTAAAGAGGGCGTCTGCCTCCTGAACTGACACTGAGAGATGGTTCCACAGGAGAGGAGTTTAAAAGCTGAAGGCTCTGACTCCTACTCTGCCTTGTCTTTCAGGATTTAGCTCTTTTTCATTTTTATCCGGAGTTAGATTTGGATTGCTGTTACTGTTGGCTACTGCTTCTTGGTGATGTACATGTGCCGGTGGGCAGATACGACAAATCAATCTCGTACAAATCCATATCTATCCATCCGGAGCTGGATGATATGAAGAGAGAGAGTGGGCTTCATGTGGTCACGCTCAAACCTCTCACACAAAGAGTTTGGTGGGATGTGCTATTGGACACGGGGGATGGAAGCTGACAGGGAAGGGGGATCTGTGATGCCTTCATCTCAGTATCGTCTTTGCTCCGAGGCCAGATCTGCTCAGCTGACTCCCCAAGAGATGCTCGACTGTTAGCGCTGGTGCAGGGCAGGAGTTTCAGAGCCTTTCTGTGTCATCCCACCGAGCCACCAGAGACTACTGTGATCTAGTTTACACTGTCCTACTCCTGCTGCTTTTTATAGGCCATGGCTGCGATGGCACCAGCTTAGGTGAAGGCCGCCGGGGAGCAGACCCACATCGGCTGATCTGCTGCCGGGCGGCTACGCAAGAGTGTGCTGAGCCAACACACGCATACCTGTGCACACACACATGTGCAAAGTCAACATTTACCAATGACTCATGTACACACAGCACCGGGTGAGATATTGGAGTAACATTTTGGAGTCATTCTAGGCAACTTACCCTCTCTGCCTGTACAACTGTCATATACATGTTAGATTTTAAACCACACTTTGAAATGGCTTCAAGGAGATAGCAGAGGTTTCTCTCTCCGCCTCCTCAATGTAGAGTCAGCACATTTTTCAAATTCAAGGAACTGTTGTGTCTCCCGTCTGCGCTGTGATCCACGAGTCAATGTTTTTATTGCGTCCGCAGCTCTGTTGCCTCTCGATGGGGAAGCCTGCAGGCGTGCACCTGCAGAGCTACTGAAAGGCCACATCAGCAGCTTGCTCAGAGCCCCCTCGTGTCCGCAGCGGCTCCACTGATCTTAGTACAGAAACAATATCTGCCCCCCTCGAAGATTTGGGAGATTGGATGCAGGCAGGCAAGCGGAGGGGGGTTACAGAAGTAGAGGAGGGAGGGGGAAGGGATGAAGCACATCACCACTAATCTCACATACTGTGCCCTAGTGTTGGCGTAAATGAGGAAGTCACACACGATATTATGTAAGTTGGGCAGAGTGGGGTGGTTTTAAGGCTGGAAAATTACTAGAGTCACTGTGTGTGTTTATGTCATCTGGCATTGCCAATGTCATACAACAGCAGTGCACGTCACAACCCCCCCCCCCCCCCCCCCCCCCCCCCCCAACACACACACACACACACACACACACCACCATCACCACACTCTCTTTTCAAATTTGCATAAAAGAGACACAGAGACAGATGAATTTGCATTAGTGTTTACTGACTCCATTAATATTCTTGTGTCATTTAGTGTATTTTACAACTAATCTAGGAAGTGGACCGTTGTCCTTTTCCTGGTTCAGGAGGTCAAGACTTGACATTTCACAGGAATACCACTAGGATAACCTAGATGACAGACAGCCACTGTACTCACACAGATATGCAAACACACACAGGTAGTTCATCAGAGGATGCCTCTTCATGACCTCAATTATCCCATCAGGTCATTTTACCTTCCAATGGTTTCATCATCCCTATTTTTATCTCCGTCTCATTAAATGGACCTCGACTCAGGACTTGTGAAACTTTCCCAGCTTTCGTTGAGCACCTGTCTCTTTCAGTGACATCTCATTAGAGGGGAAAAGCTCTGACCACATTGGAGGTCATGAAATGGACTCAGTCCAGATACCAGATAGGATAATAATAGGAATTTATTTGCTTTTGTTTCATAATTTTCTCAACAGACACAAAAAGATAAAGATTGAAGGCTGAGACATTACATACATTCCTTTGGAAATTTGCACTCAATGCTTTTCTATAAATGTTTTTGTTAAGATATAATTCCAGTAAGCTCTGTCTGTCTGTGGCGCACATATTTCGAGAACTCTTCATCTTATCGGCTTTGCACTGGACATGTGTATTGTTAGGGGCTCAAGGAAGTGCAGTGTTGTATTTTGGTGCAATTTGGACACGAGATATATTCAATATTAATAAACTTAGAATAAACAGGTGACTAGCCTCTGTAGCAGCAGCGGCTGGGACTCATTAACATGAGTGATGTTGTCGATCACGACAACGATTGTGCGTACTGTGTCCAGCTTCACTGAACTTGGAGTAAAAAAGGTGAGCAGCTCTTTGTGCAGCTTCAGCTTCCTGCAGTCAGGCTTTAGTTGTCGACTGCTGTGGCTCAATGGCTGCAGGTCATTTTTCCAGTTTCAAAAAGAAAGCTGCAACTGGCATCACCACAGGCTAAACGAACAGCTTATTCCTAAATATGGTTTACAATGACCACTGCAGTAGTTTATGTATACAAGCAGGTTTATCCAAATTAACAAAACCTGAACCAGTTTAACCAGAATAATGAAACCTAAAAAGTGTGAAAAAGAGTAAAGGAGGAATGTGGAGGCTGTTTATGATTGATTAGACTGAACAGGACATTTGTATTTGTAGAAAATCTCACAGTAATTGGGAAACTGACATTTTGTAAATTATGTTTACAAATACTGAAACTTTAATCAACAGGTCATTATTGATTTGTCTTAAAATTATTGTTATAGTTAACTGATTATTTTTTGATGTTTTAATGTCACACAATAGTGGAAAATGTCGATCAGTGCTTTTCAGAATCCAAGGTTATATTTTCCATTATCTAATGTTATCTACAATGATATAATATAGTAAAAAGCATAAATTATTCACAATTTAGAAACGTAAGAACCTCAGAATATGTGGATTGTCCCTTCCGATAAAGACAGAGAGAAGGAAAGGACAGCAAAAAGAGGATTATGATGATGATTTCAGTATGGTGATGGAGTGGAGAGATGAAGAGGATGGGGGACGAGGCTATTACCACTGTCAAGGAATGAGGGCTAGACGTGGAAGCAAACAGGATATAGACGCAGCGGAGGATCAAGTGAGAGGGAAATGAGAGGTTAAAGAGAGAGAGAGAGACAGATAGTGTGAGAGGTGCAGAGGAGACAGGAAAGCTGGAGGTTGCATGACAAGAGTCCGGAGTCATAAATAAGGGTAAAATCTATGCTTGATTAAACTTTGTTTTTGTCCTTTGATGGCGGCAGCTTTCCAGAACGCGGCCCAGTGAGCCTCTGCTTTGGCAACACGCGCCTCACTGTGATGACGAACAAATCGCTCAACAAGATGGAGGGGAACCGAACACAAACACTACTCACCGTCCAGAGCAGTTTTACACCAAACAGAGCCAGGCGACTTAGCTGATGTTATGTGGTGCTGTAAACAACAGCACCAAGGTTCACTTCAAGGTTGGATCGCACCAGAGAGGACATTTGTTTGTCAGACTGGTTGAGTCCCCTCAGCTGCACGGTTCTTATTCTCTGTGCTGTTTATTTTATCCTGCAATTTCCCTGAAGGGAAATTTTGCAGATGTCAAATGTAAATCCTTTTTTGGGAAGTGAGTCAAGGGATTGAGCTTGGCACATAAAACCTTTCTTTATGAGGCAAAGGGACATTGTTCTTAGGGCATTTCAGTAGCATATGGTTATTGAAGTGGTTCCCAAAAAAATGTGTGTCAAACGTTCACTTCCTGTTTGCTTTAAAGGTACCTTGTAAAAGGTTTGCAGTTTAGGCCGGAGGCTCCTAAACAAACAGGTGTCTCTTGTTATCAACTGCAAGTTCACATTTCATGTAGCAAATCATCTACAGAAACTTTAAACCACTCCTGCACCACCATCGACTTCTCTGCTGCAACTAATGCTTATCTTCATTACCAGTTAATCTGGAGTTGTTAAAGCTATAAATTGTCAGAAAATAATCAAAAAAATGCTGAAATGAAGACACAATATCCAGGATATGTAACCTGTACATTTGGAGCCTAAATCTGCACAATGGCCGTCGGGTGATGGAGCTGTTGATGCACACGCTCTACCCATCCTGAGTCAGTCTCAGCTGTCAATCAGGAAGTTTCACCACAGTTCGATAGCATTAAACCAAATTTACTGGAAAAATGACACTTGATCAAACATCAGTGTGATGAGAACTACATAAAATGACAGAATTGGACGTGACTTTTTAGTTTGGTACATGGAGGCAGTGTTTATGATTCGTAGTGTAGCCCGCCACCAGGGGGCAATCAAGATGCTATGGATTCACTAGCAATCATCCAAAATCCAAAGATACTGAAATCTAAATCATATTAAACATAAAAAAGTAACATTTTGTCTTTGATTAATGACTTCAATCGATTATCATGATAGTTGCAGATTAATATCTGGACGCTGAGAATGTTCCAATCTCTTACTCAGACTTACAGCTTAATAAACAACTTCTGTACCGGTTCTGTCCAGGCTACACCCCAACTTACACCCAATGGCATCAAAGATTGTATTGGCCCCACCCCTCCGTGGCCCTCAAAGGGTTAAATGGAAAAGATAATTGATGGATTGTTGTACCAGTTGTCAGACACAACTCTGCTCAGCATGTTAACATGTTACAGTCTATTTTCAAGTCTTCAAGGTTTAGTGCTCGACACTCACAATATATTTGGAATGGAAGTGGAATGTTACTTCAAAGTCCACTGAGCATCAGTCTAAAATCCATGGAGCACATGTGGAGAACACAATGTGCACTCATTGGGCACAATATTGGTAGCTGGAGGTATGGGCACGGCCGGGCCTTCATTCCTGTGAGGACAGATGGTTCACTGTGTACAGTGACTTGTGCCAGAGGTGAAGTGCAACAGACCTGTAGTCAGCCCGGCCCCGGTTTAGCTGTCAGACTCTCAGCGACCTGGCCCCTGCCTCCTGGGAACAGCATTAGGGGCTGCAGAAGGAGACAGAACAAGGAAGGGGTGTGTCTGGGCTGAGAGCTGCAGATCATTTAGTCCCAAAGACCTGTCTCCATGGCGCCTCTGTGTTTGTGAGGGTGTGTATGACCGTATGAGGTGATCTCATGTAATCAGACACACTCTGGACATTATGTGTCATGTGAGGGGCTCATTCATTCCAAATAAATCCAGTATCAAAAGATTTCAAACTAATTTAACGCAGGTCAAGTTCGTTTCTGTTCTGCACTACATTACTTTTACTGTGCACTGTATCGGTCGATGAAATCAGAACGTTACATAACGAGTCTTCCTCTGCTCTACTGACCTTGGCATTCACTCTGACCTGAGCAGCATTGACTGCTGAAACTTGCTTTTGGCTGCTGACCCATGAGCCAACGGGGCAGCAGCATTAATGAAGTCAGTGAGTGTCACACAGCGTGCCCTTCACTGCCAGTGAACTGTCATCATTTTCCATTTGACTGATGCAACTTTGTGCTGAGCATTGGTTGTAATGCAGTGTTGGTTGGTTTGTGTTTGTCTACAGATCCGGCGCAGGAGGCCCACACCTGCCACGCTGTTTAGAGTAGCCGACCAATCGTCTCCTGAAGACGATCAGTCCACTCATCAGGTAAAGGTGAAGTAAAAACTTTATACTTAGTGTCTGTGCCTCCTCCACCCTGACCATAAACTTTCAACAACAACAGGCAATTTTGGTGTTTTGATATGTTGAATTCTGTGGTTTTGGCATCATCTACTGTATCAGCACCCCACTGGTCTTTACCCTGTAAATGTTGTAACTTTTTAAAACCCCACCATATGTTCATCATCACAAATCTATGTTGAGTGAAACATTTTTCAAACTCACAATGTTTTACTGCAAACCTTAAAGTTTCATTTTTAGACATTACAACAGCTCATTCATTCTATGTGGCAGAAAATGGAGATTACATTTTGAATAAACTAGTTTTTGTGGATCATATCAGACTCAAGTCATTATTCTAATCAGAATAGTTATATCAGCATCTGTGGGCTCTTCAAGGAGATTTTAAAGTTGAATCAAAGTTGTTTCTCTTTGTTTGCAGTGGGTTGTAGGAGAGAACGGAGTGCTCAAACCAAAACGAGTAAATCCAAACGTGTATCAGCCTCCATCACTCAAAGGTCAGTAAAAGCAGCACTGATACCGTCGTTGTGTGTTTTGTGATACATCCTTGTGTTTACGTCCCTTTTGTTTTACCTTGCTTCGCTGCACTTAAACTCGTCCTTGCTTCCTTCATAGTAGACAAAGAAAACAATGCATGCGACAGATGGGTAGATACGTAGAGGGCCCTTGAAGTCCTGAAAGGTGGTATTTTTATGTGCACAAGATAATAACTTGTGTGCACAAGTTATCATCTAATTCACAGAAAATAAAAAATGATCTTGTAATAACTTGTACCCACAAAAAAATAATTATCTCGTACCCATAAAATGATAACTTGTGTGCACAGGATTAAAAAAATATCCCCCTTCGGGACTTTAGGAGCTCAGTAGTTTTGCATTCAAATCCTTTGTTACTGTTTTGATTTGGGGCATGTGCATGTGTGATATGCATAGATGTGTTTCTGTTCTTATTGTTCATACAACAGCAGGTTCTTTATATTTGTGTGTGTCAGAAAGGGAAAGGGAGAAAGGGAGATTATAGTATGACAGCTGTGAGACACTGAGTGTGAGTCTAGGAAAGTCTGGATCATCCAGGATTACAGTCAGTTGTGTATACAGCTGTGACACACACACACACCCACACATGTCAGAAAGTCATACATGAACACAAACTTGCACTTGCATGTGTACGTGGCTCTTATGTAGTTGTCAAATTTTTTTTAAAAGCCAATATTTGAGCTTGTCGGCAGAGCTGGTCTGTACTGCACGTCGAGTGATGTTACAATGAGAAAGGAAGCATCGTTCCTGCATCGGAAATCTGTTCATCATCGGCACAGACATGGCGAGTGACAGAGAGAGGGCTACCTCAATTATTTATAGTCCCATAAACCACCTTCTGATGGAAAAAATGACCTGCAGCCTCGACATGCTGTAAATCTGTGGTTGTGACGAAGCTGTGGTACAAGGTCCCGTCAATACACAGTACATAAAATTGCTATTTTGATTTAACTTGACTTTTTAGTTTGGTCCATGTCCCATCTGTTTACATGGAGGCAGGGTTTATGATCTGTAGTGAAGCCAGCCACCAGGGGGCGATCAGGATACTTTGGCTTCACTTTTAGAGAGCTGTCACATTCAACTTTATATATAGTCAATGGTTCAAAACCAAAAGATACCTCAATGATTTATAATCTTATATTCGACCTTAAGCTAGAAAAAGTGACCTGCAGCCTCACTGTAAATCAGTGGGCGTGAAAGAGGGAAAGAGCGAAAGAGGAGGAGGCCAAGGTGACCCGGAGAAAGCGAGAGGGGGAGATGAGGTGATTTCACAGAGGAGAGGACACTGAATAAGGAGGGAGGGAGAGAAGAGTGTGAGTCAGCAGCACTGCCAGGAGAGAGCGCTGAGGAGGGCGGGCAGTCGACGAAGGACAGGGGCACAAACAAACAGATGGAGGAACAGGGTGAGAGAAAGGATAGAAAACAACAGTGAAGGCTCTACTGTAAAAATCAGTGTGGGGGACCTGCCTGTCTGTCTGTCAGTGCATGTGTTTCATTGGCGTCCTGCCTGCATGGCACGTGTTCAATAACCCCCATGAGGCTTGATAAGAGAAGAAAAACTGACAGTGTGGAAGCCTGGTAAAACCAAAACAACATATCCCTCTATCCTTGTATCTGTGTCCATGTGTTTGTGTGGTCGTCTCCCTGTGTGTGTGTGTGTGTTTACCTGTGTGTAGCTGTGCAGAAGATGGCTGAGGCACAAATGCAGAAACTAGGGGTCTACCCTCCTTTGGAAGACCCTTGTGAAGGGGAGGAGGATGAGGACCAGTGGGAGGGAGAGGACACGTCTCCCACCAAAGCTGCTGGTGAGAGGGAGGCTCTCTGTCGACAACACTGCACACAGTGTAGCAGGGATAATAACACTGTCTATTCTGTAAAGGAAAAATACACCCCAGGGCACTTTACCACAGATGAAAACAGAACAATGGCATTGTGCCTTGATTCTTTAGGACCGGTTTGGTAGTCAATGTTTTTTTTCTTATCTATTTAGGAAAAAGCAAATCTAAGATGTGTGATATTTAAAAATCTGATTTACTCATTTGATTTTAAAGGTTATCGGAGTCAGGGCAAATCAGGGCAGACGAACCATTACAAATGAATTAATAGCAAATCTTTTATCAGAAATAACACTGTGAACATCAGAGACTGACATTTTACGCATTGTTAGAACATCTAAAGGTGTATTTTTTCTTCGTTTGAACACATTTCTCACAATTTAAGATTTCAGGCTCTTTTTCTTCCTGTCACAAAACGCCGTCAATGCCTCTCAGCCTTGAACAGTTTGAAAAATATACTTATTTTCAAAACTCAGGCCTAATTATGTTTCATCGAAGTTAATGTCTTCTTGACGTCTCTCTGCCCAAGGTAAGTGTTTTAATTTAGATAGACACATTATATTTCACTTATATCATATTTGTTAAAAATCTAGACATTTTATCGCTTCAAAATTTTTTATTTTATTTGTTTCTATTATCTTGGGCTGCAGCAGGTTTCAAGAAAATCACACCAACAGCTTGTATTTTAAAAATTATGAAAAAAGAAATAAATGTAACTTAATTTGGGATTGGGAGCAGGGCCACGCCTCAACCACACCCTCCAAATACCTGCCAATCCTAAACATATCTGCAACCCAACATACCCGATGCAACATTTCCCTTCATCTGTTCACCCTTCTACCTCATCCCTCCCTTTCAACCCTTAATCCTCTTTTCAGGCATCAAGGTTGTCTTCATTTTCACATTTAACAAATATGCAACATCGACTGTGACGACAACTCACTGAAACCCTAAAATCATAGAGCTAGTACAGGTATACAGTGGAAATGCATGTCAAGTACAAAATAATTGTTGCGCTAAAGTACAAATGTGCAAAGTATGAGGACTGCAACATTTAAACTACTTGCCAGAGTGTGGAGATTTGCAGATGTGCAAGTATTCAAGGTAGTGCAAGGGATGCATCCAAAGTACTAAATGTCATTAAACATCTCAATAGCCATTAGGATAAAAGAAGACACAAAGCCTCTGCTAGCTGAAGCCATGAATCACCAACCTGATGAGAGAAAGAACTCAAACCCTCTCTGAAGTGAAAGGTCCTGACACAAAGGGCTTGCCCGTTACAAATGTCCAAAAGCTTGGCATGCTATGAACAGGTATTTTCTTACTGGACACATGCAGCTTTCTATAACATGATCAAACAGATTCAACTAGAATAAGCTAAGACACAACAGTCACCGTAAATTCAATCAAGCTCCACCAAATTTCACATACTCATAGACATCAGTCCTCTGAACATACCTGCTTTGTTTCAGTCAGTGACAATTTTGAAAAAAAAATCAGGATCTTCACCAAAATGTAATTGATTATTCCTTGGCACATACAGTATCTCATCTTTCCAACCGAGTTTTGAGGAAATCCCAAAAACAATCCCAAACCCCAAAACAACACAAAACAACCCACAAACAAACATGACGGGGTGAGGACATTACCTGAATCTGCCATATCTGGTAGCAACAAGGAGATTAATTTGAAATTAATTTCATTGTTAGCATAATCACACAGTTCATGTAAACTTTTTCACACTAGTATCACTTCAAAAGATACTTTGTTATCCATTTTTGAGTTTTCCCTCGTCCCCTCATCCTTTTTTATTCAGTTAAGTACATACATTTCAAGAAATGAGACATAACACTGCTACACTGTTCTTGGACGAAGAGTTTTCAGGCTGACGTGAGCTCCTGTGAGTGTCAACCAGCAGCACAGGTGAAGCTCTGTGCACAGGGAGACAGTGTCATATTAGCTCTTGCCCCAAATCTGTCAGAGGGTACACTCCATGCTGACTGGAGGCCCGGCACCTCTGCCAGTCAGAGAGGCCAGACAGGATTAGTAAGCACAACACACAGCAGTCTGTTGTAGGTGGAGTCTGTGATCCTTTAGTATTCTCCTCCATTTGAACTCATGTTCTCGTGCAGAATTTAAAACCTTCTGACAATCTGTGCAAACCTGATCACAGAACAAACAAAACTAAAATAAAAACCTTACCAATCTTTAGTTGAAGTGAACATTTTGATATAACCGATTCGCCTTTTTTATGCCTCATCTGTTCCTTCAGTCGAGCGACACGGTTCGAGCACGATCTGCGATATCACAGAGAACAACAAAAATGATTGAATTAGATATGAAGTGTTATCTAATCTTCATGTGACATCTGGTGAAAACCCAGTGTCTAAAAAGTGTAAACTTTTAAGGAACAAAAATAAAGTCTCTTTTTATTTTTGTCCAGTTTGAAACAAGGAGCAAAGAAAAAGGAAATTTATGTAAAATCACCAGAACTGTTTCTTTTATACGACTGTTGCCATCTTAACAAGTACTTACCCAATCCCAAATTAAACAAGCATCAGTATATTCTTCTCAATGACAATGAATAAGCAAAAAACAAAGCCGCTGATGGCATTATACAGCCTTTGAGAGGAAAACTGGCAATAGAGCCACGACTAATGATTACTGTCACTTTCTAATAATCTGTTCATTTCTTTGATTAATCAATTCATTATTTGGTTTTAAAATGTTGTTGCATCTTGTCACGTCAATTTCTGCTTCCTCAGATCACCAAGAGACGGCGACCACTGAGCAGTCAGACAAGTTCCACAGTGTGAGAGAGACAGCCAAGCAGATCCAAGCAGCACAGGAGGAGGAAGAAGATGAAGAGGAGGAGGAGGAGGAGAAGGAGGGAGACCAAACTGAGGCGACAACAGTGGAGAACAGTCGAGGGAGTAACTGAGAGCGAGAAAGAGAAAAAGGAGGGAAGGGGAGATTTGGGAAGAGAACGAAGTGGTTGTTGTGTGTTTGAATATGTGGCGACTGAAAATTGAGAAACAAAGATTTCTGTATGTACTCCACCTGAACAGGGTCAGATGGATTAAAAGGAGCACAGAGAGAGTGGGTGTCACATATGAGCGGGTGAGGAATGATCTTCTGACAGAGCAGACCAAGGACGCCTCGTCAGCCCTTTTGTTTATAATGAGAGTAGAGGGGCCAAGGTCAGTGAGACCAAACCTTCCCTAGAACCAGACCTGTCTCCTCCCTAACGCCCCGAGCTCGATCTTAAAAATAAATATAATAAACAAAGGCTGTCTTGTATACAACCAATACAAAAGTTCTTGAAGGTCTTTAAATGAACTTCCAACTTCCCCACAAGCCCTTTGATTACAATGTGCATGCACTGCCACCCTGTGGTAGAAAGCAGGACTGACAACCTTAAACTGGAGTTCCAACCAAAAACAACCTTCACAAAACTGCTTTAAGTTTGAATCTTTAGTGTTTTCACCTCGTTTTTGCAATAAAATTGTTGATTTGTCTGATACACAGGAAATTACATAGTAAATAGTCTAATCCAGCTATTTTCTCATCAATATCATCTTCACTGTTTACTTCTCAAGCTCCTGACATTATATTTTAGAGACACTGAATCAACAAGGAATGACATATAACAGATTACAGGCTTTAATATTTTGCAGCTGGAAGTTTTATTCATTAGAAAAATATTTTTTTTTGAGGCCTAAAAAAGTACTAAAGGCCTCCAAACATTTTTCATAATCTAATCCTCATTTTTAATAATCATACATTTCTGTACTTAAAAAAGAAAATATTTTACCAATTTAAAAGTGATTACTTAAATTAGTAACACACAAATGATTGTATTCGTGTGACTTGTTAACTTCCCTTTGAACAAACTCAGTTCATTTGGGTATTACCAATTGAAGTTTTCTATTATTTTCTGTTTTCAAAAAAAGAAAATAGATGATATAAAATATAAGGGGTGGAGAATCGCTTTATAAATGACCCCAAAAAATATGTATGTCTATAACTGTAAAATTATGAGCAAGGGAATGAATGTGTTGCCATGTCTTAGCACACTTTTCATTTTGAAGCTATACTTAGAATGAACAGGCGATTTAAAGGGCAAAGCTACCTCCAGTTTGTTAAATCTGTGGTTCCCTGTCGTTACCTCCACGCCTCAACTTATTGTGAACTGACGCCCTGATAATAATTACGAAAAATGTCATTTGAAATCCTTTTTTGCATGTTAACACTTTTCTATCGTCACCTTGCTCATGATTTGGGTCATGAGTGTGTTGTAAGAGCTATTTTTCTAATCTGACATTGCTCAGCTCTGTCCTGTTTCTGTAGAAGAGCCTCAAACCAGACACTGCACTGTCTGACACTGCACAAACTTTCTGTTTCTCTTTGTACCGCTGACCAACTTGGTCTTTCTCGCTCATGTTTTGGAGTCAATGATAATCATAAATGTTTTTATTTAGTATCTGTCTAATTTAATTTGATTTGATCTGTAGCTAAAAGGCTCCGTATATAAGAAGGTTTCCTGTCATGTCCCAGGATGAATAAATCGTGCTGTTTGTATCATCTGGGTGAGTGTTTGTATATAAAAAAAAAACTGAGTGACACTTTTTTTAACCTCTGACCTGCAAAAACTGTGGGACGAGTGTGTGTGTGTGTGTTTGTGTGCTGAGGCTCTGACGCAGCCGATGCTGTCCTCCTCCCCCTCCTCTATCCCCTCCCCCCGGGTCAGAAGGAAACGATCGTTGAAAGACGTTGTATGAACTCTTAATTATTTTTCTGTCTTTTCTTTTTTCTTTCATTATCTCTTTTCTCAATGTGATGTGGTTGTTTCAAAGTGAGCAGCAATATGATATCAAAAATAAACCCATTTTTTTCCTTTTCTCCTTTAACATTTTCTGAGCTTATTGTGTGCGTGGGTGTGTGTGTGTGTGTGTGTGTGTGAGTGAGAGAGAGAAATTTGAGTTGATCCATTGTTATATAGTAACTGGTATCAGGACAATCAGACAATGTCATACGACCTGCATGCTAAATTACAACAAATGATACATAATCAAATGAAGGACATCTTTCCAGAAGGCACCTACACTTTATAAATAACTTATCCAACAATGGGATTTTAACATAGATGTTTAAATAATACTTCTCTATTTATTTCATTATGTTTACATCCTTACACTCGTATCCAGAGCTTTTCTAGTGGACCTTTTCTTCAAATTACCTCAACCTACATAGAACACGTTTCAAGAACTTGAATTTAAATGGGGTTTGACGAGGGGACTGTTGGGCCTTGGTGGAGTTAGGAACTCTGAATCACAATCTAGTGTCATTTTATTTGCCTTCTATTCTTTATTTATAACTTATACCTTTTAACTGTGTTTTCATGTGTTCCATTTAAATAATGCTTATAAGTATGTTAAAGTTTGGATAGAGGGAGGGTGCACAAGTGACAAACATGGCAGTTCTGCATAAATTCCAGTAGATGGCAGCCTTCTGTCACATTCGGCTCTTTCAGAGTAAGGCTCAGACTGGTGGGAGCTTCCTTAATGGGGTTGGAATTGAAACTGAGTTGTTCATTTGGGATGAAAGCAAATTTAAAACCTGTCACTTCTGAAAGACAATGACCGGATGGATAAATGGATAAACGACTCTAAATGGGGACATGGCAGCTTGAAAACTGAGATAGTGTGGAGAGAGAAGCCAAATTGCACATGACTAAAAGACCCATGTAGGTGAAGGAGACACTGAAGTGACAGTCAAGACAAGGTAAGGGAGCAAAAGATATTCTTACTCTTAAATTTGGGGAATTTAGAGAAGTCGGAGCGTGAAGACAGAAAAACAAAGATAAATGTGAGAGTGTTTCTTTGATTGACTTGACATGAGTGTTTACAGTATATATGAGTGGGTGGGTGCAAGGGAAAAAAGTAGGGTGGGGTGCTGGAGATGTAGCAGGTGGAAGACATGGTGGAGGCAGAGACAGAGGAGGACGTGGCAGTAGGGCAGTGATTTAATTAGCACCCTCTACCCCCTCCAGCCCTTCACTCATAGCATCAATAATGCATGGCCCCTTGTTTCCACTGCCATAATTAATCCTCTCTTACTATAATTAAAAGCCAAAAATCCCACAAGATGGTTCAGCTTGGCCGGGCACGGATTGGGTTGGCACGGGAACTGATGAAAACCTCCAGAGCCTCACGCACACACACCCTGTGGATGGACAGATCGAAAGACAGATCAATAGTCAGCTCCCAACACAAGCAGAAAGAATGAGGCATCAGGATGAGCCGTAACACACAGAGACAGTGACACACACGCAGGAGAATGAGATGAATGGATTTGAAGGAGCAATGACAAGATCCACTTCCTTGAAGTGTGCATGTGTTTGTGAATGAGTGGGAAAGTGAGGGGTGAGAGAGTCAAGCACAAATCTACCAACCACCAGAAGAAGGAGGAAGGATCCACACACCTACACACACCTACACACACACCTACACACACACATTCTGACACAAGCATCCTGCTCCCAGATGAGGTTTGTCTCTGCTGCTGCAGCCAAAGCCAGACGAGAGGGAGAGGTGGAGCTTTCTGATGCTGCAATTAGGACCACGCAGTCTGGGCGAGCAAACAAGAATGAATATTTCAGTCCGGAGATCTCCATGGGCACCTATGGTGGGGGCCTGGCACACCTACAGACACCCACGCACACATAGATAGATGGAGAGTTACCCATGCTTTCCTCACGGCTGCCAGAACTATTCACCTCCCAATCACAGATGCCACAATTATCACATCAGTATCACTGCGTAAACGATGCCAACTGTTATGCTCACTGAACTATTGAATAGCTTTACAATATCAGTGTTTAGGAGCAGTCGTGGTGGTTCTCCTTTGTGAGAGGAGGTGCAATGAGCGTTCAAGTTTGGCCACATGCCAGGGAACAACACAATTGGTGGAGCAGAGGTCACATCTCATAAGCAACCTAATTTTTTTTCTCCTCTCTCTCTAGAAGGACAGAAATCAGGCCTATACTCCCCTCACCCACTCACCTCTTCAGGACCCTTTAAGCCGTGCTTCACTTCAGAGGCTCCAGCGTGCACGTCCCCTCCACTGCACACACCCACACACAGGACCCGAACAGTGGGAGCACTCCCTCTGGTGTGGGTTCATTGTCGATGCTCCGCGCGGCCCTCCTCCTGCCCCGCCATCCTCGGCCCCATCTCCACTTGATTTATCGCTCTAAAATACCACTGCACTAATTAGTCAAGTAATTAATTAATAGGCATTTGCATTTGTGCATATGCAATTAGGGGGCTGGAGAGAGGAGAGTGCAGATGGGGTCCGGGAGTCTGGTGGGGGTGGGTGGGACTGTGAGTGTGTGTGTGTGTGTGTGTGTGTGAGTGAGTGAGTGTGCTGTATTTCATATTTGTGCCAGCAGAAGTTTGCACTTCTTCCAGAAAGACAAGTGAAGTGCAGGTCATCACCTCACATGTCTGACAGGGATAAAGGGAGGAAAGGGGAGGAGGGGGGAGATGATAAAGGTATATGGAGGTGTGGCTTGATGACTTTGAAAAGCTATTTGACCACAGAGGAAAAAAGAGTGATGGGGATTTTCATATCTTAAAGAGGAAGGGACTCAATTCTCCATTCTGATTTCGAGCACGCAGCCTAAATGAAACAGCACAGCAGGTGGCCCTTGGTTAAGATTAATCCGCATACAAACAAGATGCAAAGTCATTTTAAAACATCATAATTCCAAACAAGCTCTCCTCTGGCGTCTCAATATCAAATCAAAGCCTTCCTGATTGGAGTCGCCTTGAGCTCAGTGCTGGCTAAAGCCACACTGTTGACATTCAGCATTTATTTTGGCAAGGTGACCCGAAGGTTGTTTGGGACTTGTTGAGAAGCATCAACCCCCCCATGACTGCCGTCCTCGCATATCCCCCAATTGCCGTTGCAGCTGAGTTAGGAGAGGGCACTGATTTGGCTGCGTGGCAGTGAAGCCCCTCTACTGTCCCTCCACACACACAAACACACACACACAGACACAATCACCCCACCACGGTTTGGGGTTGTGCCAGGTTACCCTCCCCTCATCCCATAAGGGATGAGACACATTAGTGAATGTGCAGCATCACCGCTCCCTAGCCACAGCTGCCACACAACTGGTGACCCCAGGGATGACCCCCGCAGGCCCCAAAACGCCCCCTCGGTTGCGGCTGCGGAGGAGACGTAGGGGTGATCCAGGCCCAAGGACATGATGAGCTTCTATCAGCTATTTCTCAGCCTCCAGGTCCCTGTTCCCCACAGCCTGGCGGGTGTCTTTGTGCCAAGTTGGACTTGGTGGTCATTGAGCTAATTTCTCCCACATTAACTCCACTAATGTCGGCTAAATAGAGAAATTTCTAAGCTGGGGTGGACACAATGCAGGACGTAGATTACTGTGGGGGACGAGGACGCTGGTGGCAAGGAATTCTTGCATTAAGCCACTGATGTTTTGGGCACCTCTGCCAGCTCCTACCAGCACCAGCGTCCCTGTCATCTACAGCTACTTCCCCCCCTTCCTCATTTTTCATACATCCCTAGTGGGCCTGCACACCTGGGTCTCACTTTCTCTCTCTCCCCCTTCATTCCAGTCAATCTCTGTGTCTCTTTCCCACTCTCTCTCTCTCTCTAATGGTGGCCTCCTGCAGGCACCCCTCACTCAGCACTGCAGGCTGTGATCACCAGTACTATCAGTACTATCACATTCGGACACGGCTCCATTTGTTTGCCACGCTTAAACACACATGCACGCAAACACACACACACACCATGCATGCAGCAGAGCATATGTAATATTATATGTTTCCTGTCTTTGGCTAAGGGGTCATCTGCACCCGCTGCTGTGCCCACAACAAATCACAATTGGTTTTGGTTGTCTTTCCACTGAATACATCGAAGCATAATCTGATTAGGTAAATAAATAAACAATATGCCTTCTGTTCCACGGCCTTAATGCACTTATAATGCATCCCCATCCCCCCTCGCCCCCCACGCTGCCTCTGAACCAGGGCTGTGGCGGAGGCTGAGCCTTGCAACCCACCTTTCATTTGCAGAAGAGTGAATTGATGTAATGTTATAATTGACTTCATCTAGTGTGATCGCATGATCCTCTTATGGCTGATAACTTGTGCAGGAGAAAAGAGCCTTTGACAGGAGATAATTCATTGATTAGTTTTTGTGGATGTGGTTTTATAGCAGCTCTTGTTGGGGCTGGAGGTCACAGTTTATCTACTGTGTTTTTATAGCTTATATAGGCACTCCATGCATGACCCTGAGGTGTGCAGCACTCATATGGGGATTTATAGAGAGTCTATAAGATGTGCATCGACCTGATCACACTCAGACGTATATTTAACTCCTATTATGTGCTCTACATCGCATTGCGTGGTGAGTTCTGGCAGGTGAATGGGGTGAAAATTCACAGGTTTGACTGAAACAAATTGCCTACATCCACGGAAGCAGCAGCACGGGTCAGCAATGATGAGTTTTGTTGTTCCACCATTTTATTTTCTCCCCCTCTCTCTCTCTTCTGTTTTTCCTCCTTTTTTCTGGCTGTGTGAGCGCTAGCGCGGTGACAGATGGCGGAGCCCTCCTCCTCCTCCTCCTCCTCCTCCTCCACCTCCACCACCACCACCACCTCCTCACTCTCTCTCCCTTCTCTCTCTCTCTCTCTCTCTCTCTCTCTCTCTCTCTCTCTCCCTATCTCTATCTCTCTCTCTCTCTCACTCCCTGTGTCTCTCTATCCCCCGGGAGGGCAAATGCGGGCGCATGTCAATCACCGGGCTCTCATGTGATGGCTCTTGCCGGTGACGTGCCAGCCATATGGGCGCTGGCATCGCAGCCTTAGCTGGTATGTAACCCCCGTCCCCGGTAGCTCACAGTTGCCACACACACCCTCACACACAGTCATACACACATACATGCATGCATACTCACACATATACTACACGCAGACGCGCCAGGACGCACACGAGCTCGGGTGATTGGAGTGCGCGCACTGGGGCAGAGAGAGAGGCACCATCACCAGCGTCGTCGGAAGAAAGGCGCACCTACACACACTGACAGTGAGCGTTGCTTCGCTCGTGCGGTCCCTGAAGATGGTCTGAAACTCAAGCGCGTGTTTTTTTATTATTATTATTATTTATCCTCCAGTCCCCTGTGAAGAGCTCGAGACCAGGTAAGTTGGAACACAAACAACACTTAGATAATATTAAAATTAGAACAGTAAATAAACGTGGTTGCAGAAGTGCACGGTGGTCCAAAATGGAGGAGAAATTTAATCTAATAATGAGATGTGTAATTATTCAACGTTGTGTTTCACATCCAAATAGTTCAAGTATACTTTTACTGGATCGCACTGGTGGATTAAATCACCTTTAGCGCGTAGAATCTGCAGGGTAAAGGGCTAATCAATTGGCATGGATCCATATGTATATCGATTCTATATATATTCACCTTATGTCAGTGACTTTGCTCTGTTATCATCGACTCTTTGCGGGGTCTATTTAGGTGATGGCACGTTTTTCTGACCATAAAACTGGATCCACACACACATGCATGTCCATTTTTGTCAGTTTATTGGATCTCCGTATGGGCGCGCTTCAGGTTCTCTCACTCTCTCCCTCACCCTCTCTCTCTCTCTCTCACCCAATCTCTCCCTCTCCGCGTGTCCTTCAACTTTTGACATCCAAATCTACCTGGATTATAAAAAGATAAGATCAAATCCAGCGCTCGAGTCCTTCTCACTCCTCCGGGATCATTTACAGGGAGCAAGTCCTGAAGATTGTGGAGTCGCCACCGCAGGCTGCGAATATAGATCTTACCGGACACTGATTTGATTTCACACATTCCTGCGTTTGGACCTAGTATAACAAAACAAAACAAAAAAAGAGGATGCAAGATAAGAGTCCCCGTGGAGGATCTTCACACCAGCTCCGCACCGAAGGACGTCCTCGCTCCTAACGGGAGATTTATTGACGGTTCTGCCGATGATTTGCATGTTCAACCTCGGAGCAAAATGAAAGGGTGGGACAGCGCCATTGACTGTGACAGGCGGCGCGCAGCGTGATTTATCTCTGTTTGTGCAGTTTTATCTCCCAGCCATCCTTCTCGTCATAACATTGTTTTTATTAAATAAAACCACACTCGTTGTTGTTGTTGCACTAAACGCGCGGAGCTGCTGCGCGCTTTGGATTTCTGTGCGTAAACGAGTTGTGTTTTTATATTTAACGAGGGCTAAAGGGGTACAAGCGATTTCCATCTGCAAAGGGTTAAGGGAAAAAAGTGCTTTGAAATCATGCACTCGTGCATACTGAATTATGTGTGAAATCTATTTCGTGTAAGCTGCACGCTCTGTTAATTAAACGTTGTTGTGTTTTTTTTCTCCTCTCTCTCACTCTCCTAATTGAGCAAACCTCCTGAGCCTGAGATTTAAAAACTAGATTTTGCCCCTGGCACACCCCCCGAGATAATTAACCAACCATCACAGCCTACTTACCTTAGCATGGGCTGCAGGTCTGTATCTGCTGCTGCACTATAATAATGGATGGGAAGTGGAAGGTGTTAAGGAGGAAGTCAATGGAGGCTTATTGAAGCTGTCAGAGATCAACTCGTCGGTTTTTGTGGCGCTACATTTACTAATCGAGCGGTGGGCTGATCGATTTAGTTTATTCATTTTCAGATGTATTAAAAACCATGTTTGCATATAAATTAAATTAACTGTTGGCAGTTAATGGGCGAATAACGGTTTCATTGTGGTTCGTTACAGCTGAGCCAATAGTGATTTTCTTCCCCAAAATAATTATTAGTAAATAAAAGTATTATTATTATTTGTATTACAATAATTATTATTAATGGTGTATATGACAATTATAATAATTGGTCATTAAGAATTGTACGCCATCTTTCCTCTCAGCAGTGTCACTTACAGGCCATAATATTACAATTGCCCTCAAAGCTCTTTTACAGGTTGAGTCAGGATGTGTCTCTAAGCCTTATTTTAATAATCCACCCTGACTTTAAACGGAGCTCGACACGGCCTATCAATTAAATACAGTCCTCCGAGGAGAGGTGCACGGGTGTGGATGAATAGTGCTGGAATGCAGCCAGGAGTGTATATATATGGGCGTCAGGAGGAGTGAAAGTGGGGGCCCCCATGGGACCTGTAATGTGGCCCCTGCCGCTGGGACCCGCTGCGAGAGGACGCGACAGGGCACACGGATGACAGCAGGGATTTAAATGGGGATGCGTCTGGCTGTAACCCAGCGTAAAGCTTTAGGGGATGATTTTTTTTTTGGTCTGTCTTTTTAATTTTTCGTAAGTTTTCACCTTTTTTTGTACTTGAGGTACAAATAAATCAAAGAAGCTGTAATTTAAGAAAAACAGGAGCAAACGTCACCATGTTAATAACGAGATTTATTGACCTTTTATGGTAAAGTTAATACTTCCTCAGTGGAGCTTTATGGTTTGTTCTACAGGGACAATATTCGGGTCTTTATGGTGACCTGCGCAATAGTGAGTTTAACCTCAAACGACAGTGTTTTTTCTGCTATGGAGTCGTGATTTTTTTGTTAATTTCATTATAAATACACATATATAGTGTCCATGTCCGGAGTTTATCGGGCCTCATTTGTTTAAATGTATTTTCCTTCCTTGCAGAGCCACAATGTTGACGAGGCTTTTCAGTGACCCATCGCTGCTTCCCGACGTGCAGAAATACTCCGGCTGGGCGGACGACAGCGACGGAGAGGATCCCAAGCTCAAGGATGATGATCAGGACACTCACGAAGACATGGACGCCTCCGACCTAAGAGGAGGCAGCCTGACTCAATCCGAGCACGCTGGGGAAGACGACGAGGACGACGAATTAGAGGAATTAGAGGAGGAGGACGACGGAGAGGACACAGAGGGGGACAGACCCAAGAAGAGGGGCCCCAAGAAGCGCAAAATGACCAAGGCCCGGATCGAGCGCTCCAAAATGCGGCGGGTAAAGGCAAACGCGCGGGAGAGGACCCGCATGCACGACCTGAACTCTGCGCTCGACAATCTGCGTAAAGTTGTGCCCTGCTACTCCAAAACGCAAAAACTGTCCAAAATCGAGACGCTGCGGTTGGCTAAGAACTATATCTGGGCCCTGTCGGAGATATTGCGCGCCGGGAAAAGGCCCGACCTTGTGTCCTACGTCCAGACGCTGTGCAAGGGACTCTCCCAGCCCACTACCAACCTAGTGGCGGGGTGCCTGCAGCTGAACTCCCGCAACTTCCTGACCGAGCAGCAGTGTCAGGACGGGAGCAGGTACGCATCCGGCTCCTTCTCCATGCATTCCTACCCTTACCAGTGCGCGCGTCTGTCCAGCCCCCACTGCCAGTCGGGCTCAAACTCGCACCCGCTCAGGACGCACGGCTACGTCTCCACATACGATTCTGTGTACGGCGGGAGCGGATCCCCGGAGTATAACAGCCCCGAGTATGAGGCGCCCCTCAGCCCGCCCCTGTGCATCAATGGCAACTTTTCCCTCAAGCACCAAGGCCCCGCGTCCCCCGACAACGAGAAGGGGTACCACTACTCTATGCATTACTCCGGCCTGCCGGGCTCCAGACCCAGCGGGGCCCACAACCTGGTGTTTGGCTCCTCGGGGGCCCGGAGTGGCATTCACTCTGAAAACGTCCTGCCTTACCACGACATGCACTTACACCACGAACGGGCCCCCGTGTACGATGAACTGAACGCGTTTTTTCACAATTAAAAACGAGAAGCCTATTGAGCGTAAACGTTGCAATCAACAATCTATCCACGGCACAGTTTTTGACAAGCGTACCCACCAGGTCATAGAGATTCTGGAGAGATGTTTCACTCGTTATCATTGGTGTTCTCCTTTAATTGATTCAATATTGAACCATTGGTTTGCTATAGTCAGGGATGTAGTGGAGGACAATCCACCTGACCCAGTCTCATTCTGCGCAATAGAATTTATCCAGCTTTGAAAAGGCTGACATAGATATCCAAGAGGAAATTTGATTAACAAATCACAGGACCCCTGAGTGAGGGAAATTCAAATCATCAATGTTTTTTTTAATGTGAATTGTGTTTGTATCGATGGTTGTTTGCGTTTTTGATGACTGGCAGTCAAAGTTTAGCCACTTATTTATTGACCACGACATCACTGGCTGCAGCTGCACCCTGACACTGGCGGCGATTTCCTAAGAAATTAGAAATAAATCAATGAACGAGCTAATGCGAATCACATTTACTCGTCTGTACATGTGATATTTTGAATGGAGGGTGTTTTTAGTTGAAATTGTGAAATGTAAAGAAGTTGCAGTGGGAAATGCTGCATCCAGATAAATGTGCTATAGTTGGGTAGTTTTTAGAAGAATCTGTTCTCCAGCAAATCAATCCAATTGTTTTACATCTATGCAAAACCCAACGAGACCAGAGAGCGAGGCAGCAAGGCCCAGGAAGACACTGGATGTGTTTCATCAGCACTGCTGTTGCACGCACGGGTGCGCGCACGTACACACGTACACACACACACATACACACACAAACGTACACACACACACGCTTGCACAATTGAATTAACACCCAACGAATCTGGCTGGGTTCGCCAAAATGTTTAAACTTCTAAAAACAAATCATCCACATACAATGAAATCAAACATTTTTTTTCATTTTCGTTTTTTACTCTTATTTATTCGTGTTCTGCTACTTGAGCCATTGCACTGTATTTTCATTTAAAATTTCGATTCAATATTTAACATTTTATTTGAATTTTATCTACTGTTGAATAAGTTATTATTATTATCATTATTATTATTATTGCACGTATTTATTGTGTTGTTTTTGTAATTAATGTTAATAGTCGATGAAAACGAAAGAATCCAATGTGTGGCTGATCTTTTTTTTTCATACAATTCAAGTCTTTCAACTTTGTATTCAACCATGTGTGGTAAAATAAAAATGACAATAAATGAGACCGTGAAACTTGATTTTTCTTACAGTAATCTAACACACTTGGCATTCTCTTACCATTTACAAATACCGATTGGAAATTTACAACACTTCTTTATATCGAATTTTCTGCGAATATTCCAGTCACGTGTCTTTGTGGGACATTACAATTATTAAACACTATACAGTTTAAATCTTTTTGCAGACAATAACCCTGCTCCCTTGTTATTATTGGATGATACAAGGCTAACCGGGCCTGGTGCCACAACCTGCAGGAGTTCCTCACAGAGCCTCGGGGCCTTTATCTTATAAACTGGGGCAGGAGGGAGAGGGCAGTGCTGCCATTCTTCCCCATGAAGTAAAATGGTGCCAATGCGTATTTCTTATTAGCTCGACAGACACCTCAGACTTAAAAAAACAGTGTTTAAAAATGCATGGAAAGATTTTCAATGCAGGTTTTAAAGGGGGAAAAACAGATTTGGTGCAAATTTTGACCAGGGATCAGACTGGTCAGACTCTGGACAAGCTGGTAAATAAATACAAAATATCACTGTACTCACAAGGTGATCAGGGAGGTATTTCTAATCATGATATTGTCCTCTTCATGTTTTCTTGACCATTAAGACACGATGTGAGGCGGACAAGTGTTTGAGTACCGTGGAGAGCTCCTGCAGCTGCTCCTCAGTCCTGAGAAGAAACATTTGGAAAAACCCAAATAACCCTGATGATAATACTGCAATACTTTATCATTCACTTTATCACAATACTTCAGAGGCTGGAAAACATATTTTACATTATACACCAACATCTCTGGAACATAAACTTTCTGCAGATCTGTTGGTTTCACGCCAAATTTCGTCATTGGAGCCTTGACCTCTTAAAGAAAAAGACAGACGACGTAATAGTAATACAGGAAAAACTTCAGTTTTTTAACACATATTTTTACATACCTAATATATTCATGGCAGGAGGGCTAATTAAGTTGTAGCCCTACTTGTTGAAAAGTTTGCAAGGGTAAGTTTAATCCTGTGAATAAAATAACAACACCACTGACAAAAAGGTTTTGTACATTTATATAGATGGTATGTTTGATTGCCATGCTTTGACAATGCATTAAACATTAGATATAAATTATGGAGTCGACCCCCCTTTCACAGTTTCACCTCTTAACTTTGAATACACATCTCATATTTATGTCATACAGTTAATAACGGATTTATGTGGCATTATAAATACATGGGTTTATCTGTTTTAATCAATTAAATCTGTATGTTTATTGATGGATTGTAAACAGTACAGGCGTGGCGCGCACACACACGTTAAATGACCACATATGAAAGGTTAGTCTATATAATAATCTTTCTTTAACATACAATGATCAAATGCTACCAACATGATGCACACACACACACACACACACACACACACACACACACACACACACACACACACACACACACACACGCACACACACACCGTCGTTGCCACCCCGGCTGGGTTTGGAGCTCTGCCCCGGGACCCATATGTTCCCCAAATATTCCCTGGTGCTCTCTGCTGCATGCGGACACACACACACACACACACACACACACACACACACACACACACTTTGGATGGCGAGCGATGGTGACCAATATATTCCACCAATACTTGTAACAGCTTAATTCAAGATTATTTCCCAACGTATTTATTTTAAAAAAGCTGAGATTTACGGCCTGGGTGTGGGTTAAATATTGATCGCCAGAGATTGCCAATTAAATAAAACATGTTATTTTAAACAACAGGGAAAAAAGACGAGGAGGATCATTCATTTCATATTTGGAGCAAATGACCAAACTACTAATAATTTCCCAGTAATAATTCTTCCAGCTTGTTTTATAAGAATCAAGTTTCCCAATATATGCAGCTTTGAAAGTTTGGTTATTAATAAAAAAAAGGTCTATTTATTAAAGGAACAAGTCGTTTTCGTGCGTAAAACCTTACCCAATAGGAAGAATGAGTTTTTGAACCAATAATTAAACTTTTAATCAAAAACAACTGCAAATTAAACTCTTTTACAGACCAAATACGCATTAAATAATAGTAATATCTGAAAATACTGTTAATTACAGAGTTTATTATGCAATTAATTACAGTCTCTAAATTGTTTTCCAACGAAAAAATGCGTTTATATGCTGGATAATTAGGAACAAAAATATAAATAATCTGAATTAAGATGATATATCTTCACAAACATCTTCAATTTAATTGTAAATATTTGATTTTAGTTTATCACTTGTGGCTGTATTAGTTTTTAGTTGTAAGACTGTGGTTATTATTTTTGGTAATGAAGAAACGGATGACGGTTTAGTGAGTGAAATATTATTTTTAAAAGAATTCTTAATTAGGCAATAAATTCTGATACAATTTCAGTATTTCGTTAATGTTGTGCATGTTTTAGTTTCATGAATTTCACTGTCCAGTCTTAAAGGGTCATAATAAAACTACCACACTACATGTTCCATTTGACAGGTGCGGGCCTACACTTCTCCCCCTGTGAGTGCACTCGTTAAGTCTGAGCACCTGGTGGGAATCGAACCTGCGGCCCAGCAGTGCTGGCTCGGGTTGTGGAATCCAAACCGCAGAATAAAAACCCCGAGGGCCCCTCTGCTGCTCTGTTACACTTATTTAGGCCTCTATTTTCTTTCTGGCTTCGTCAGCAAAGTAAAAAAAAAAAAGAAAGTTGCATTGCATTTCTGGAGGAAGCCGATGCCAAAGTGAAGCCAAGCAGCATTGGGAGAGGGCATCGATCAAAATACTCCCCGACCCTCCCACACCACCACCACCTCTTCCTCTTCCCTCCACAGTCCAGAGAGAGGAAGACGGAGATGGAGGCTGGCAGGCTGGCGGAGGAGAACCGTGCCAAGTCCCTTAATGTTCCCCAGCAGCAGCACCAGGAGCTCCGGAGAGGGCAACCCAGTGCGTGCGCCAGTGTGCCAGTTCACCGGGCCAAAGTGGCACTGCTGGGAGGAGTCGATGTTTCTTTCCTAATTTTTGCAGCATCTGTTCATTATCCAGGACGTTTAAAAACGAGAGCGCTCATCCCGAGTAACCCTTCACACGCACACGCACAGACTCACACACGCACGGCATTGAGGCATTTTTTGTGAGGAGAGAGTTGGCCGATGAATATGCATACTTCCCCGCTTAATGTTATGTCGTACACGAGCTCATGCATTGAAAGAAGGAGGCTGTGTTGCACCATCAGAATTAAACTGGTTGTTGACAAGCCTTGGATGTAGTAACCTTGTTATACACACACACACACACACACACACACACAAACACACACACACACACACACACACACACACACACACGCCATTTTAAAATAAAATACTACAAAAGAAGTGTTATGCTCAGTTTGTGTGTGTGACATGTCAATAAATGAATGGCAAACTTATTTCTATATAAGCTGTATTTTCTATGTTCTTAATCTTAGTGTGTGTGTGTGTGTGTATGACTTATTTCAAATGTTGTGTTGAAATATGAATGAGTTCTCAGTTGTCTCTTTAAATCACATTCCCAATCAAATAATAATTGATTTAGCACATTTCTACACCCCCCCCCCCCCCCACCCACCCTTTTTGTGTGAATTAATCCTTTAATAATTTGCAGTAATTTTTTGCAAATAAAGGTCTTAACTTGCATTTGCAGTCTGTCTTTGCCAGTCTTGCTTATGAAAGGGAGAGAAAAAAAAACTTCCAGTGACACTCTGTGCTCAGGATGAAAAGTGAGTGAATGAATCTCGCTGTTTAAATTATCATGTTCATGCCCACTCTTTTTCTCACTCAACTTGGTAGAGTGTTTGTCCGACATAACAGTCAATAGTGCGATTATCAAAATGTCACAAGCACTATGGTGTGAATTCCAATTAACGTCTAGCTAAAATAATAACCTAGTGTTTAAGTATTTTTTTGATTTGTTTTTTTGGTGCAAAATGCAGCTATCAGATGAAAGTATGGATGTAAAACATGTTAGGAATTAAAGTGTTTTTGGATTCGATGCAGAGTGGGGGAAAAGATAATCTGGTCAGGAGCTTGTGAGCATTTGCAATCTGTCGGTGATTAAAAAACAAACCATGAGGAGATGCCGGTGAAATGGACGCAGCTCTTATTTAAAAAAACTCACATTCATTTGAAGTTAAGTTGACTAAAATTCACAACAAAACGTCACAAACACGACACTTTGACTTGAAAACTAACATTTTCTGCATGTGCACAGAGGAAACAATCGTGCACACATCGGCCAGCCTCTGTGCCAGACTGTATATGCCAGTGCCCCCCCCCCAATAAACACACACACACTGGCAGACAAGGGAGCAGGCCTGTCACTGGCAGGCCGTTCAGAGGAAATTCCACAACATCTGTTTGTTATCACACAATGGGGCACGGTGCAGCACGGGCAGTGGGGCAGAAGACGAGGCAGGAGCCTAAACTGAGAGTGTGCTATACTGCTGGAGGTCCTGCCAAGGGAGAGACGAGGGGGCTCCAGGAGGAGGAGGAGGAGGAAGGGGGGGAGGAGGGGGCAGGAGGTTGGAGGTTGGAGGGGGGAGGTAAAAGGGGCAGGAGAGGACCGGATAAAGGATGGACTGAAAAGACAGAGGTGGAGATCCGGTTGAGCGCCAGGTAGGTTTCAGGCCTTTGGCGGGTGGCCAGATTCAGGCTTTGCATGGGGGTTTGGTTGGTGCCAGATGTTGACGTGTGTGTTTGCAGGGGGTGTTTGTTCAGAGACTACAGAGTGTGAGCAGAAAGTCTTCTTGACCTGTCCGACAACTCTTCATCATCCTCACCCCTCCAGTCGCGGCATGCTCCGGAGGGTCCGGCAGCGGGGTGTGGCTGGCCCCTGTTTAGGAGGTTAAGTAGGAGCGTGCACAGGGACGCAACTGGATCAGAGGGGGGTGAGGGGTGGGTGCCGTGCATGGGGTGGTGGGGGGTCATTGCTGGTCTGCACAGATGGCGTGTGTGCATGCGTGCGTGCGTGTGCGTTTGTTATGATAGGGTTGGATGATGCCCTGGTCACATGGGCAGCAGTAATTGGCCTCCATATTGACCAGTTTGCAGTGCTGGGGGGCGGGCAGTCTCCCAGCTGGACCTGTCAGATGGCATCGCATGCACCTCACTGATCACCCCCCGGACGACCTCCGCACCTCTCCCCCTTTCTCCCTTTCATCTTCCCCCCTCTTCTTCCTCAACCCTTCATCTCGCCTCCTCTCCATCACCTTTAATCTCATGTTGCCCGCCTCCTCTAGCCATCACAGGGACGACCCGCTAGGTCCATCACATCCTCTTTTCACTGCTTCTCCAAACTTAAAGGGAAGCCCCTTCACAATATTAACCTATAAACTTCTTCCTGAGTAAGTTGTTCTATTGTTCTTAATCTGCGTTGATAAAGATGAGAATGCAGGAATGTCCATATTTTTACCAACAAACACATTTCATCTGGAACCTTAATCCTGAACCAAATCTGAACAATTCAAGATTCAACATCCAAAACTTTATTATCCAATAATGCAGGCATCAATGGAAAGTTATCTTTGAGGAAGAATGTGATGAGAGAATTAAAAAAGGCAATATGTAGATAATATACACCTTTCATGACAGAAACATTGTTTGAAGAGAAATGTAGGGTAACAGGTAATTACAAGAAAATGTAAACTATTTATGCATTTTGTGTAAGGAGATTTTAAATAAACATATACATATATATATATATGCATATATAGACTATGATATTTAGGCAGGTAGGGTATACAAAATACACCTAAAATGAGGCAAATACTCAATTTCAATCAATTCTCAAACTGGCAGAAAATAGAAGCGTTTCATATAAATCATCTTGATCGTAATGAAATTTGAGCAGATCACCCAGATCAACAAACAGCCGGTTAATTTCAGGATGATTCTTTTGCAAAACCTTGCTTACAATCACCTCACCTGACTGGTACACTTATTTAAAGGAAAACAAATATTTTTATATATTAACAGACCTCTGTGGATCTGACTGACTTCTAGCGTGGTATCACCCTCCCACCCGGAGCAGTAATGGTGTGTGTTTTGCTGTGAGATGCCTGACTGTGAGGAGTTAGCGCTATAGAAAGGATTTCATCCCAGACTTGGCAGGGGAGGGTCTCTGGGTAAGTAGAGAACAATCGTCTCTCCTTCGGTCCTGTCAGCCAGCAAACACAGAGAGCTGGCACACGCTCAGTGGGAAAAGAGCGGGAGTGACAAGGTGGGGTGGGGGGGTGCACACACACACATATACACACTCACACACACACTGTTATACACTCATCCCCTCCACGCAGGACCAAAAATGGGTTCTGATGATGCCGCAGAGGATTGTGGGATGACAGGCTGGTTCTGCGAAGTGGATGGGAGGACCTCATGAAAATAGTCTGTAAAAATGACCACGGTGTTAGCCTGCTGTCAGACTAGCAGACAGACAGAGAGAGGGAGGGAAGGAGGGAGGGGAGAGAGGAAAATAGAGATGGAGGAAGAGAGGAAGAGATTGGCAGAGCAGCACAATGTCTGCCATGGCTGCCCCCGCTGCCAGGAAACGCTCACACGGGAATACATGTAGAAGAGTTTCTGTGTGTGTTCAATATACACTCGTGTGGACAAGTGTTTGGATCCTGCAGCTCCTTCGCTCTCTGTGCTCAACACATGCGAATGCAGGAGTCTGAACTGCATGCTGTGTGTGCATGCATGCATGTGCGCCTTTATGCGTGAGCAAGAATGAGGAGGTGGAGGAGGAGGAGGACGAGGGGGAGAGGAGGGTGAAGTGTGTTTGTGTGTGAGTGTTTGTGTGGAGGAGGGGTGTGTGTGTTTGTGTGCACGTTTAAATTCTGTGACATCTGTTCATTACAACTAGAGTGTGTTTATTTTTATACAGCCAGCCACAAGCAGAGAGCTCGACTGGCACCGCTGGTTAATGTACCAGCCCGCTACGACGGGGAGGCAAATGAAATATTAAACTAACAGACAGAGAGAATGAGAGGAGCGAGGACAAAGGGAGAGAAAGAGGGAAAATGATAAGATAATATGTGACAAAAAATGCACGTGCACAGTGTCTTCACTCACGCACACAAAGTCTCCATCCTGTCTAATTAAGGAGAGAGACACAACCAGTGCAGAGGCCTAGAAAACTTCACTCTGCATGAGTCGCTGCGAGAAAGAACAGAGACGTGAAAATGGTTCAGGACAGGTGATGCTTCATGGAAACAGAAGGATGTTTCTGGGCTTATCCTCATCAAACAGAATTCACGGCATCATACGCCGAATGTACAACATATGGTGAAAATTGAAAAATCAGTTCACACTTCAAGCAGCAGACAACATTCAGAATTTGTCACCACACTTCTGCACCAAGGTCAGTGCTTGTTTGGTGTATTTACTGTGTTTAAAAAGTGTTGTACAGAGGCAGAGTCGTCTCACACAAGTCATTACCAGAAAACACACAACGTGAAAGCGACAATGCGAATTGCAAAAGCCACAACGCCACTGTAAAAGCCACAACACAACTGTGAAACACACACGCAACACAAAAAAGCCACAAAACAAATGCATAAGCTAACTGCAAATGCTACAATGCAAAAGCCACAGTTCATCAGTTAGTCAAGAAATGATAGTGTGTATTTTGTCTTCAGACTTATTGTATAAGTGGCCTCCTGAGCACAGCACACTTGGAATTTGTGAGCACATGCAAGTGTTGTAGCGTTAGTTTATCTTTCCTATGGGGCTCATAATGACCCGTCTGCTTTGTTACCCAGCAGCAAAAAAGTTAAGTAATAATTGCTGTTTGTAGGTTTTTGAAAAAACTACTAAACCAATTGATTGAAACTACTGGGACTGCTGGGCCTTGGTGAAGTGCCATTCTAGTTATTCCTGCTTTGGTTCCCCTATGCATGGATGACCAAAGTAGAACAGGAAGCGTGGCAGCGATGTCTGGTTACGAGGCCACAGCGTCGCTCTGTCCTGCTGCAGCTCCACAACTCCTGACCAAGAGGGTGAACAGTAGAAGCAGCACAGCACTTCTCATCATTCAAACCAGACCTTTGTATCAACAAGCCCCCCTGCACTCACCCCCCAAAGCCCCCACCGCTCCCTCCACTTCCACCGCCCCCAGACCCACCACTGCACCGGCCCCACTCTCTCCGCTCCCCTGGGACAGCCTGCTCTGGAATGCCGCTCATGGGGAAGAATCTCGCTGCAGGCGCTCAATATGTCACATGTGTCTCAGAGACGGAGAGTGAGGGAGACTGAGAGAGGTGTGGCAGGTACAGTGTAGTGCTTTTTACAAGGCGGTGACAGGTTGTCTGTGTGTGTGTGTGTGTGTGTTAGTGTGTGTGTGTGTGTGTGTGTGTGTGTGTGTGTGTGTGTGTGTGTGTGTGTGTGTGTGTGTTACACGTTAAGGAGCAAGGACATTTTGGGAGAGGATATTTTGGTTGGGCCTCACAAATACTACTGAGGTAAAAGTGGATTAGGGTTAGTCATTTATTTGGGATGGTGGACCTAAATCTGTTCACACAGTTGCATTATGGGAACAATAACCAAGTTCCTATTATGTAAATCATTACATTTTAAGGTGAAGACATGCATTAAGAATAGGTTATGGTTTAAATTTAAGTTAAGGTTAAAGTTATGGTTAGGCAAGGTTAGGTTAGGCTACGTTAAAATTCAAGATAAGGATTAGATTAGGATAAGATTATGTTTAGATTTAGATAGATCACCAGGAAATCAATGGTATTCAATGTAGTGTCCTTTAAAGTCATTGAGACATTGGTGTGTGTGTGTGTGTGTGTGTGTGTGTGTGTGTGTGTGTGTGTGTGTGTGTGTGTGTGTGTGTGTGACAGATCCCCAGATTAAAGGTTTAAAGGGTTCAGATTAACAGGCTCAGGACACAGCGCCCTGCTCTGAGCAAAAGGGAATTAGGATGGCATTAACGTCTCCTCTGCACCAGCACATTAGCCATTCATCACCGTGTGGTTGCACAATCAGTACCAGGCCGCCCCTTATTCCCCTCTGTGTTATTGCATTCATGACAATGTTAACATGGTAGGATGCTTTGTTCGTTAAATATCAATTACTAGCACACATTTGTCACGTCTTTCATTTCTAAAACATTTCCAGGAACTAAAAAGAAGTACATTGGTTCAGCACCAACATATAAAACGTGAGTGTATTCAACTGCTGACAACAAACACGGTTGAAGCCAAAATGCTGGTGAGCCACAGCTGGCTGCTACACTGCGCTGAAATCTCTTCGCCAACATGTCAGAAAACAGAATTGCCCTGCGATAATTAACGCATCCTAATCGGCATCCAAACAACAAGTCGGACAGTGTGAGGTTGTGTCTGGAGGAGAGAGGGCAACTTTTAGCCAGTTACATAAAGTTATTTCTGGAAGGTAGAAATTTCTCAGAGACAACACAGCAGAGCCAGAAAAAATATCTGTGTATGTATTGTGGTTTGAAGCTTGTTTGGGCAAATATTTGTCATCATACACGCGGACACCGGAATGGAACAAGTCACCATTTGAGTTGCCAATTAAAAACACAGTAAGCCAAAAGAAGCTGAGTGGAAATGAGGGAGTGTAAAGGCTCACCGCGCTGTAATATGTGTTTTCACTGAGCTCCTCCTGAAGGGACTCAGTTTGAAACTAAACAAAAACAAATCTTTAAACATTAACCCTCCAGTGAAAAAGAAAAAAGGAAAATCAAAACACAATCAATATTTTTATAATTGCAGTGTATCAAGGGTCATGCCGATTAAAATAACCTCTACAGAATCATCATCTGAATCTGCAGCTCCAGCAGCTCGGTTCATCCTCATCACTCTTTGCAGGAGGCAGATGGTTTAAGTAAGTTATAGAAATCCACTGTGCACTATACTGCTCAACACACAGTGAGGCATTTAGCAGCTAAAGAGCCAGATATTGTGTTAAAAGCCACAACAATTAAAACAGGAGCAAAACTCTCCAGCCCAGCAAGCCAGAGCCTCATGTCTTCCTTGGAAACAACTAACTATAACTGATCTACTCTTTGTGTGCTTAATTCTGCTGTAGATTTATTTTCAAATAGATAAAATGTACATTTTTGCCAACATATGCCCAAGCATATGACCAAGACAACTCTGGAATGGCTTCGGGACAAGTCTCTGTCTGTCCTTGAGTGACCGACTCAAAGCCCAGATGTAAAACTCCCAGAGAACATCTGTGGAGATTCTTCCCATCCAATCTGACGGAGGTTGACAGGATCTTCCTGGATAAATGGGATGAACTCACCCAGGAAGAGTCAGAGCTGCAATTGCAGTCAAAAGATCATGTTTCTTCTACAAAGTACTGCAATGAGATATTTCAGTTATACACCTGAAAAAACGCCTACAAACATATTTTAACTTTGCAATTAAATCTAAATCACAATAGAGTCTGCAAAACACTTTCTGAAGCCAGAAACATGACTCCAAATGTATGATAATGTTGCTCTGGGACTACACTACAGGTTTCTCATATTTAAGAGTGAAGAAATACTGTGTTCACATTTCTGCTGAAATAGCCAAAGAAGTAATTTCAGGTTTAAGAATCAACAAGGCATATTGAAAATTTGAGAAATGCAAAAGCACCACAGTGTGAAACACAGGCTAGGAATCCTCCCCTCATTTTACACTGAGGTGTCACCATGAATTTGGCATCATTGAATTGATGTTTTAAAAAATGCAGATGAAACACCTCACACAGAATAACACGTCTGATTCACCGAGGCGCGGCACAACTCTTCAGCCCCGCAAACTCTTCCATGTTTTCCGGCGCGTGCCAAGAGAGATGTGAAGACATGGATTGACACACCATCTCTCCTCCAAAGCCTTCCTCCTCAGCCTCGCCAGATTAAGGGATTACCAGGCAAGGCGAGCACTAAAGCTGGCTAATTCTCACCCAAGCACAGAGCGCTCAGGCTACCCAGAGCCCCGCGGAGCCCCGCTCTCCTCAGAGCAGCTGTGTGGTGGAGGGAGGGATGGAGCCCCCTCCCTCTGAGGAACCAGAGGAGAAGAGATAGAAAATCAAAGCATCACTCAAACAGCTTTCTCTCCATGGCGCTGATGATTTTTCTGTTAATTAGCACAAACTGCATATAGTTCACACACAGTCAAACTTCTTCACACTCTGTGTAGACCACAATTTTCAGACGTAAGATTTACATGTCAATCTCATATTTTTCTTTTGCTCTTTAGTCCTTAAAGTGAGCGTGTGTCAGAACTTTAGCAGCATACAGATCTTTATCTTTATCTTAATGCTTTAGATTTTTCCCAATCTTCTGCTTTTGTTTTCAAAGTATCCCACATAAACTTGCTGCTGCAGAACATTACAAATATATATATTTGTGGTGGTTTTTCTTGATTCAATAGCTGACAATAGAGAGATGACAAGGAAATAAGTGGAGACAGAATAAGGTGAAAGACAAAAGGCAAATGTCCGAAGCCAGACATCATCAACAAACATGATTTCATGGTGCGTGCTGCAATGGACATTTTTATATTGTCATGTATGTTTGTTCTATAATGATTTAAATGAGAAACATCTGTGATCATGTTATCTGAAACTTATCTGCTCTTCTCCTGTTTTGGCTTTGTATCAAACAGAAGAAGCTACTGAGCTCGGAGTGACCTTCGCACAGTGGAACTGGGAGAAAAACTTCAATCGCTCCGACCACTTTGAGCTGGTTCTGTGTTCTCACGTCCTTTATCTTTCTGCTCAGACACCTGCTGAATGATTGACCCATTTGCAAAGTCTTGAATTAAACTCAAAAGACAACTCGGTTTTTGTTTAATTTCCACCACAGGAGCTTCAACTCGTGAGCCAATATAGCATCTGCATTGTTAAGATGTTATTGTTTAATTAGTTCATTTTGTGGTTGTTTTATCCTTTTTTGAAGCACTTTGTAACTGTGTTAAAATAAGTGTTTTACAAATACATCTTATTAGTATCATTTTCTCAGGAGAATAAAGTTTATGTACATCAAATACAATTAAACCCGGAAACAAGACAGAATATAAAACAATCGCTCCCCTCAATCTGGGTCCTAATGAGATAATGTGATCTTTGCAGTTACACTGATTAGGTTCCATCAAATGACAGGTCGCGCTGTTTTGCCAAACACAGCTATGTGCCACCCTATCATAGCGTTAGGGTAACATTCATGGAAGTGAACTTTCACACATCTTCATTTTAATGGTGACAGAGCTTTGTATTGCAGTTTATGATTTTATCCTTAAATATGACCGATCTTGTGCTTTCTACCTTTTTTCATCTAACTGAGATGGAAGGGCTATCTAGAGGACTAGTCCAACCATGCAGTAAATGGAGCATCATTTATTTAGCCATCAAGAGCTGGTTACTAGTCGTGGTAGAATTTATTTGGCTTTTATTTGAAGGAGATCCAACCCCAACACCTACAATATTCATTACTTTGGTTGGACAAAGGTTGTAGATTAGCCCGGACACAAAGGCACACAATGAGGCTTAGGAATATGATTTCCCTGCAGTGTTCCATTACACCCATTCATCTTAAGTTTGCGTGCACTTTGGAGACCTAAAGCAAGCAAATGGCATCCATCTCCGCTCGTGTACGGTAAACAAGAGGAAAAGCGGTGAAAGAAAGAGAGAACGAGAGAGACAGGGATAAAGACGGAGGAAGAGAGGGGCCACGGTTTGGGCGCGTGCTCTCCAGCGGGCAGAGGACAATGCAGAGCTGGCAGAGTCGGTGCCGTGTGCCAGAGGGAATAGAGTGCCACATGGTGCCCCTTATGAGCAGGGCCAGCCTGGAGGGGGTTGAGATGGGCCACAATGCATGTGCACGTGTGTGCGCTTGTGTCTGCTTTTGTGCATGCACGTGTGCGTACATGTGTATGCATGACCATCCCTAAATATCTAAAAGGTGCAGAGACAAGAAAGATGCATCTTCAAGTTTTCGATGGAAAATATGTAGATTGATGTGTGTGTGAGTGTAAAAGTGGTTGTGTGTGGGTTTGTGTGTGTATATAAGGGAGGGGGGGTACACAAAGGTGGGGCACAGGGTGTGTGTGAGTGTGTGTGGAGTGGGGGGGAGTCCCAGTTCCCCTTTGCATCTTAAATTCCTCAACATCTGTTCAACCCTTCTCTGTGGTAGCAGCAGCGGGTTGTGATGTGTGTGCGTTACGCGTGCATGCGTGTTCATGTGTGTCTGTATGGGTGCATATGTGTCGTGTGTACGCATGTGTGTCTGTCTGCATTATGTGCATGCTCTGCTGAAGGCGCTGGTTGTTACCCGCACCTTAATTAGAAGGAGACAGAGACTCATTTTCGACAATACTTGCAGGTAATGTGGAGCGCTCACACCGAACACAAACCCATTCATCTCTGAAAGCGGCGACTCCTCTGCTCCCAGGACCGTGACCCAAATTACATCTGGAGTTCAATAGCTCTGATCAAAACCATAGTTCGCAGCGAGTGACACAATAAAATTAAAGCATACTCTTCCATCACGTTCAATTGGGAATCATTTGAGGAGTGTGGCTGAAGCAGGGCAACAGATGAACCAACTAGGTCAACCTGAATGGCTCAAGAGTGTGTCCTTAGCGATCACGGGTACGCCTGAGTGCATTCAGCACAGCCTTTCTAGCACAGATTTGAAGAAGACACTCAGAGATGTGGGTTAGCATTAGCATGCCATGTGTACGTATGAATGTGGAATGACAAAGATTTTTGAGATGAAATATTTAGGTCCTGTGCGGCACCTCCTGAGCGAGAACGACAACAGTATCAAATCCCAAACATACATAAACTATATCGTTCTGGAGACTGTTGAATGTTACTGTTGCTTATAACTTCCATTTAATGTCACTTTGAACTACTCTTCCACTAAAAACTGGACTTTTTATTACACTGCATTAATTCAACACTGCAGCGAATCAGTTCTTTGCAGATTTTGTGTGTAAAACAAATTTTGTGTGTTTGTTGGTTGGTTTCTTTGTCAAGCAGGAGTACACAGAAACAACTGAACAGATTTACACAAAACTTGGTGAAAGGATGGGACATGAGCCAATTAAGGGATCTGCGGATCTGGATCGGGGGTAGGTCCAGGAATTTCCTTTCATTTTCTTTAACATTTGTGTTTGTGTTGATTTCTCAGATCAAATGTATTTGGCACATTTAGGAAAATGCTTACACACAGACACTCTCACACTCGTCCACAACCTCTTTGACAGACACCATCCATTCAGCACCCCTCACTAACCCTGGTGCCAGTCTTATGCCACCTTGACGCCAAGCCTGCCAAACTTATGTCACATCGGGGCAGACCCCGTGTCAACTCCTCATAGTACATATGCCAACCCGATGCCCTCCGCACGCCAACCTCACGCTACATCGGTGGCAATTCTCAGACAACAATATGCCAAACAGGGGGACCTCTGCTTGGCCCGGCCTAGCGAATCCCGCGGCGGCGACGCTGCCCACTGGAAGTGGAAGAGGTCATAAGTGGCTCGTGAATTACGGGTTCAAAGGCAAAGCTGTTGTTTTGTTTTCTTCTTCAGTGGATGCAATTAGCAGCGAAAATCCTGCTCCCGAGCTCCGCTTAAGCTCTAATCTCAGAGTCTGTGGGTTCCCTCCAGTCTGCCTGTCTACCAGCCTGTCCCCCGCACCAAAGCCCCTCACCTCTGTCTCTCCCTCACTCACTCTCTCTCTCCTGATGCCTGCTGGCACTTTGGGAGCAGTGCCCCTCCAATCCCTGTACCCCCACCACCCTACTCCACTTCCCTGACTCTAACCCCCCACCCCACCACCACCACCCCCTCCCATCGTCCCCTCCCTCCTCCTCCTCCTCCTCTGGATGCCAGCCGACGGCCCTCACAGTGTGGCACGCCATCTGCTGCCGCCCGCCCCGGCAACCCATCCACCCCTCCCCTCCTCGCTAACTCTAGCCTACCCCGCGCCCACCCCCCCCCACCCCTGCAGACAGCAGCTACCCACAATCCCCCTCTGCCTCGGCCGCACGGTGCACAGAACAGGAGGCTTTCGCACAGATCACTTCATCCCCTGATGCCCCCGCCAGAAAGGAGGAAGCTGAGGAAAGGGTGCATGTGTGTGTGTGCATGTGTGTGCATGTGTGTGTGTGTGTGTGTGTGTGTGTGTGTGTGTGTGTGTGTGTGTGTGTGTGTGTGTGTGTGTGTGTGTGTGTGTGTGTGTGTGTGCATGGTGAAGGCGGCAGTGGGCTTTATAGACAAAGTAGTCAGGATTTTGGTTCTCTGTGTAAATAAAAAAAAAACAACACACATACTGTAGATGAATCTCAGCACGCACACTCAAAAACGCACACATGCTCTAGGTAAAACATACTTGTATCTCTGTCTCTGGTTAACATACATGCTCACACATCCCTCTTGCTCTTGGTCACACATTAAAGTTAGTTAAAGGGTCAATCCGTTTTGGACCATATCATTTACAGGCAAGCATCTGGTTTGAATCCTGTGTATATTCATGGCCTATTTTAACAGAGTTTCATCACCAGTAACATGATTTAGAATCTATTTTGTAATTTCAAATACCAGCAATTGTTCCCTGGATTGACATGCCCTATGAATTTTGGACAGGTTCCTGTCTTGTATGTTGAATTTTCATGTTTCATCTCCATCTATATTTAGATCACAGATTGTTCACTGTAATGCAGACATGACACTTTGCTATATTTTTGCTCATCAGAAATGAGACGCCATGCTGAAGAAGCATCTGACGTGACGGGGAAATAGTAAAAAAAAAAAAAAAATCCGTAGATATAAATGCAAACGCTGATGCCGTTTGGGATCAGACAGCATCTTTGTGTCGGCGTTCTCTGATCACCATTTAGCTTTGAAAAAGAGAGAGAAATAGGAAAAGGGACATCAGACTATTGCAGGATATCATGAGAGACAGAGAGAGAGAGAGAGAGAGGAGGAGAGAGCGGTTCTCCATCCATCTTGTGTGGGTATGGAGTCTCATGGCTGGCACTCTATCCATCAATGAGCGCAACATTAACTCTCTGGATCAGAACCAACATCCCCAGATCTCTCTCCATCTCTCTTCCCCTCCCCTCACTCTGCTAAATACACACACCAACACACTCACTTAGTATTCCACTGCCATCCATGAAAAACCTCAACATCCACCTCTCTACCTTCCTCTCTCTCCCTCTCTCTCCCTCAATCAGACACACTCACACACACACACAAACACACACACCAGGACCCCATTGAAATCAAAGATATTTTTAAACATTTGCACGTTCGCTGAGTTTCCCCCCTCCTGTCACCTCATCTCTACATACCTCCGCCACCCCAGAATCTAACCTCGTCAGCCCCTCTGATGTCTGGGCTTGTCTCAATTCACCTCCTCTTTTTCCCCTCTCCAGATCTCCTCTCCACTGAGCTGCCTGATCCGCTCCTCTCTTTGTCTCTCTCCCAGTTGGTGTTAATAATTTAACTACTGAGCTGCTGCAGAGCTGGCTCCCGTCCAGGCCTCAGATTGGCACTGTCTGTCTATTTATGACACTGTGTGGCGGCGCACATGTGTGGGATGTGCAAGAGTGAGAGGAGGACTATGCGTGTGTCTGTCTTTGCGTGTGTGTGTGTGTGGGTGAGGATATGCATGTGTTCCCCTATTAGTCTCCAGCCAATGGCAAATTAGCCTCCAAAGCCACAAGACTGTCGCCTAAATTGAAGTTAGTAAGAAAGACGAAGCCCAATTCTTCCACCAAAGACGTGATTATTTAAGTTACTATTCACACAGTGTGGTTAGTGTTAGTGGTGGAGTGTGGGACACTGTCCACAAGACAGACAATCACAAGAAAGGATATTGTGTTAATAGCTAGTTTAACTTGTGATGTAAGAACAGTGCATGATGCTGAAATCATTTAACATTTATCTTTAAATAATATGGCCAACAAACCTGTTGCTGTTGTTTTACAATCCAAATGAGTCTGTTAAACTGATGTCATGGTTTGGGAATTGATGCTCATCATATTCTTAGTTTTACACCCCCCTGTTTAAAAGACTTCCAGAGAGATGAACGTGGCTATCAAAGATAAAGGAGGCAGCTAGAGAGGAGGAAGACTAAAGGATGTCGTATCAGATTTGAAGCTACAGTAACTATAATGTCCAAAAATCCTCAATCCAGAGACATGAAGGGCAAACAAAGAGACATTTTCTTACACTTCATTGAAAACAATGCCTCGTCTTTAAAAGAGCAAAGAAGGAGCTTTGTGCCCCAAGGCCCCCATGAACATGCAAAATCAAGTATTTCTATGTGTTATATATATGTTGGTATTGGTGGTTTTTACAGTACAGAACAGTTTCAATATTTTTGTTGAAAAATAAACAGATATTTAAGTTTTTTCATGGTCAGATTAATTTAGTTTAATCTTAAAATGATAGTGTCTCACGTTCATTCAATGAAAGACTTTGTATGTATTCTCTATGTTAACCTAAACTCACACGTTTCAGATTCAGCAGATCTGAAAAAAAAACAAAAAAAAAAACGAGGTGACATTTCCGAAGCAAGTGTGTGACACGGTGTGAATCTCGATGCCACCTCCCACACCTCTCACCCTCCCACCATCCTGCCCACAAGAGAGAGAACTCTGCCGGGTAAAAACCAGCGAGAGAGAGCAGCTCACGACGTCCATGCATTCATCCCTGTTGTCATCAATCAATCTCAGAATCAGCAGTCATACTTTTCTAACATCACTTACATCATCAAGTGGGGAAAAAGTACATTTCCTGAGGCCAGTTTTTTGGATTGCGACCCAAAAGAATGAGAACTACTCATCGCTGACCTTGTCATATTTATCATTTGCTCACATTGCTTTGACACATTTATCCTGTTACCTTCTCTAAGGTGTAGCCAACAATTAGGGATTGTTTTCATTTGTTTTGCCACAGATGTCTCTACCAAAGTCTTATAATATTGTGTTCACTTGCAGATCTGGTGCGTTGATGTGGCGTTAAGGCCCTCAGTGGGATTCATAGTAAACAGACATATGCAAGGCCGCCCACCGCTCCACCTTATCTATATTTTGATATCTCATAAGGGCCTTTCACACTTGCCGGAAAACATAAACACACCACGTACGTGGCTGCATGCACACAGAACCTGCACTGTCATTAATTTCAAAGATGGAGGGAGGTCAGCGTAGCAGACGGTGTTTGTGTGTCTGTGTGCAAGCATGTGTACAGGCTCGTATGGTAGTAGATGTGCTCACATGTATGCATGTATGTATGTATGTGAGTGTGCATGTCATTGGGGGGAGGGAAACATGCATGTGCGCACACACACACAAACACGCTCCGGTGTTGACAGGTGGCTGTGGTAAAGAGGTGGTCCCTGAGCTGGGGTCTGCCTGTCTCTGGCTGAGAGAGAGAGAGGAATAAAAAGCTCCCAGCAGCTGTCGCCCTAATTCCTCTAACACGGTGCTTGTGCTCTGATTAGAAAACAGATCTGGCCTCTAATTTACTCCTGACACCAACTAATGCTCTATATCTCAATTGCTCCGTCCCTGCTCGCCACTGGCCTGCCTGGCCGGACACGCACGCACACACACACCTTAGTGACTCAGAGGGCCAAGAGACACGCAGGAAGAAAAGTGCACAAAACAAGCACCTGAGCGTGACTAGAGAGACGAGGGGCGCTCATCTGGAGTCACCTCGACACATCACGCTCAGTTCTTCAGATGTGAGGCTGGATTGTTCTTCTGCTCAGTCTGCAACACAGCTAACTGTGCTCGAAGAGTCAAGCGTGCTGCTTTGTGGACGGCAGCCTGAAGGTACCAAAGTCCCTGTGTGTAAAACAACATGCCACGGAACAGTTGATTCATCTGCCGGATTTTTCTCCTGAATGACTCATAAAACAAACCCATGACTGAAAATGTTCCCTCAGAGCTGTGGTTCCCTCACTTCTTGGCTTAGAATGAAGCTGCATCTGCACGAGAGCCACATCACATGTGTTGCATATGTCTACAGGCTGTGAACAGTTCAAACACGAGTTGATTATTTTTCCCTCTTATCATGTTTTCATAACTAGTTATTCCCAGATCTTGGCTCGTGACTGAGGGTGGCCGGGTCTCTGCTCTCAGAGCCACCAAACTGTGGAACAGTCATGGATGACACATGCAGACAACGTCTTAGTATCTTTAAAACCTCTTGATATTTTAAGTTATGTTATTCTCCTCTGTTTTATGAACTGATTATTTCTATTTTGCTTTCTTGTTATTTAAATTTCCACTTTTCATTCAGTTAAAAATGTTATTTATCATTATATTATATTGGTGGCAGCCGTCATCCCTGACCCTTAAAGAATAAGCAGTACAGATAATGGATGGGTGGATGGATGACATTTTAATTTACATTAAAACTATCCAATCAGATTTTTTTTTTTTTTTTTTTTTTTGCTTTCTGACAGTTTCAGCTTTTCTTTTGTTTTTGGTCATAGTTATGATAATGATTAAAAACTATGTAAACAAAAAAGCTGAAATAAAGAGGCCAATCTGTCCAATTCCCTCCATGCTGTGTGTTGCTATAGGACAGAAATCTAATAAGTATGATACTGCAGAGTGAATCATTTTAGCCTCATCTTTTAAGAATACACACATATATACATATATATATATATATATATATATATATATATATATATATATAAACTTTGCATATTTAAATTAAGTTTAGAGAGAGGAAATCACTGATTGGATAAACATGTATAATTAAGCAAAAATGTGACATTGATGTATTTGAAACCCCAGAGACGAGAGGAGGAGGAACTGCTCGTGTTCAACTAGTCTCTCTAACAAGAGCCTCCTCTGAGAATTTCCTGCAGGAGGGATTTTCGGGGGAAGGAAAAGCCAGAATAACACAGTAACATATAGAAAAGTTCAAGTGAATGAGTGAGAGAATTTAAAGTGTTGCCAGTTTTCATGCCAGGAGTAGGAGGAAGAGGAGGAAGAGGAGGAGGAGGAGAGGCCGGATGGGTGTCCGGGGTGTCTGGGTGCCGTGATGGGGTTGGCCCAGCAGGGGGCAGAGGTGTGATGCAGGGAGTGGGAGGTGACAGCTCAGTGTCACACTAGCACACAGGGTGTCACCTCACCAGGCTGGGAGAGGGAGAGCGAGCGAGGGAGGGAGATGGAGTGGGTGAGAAAATGGACAGGGAGTCAGAGGAAAAAGGTGAGAGATCAAACTCAACGTGCGTGTGCAAGTTTGTACATCTGCGTTTTAGACCTTGAGGATGTTTGGCTCTGCCTTTACTTCTTCGTTGGTTTCTTCGTAGGATTAGGAGCTGGTTTGAGGTTTATAGTCAGATTGAGATTGGTTTTACGAAATCAGGAAACATATTATGTCTTCATGATGGGGATGAACTTCATGAGAGATCAGATGATGTAAGTGATAAGAAAACAGACCATCGTTTTATTACATGACACATCAATGAAAATCCTCTTTAAATGTGTGTGTTGCTTTGTAACGGACAACCACTATAGGCTAGGTTTCTTTGTGCAGACTGTGTGTATGTGTGTGCATGTGTGTAAAATCCTTTTTATTTCCTCTTTCTTCTCTCTCTGTCCCCTGTATCTGTCTCCAGGGACTCACTTGGCATCTCTCCCTACTTTTAATTCTCGCTCCGCAAACTGCTGCTGTCTGAACACAAGCTGGCGGCACACACACACACACACACACACACACACACACACACACACACACAGACACACACACACACACACACACACACACACACACACACACACACACACACACTCTTGGTTTCACAAATGCACCAGTGCCCCCCCCCCCCTCCTACCCCAGCCCAAATAAGCAATGAAAGACACCCACACAGTCGCCCCTCATCCGGTTGAAATGCAACACAGACGTTTCTCTTTCACGTCACTGTCATCTAAAATATTGGAAGGGAGCTCACAAACATATACAAGGGACATCAGTGACACACTACAAGTCGAATTCAAAGAGATAAACACAAATACACACACAGTGATGAAAGACTGAGATGCTCGCAGCCTCCCAGGAAACACACACTCCCACAGTCACACAGACACACACACACATACATCATTGACAGTAGCTGAGAGACACAGAGGCAGCATCCCTGTTACTCAGAATACAAATCCGGTGTGAAAGAAAAACGCAAACTATGAGCCCTAAAAACATAAACAGAAATCAAGGAAGTGATAAGGACATGAACATTCCACATGTATTTGTTTATTTCGGTCCCTGCTAGCTGCTCCTTCAGTTTCCAACCCGCCATAATAACAACATAACTGTCAGCAAGTGCTCACACAAGCAGCCGCACGGATACAAGTTCCCCAGCAAAACACACATACACTGACAGGCAGGCGAGCCCAACTTCAAAAGCAAGAAATAAATTAATTAAAGACGAGTCTGATAGGGATGAATAAATAACACAAGGAGAGAGAGAGAGAGAGAGAGAGAGAGAGAGAGAGAGAGAGAGAGAGGCAAACAGGAAGGAGAGACGGAGAGGAAGTGATTTCTGGAAGGAGGCTGGAGGTGCAGGAGAGAGAGCGAGTGTGTGTCACACACATCTCCAGTCTTGTTTAAGTTCAGTTGAGCTCAACAGCAAAGAAGGAAACACACTCCAATGATTATTTTCATGGTCGATAAATCTGTCCATTATTTTCTTGAGTAATCGATTAGTTGTTCAGTCAATAAAAAGTTAGATGATGGTAAAACAATGTTGATTAGTGAAACCCCAAACACCAAGATGGCCTCCTCAAATGTCTCGTTTTGTCCACAAACCAAAGATGTTCACTTTACTTTCATTAGAGGAGCAAAGAAAACCAGAAAGTATATAATTTAATCAGAATTTTTAGTTTTCTTCAATTAAAAAAAATGAGTATTTATAGTATATCAATTATAAAAATAGTTGTCGAAGAATTTAGCAGTCGATTAATTTTTGCAGCCCTCCTCCACAGACAGATATCTCTGTACAACAATTGTGTTTGTGTTGTATAGGTGCAAAGTGGCTGAAAGACGCAGCATGACGCCAAGTGACTCGCTCGTCTTCTAAGTTTCCTACACTGTCTTTTTTGTAATTATTTGGAGAAGGGTGTGAGTGTGAACGCAAATATGCAAATGAAACGGTTATTATTGCATTGCTCATCAAGCAGCGCGGAGCAGACATTAATAGGCTGATGAATATGCATGTGAATTTGTTAATTAAGTTAATTATTCTGCTGAAAATGCATTCGTCTTCCAAGGACATCTTCCCCAGGATTCCAACCTGCTCCGCTCATTAGTCATGCGATATTTTACACTGGGCGCTGGGACAAGAGGTAGGGGAAGGAAGGAGCGGAGAGGAGGGGGGGGCAGCGGGGGCCACCGGGGTTGATATGTATACAATATAAGGGCATCACGGCTTTCAAGTCCACTTATGAACAGCAGTAAGAAAGAGATGTAATGGCGGCGTAATGACGCCTAATCATTCATCAGCGCCTCAAAAGTGAAGGGTCAGTGGGAGAGACAAAGCTCTGTGTGCATGCGGCCGCGGCACAGGACGGATACACACGCTCCCATAGTGGCCAGACGCTCGCTCCGTTCCCTGCTTTTCTCTTTCCTCTCCAGCAATTCCCCCTCTTCGCTGCTTTTCCTCTAATTGCTTATTAAAACCCTCTTAAATGAACTTTTTGTGCCAACTTTCCAACACATTAATTAATTGTTGTAGCCAATTAAGTGTCGCTGCGCAAATGAGCTTCAGCACAAATGGTCCTGCAGGGCCCGTCCACCCCCCCCCACCACACACCCCTCTCCCGCCAACCAGCCCCCCCTCCTCACCCACCTCCTCCACCCCCTCCACCCTCACTGACTGCTTTCCCAGCAGCCCCTCTGCCCTTAAAGCGGCAACGTCAACACACACAGACAGAGAAAGGGAGAGAGAGACACACAATAATCTTGCCTTGGTCATGAAGCTCGTCAAATTGAATCAGCAATGAGATGAGACCTGGCAAAAGTGCTTCGGTTCACAGAAGTGCAGCATCATGCAGAGAGGGTGATGTGTCTGTGGCTGCGAAAAGGTCAGAGAAAGATTTTTCTTTAAGAAGTCAGCACATCCTTCGCTTTGAGCCTCTCCTACACTATTATTGATTATTGACAGGTGCAGATCAAATCAAACTCTTCAGCGCAGGTGGAGTTTACACCAACACAGTCATTATTCTCATTTCATGACCTGACACCAGTGACTTTACATAAAAACCAACACACATCTGTGTCGTCAGGCCGACTCCTAAAATAAAAAAAAACTCTTGGGTTGGTCTCACTGCTGTTGAGCAATCAAGAAATAACGAGTGTGTGTGACAGCAGTTTCTCACAAAACTATAAAATGGGAAGAAATGGAGATGGTGTTATGGCATCAATAAAGCATGCTGTTGCAGCAGTAAAGCATACATCAGCTGCTGGGCTAAAGTCAATCAATTTTCAGATATTTCATAAATAAAGATGTAGCAATAAACGAAATGACTGACATTAAATTTTGTTTGATAGAAGACAAAGGAGGGATCTGATGAAGACAGCACAATTTGCTGCACTACCCAAGATGCATTCATAATTAAATCTTTTTTTTTTTTGCTGTGATAAGTGGCTCAACTAGAAGGGTGAAATACAGAAACTATAAGGACCAAAATATACATTTTTAACTGTTAATGTGATATTGGACATGCTCATATATCAATTCATGCTTTAAATGATCACCGAGTGTGTGTGTGTGTGTCTTAGATGTGGGACTGTGGGAGTCCCAGTCTCCCTTGGCGGAGTTTACACATAGTCACTGATCAAACAGCCTCAGTCATCAAACTCAACATCAAACCGTAGCATGGCTCCGAGAGACAGCAGCGGCCCAGATTTACACTGCACAAAGGAGCTAACACACACACACACACACACACACACACACACACACACACACACACACACACACACACACACACACACACACACACACCTGGGCATTTAGAGCAAGAAACACAACTTGTTTTAAAGAGTTCACTAACTAAGAGACTCACACGGATTCTGTTTTTGTTTTACATTCAAATCAAATAAAGAAATTTATCTCAGTAACTTGTAAAAACAATAAAAGTGAATGATGGAATTTATGGAGTGCCTCAGCTGCCAAACCCGTAGTTAATGTTTTTGACTGCAGAAGTCTGCATCAGTCACATCGTACTCAACTGTGGAATGTTAACGCGGTGATGAGTTAATAAATCTAAATCAGTATCTTTATCTAAAATACTGTTTGTATGTAAATGTTTGACTGACTCAAATATTTCTTCACACTGGAAATTAAAATGTAGTATCGCATTTTTCACCGCCACTGTGTTTTCCCCTCCTGTCCATCACGCTCATCATCTTCATCTCAGTTTGCCCAGGATCGTCTTTGTCTCTTTCCATCCTGAGTGAGTTTGTAAATGAAAACATGGCGCCCGATGATACAGCCCGATTTGATTCCTTCCTCATGTTATGTATATATATATTATCCATGCCTCACCCAGACCCATTATATATGTAGAAGTATTTTTTTATGTTATAGGCAAAAACATGTGTTGTGAGGTCACAGTGACCTTCACCCTTGACTGCAAGGCTCGGACTCTAACCAGTTCAGTCCGAGCCAACGTCCCTGCCAAATTTAAAGGGATTCCCTCATGACGGACAGACAGATGGATGTATGGGAAAAACAAAATGCCTCCGGCTATTTCTGTCGCCGGCACAGACGCATGAAAACGACAATGAGAACTTAAGAGCATCTTAAAGATCCCTAGATGAAAGAGAAAATGAACTATAACTTACTGCTGGCAACAGTGAGTGCTGGAACAGACACATTTCCTTTGCTCTGAATATTTCAGCATTTTGTCTAGTGGGTGGTTGTTTATTTCACCATAAGGATACACAAGCCTGAGCGCCCCTTTGTGTGATGAGAGCTGGGTTCGTCATTTTACACAATCTTTAAACTGAGCTGCTATTTGTTCCAGGGCCGCCAGATTTCACATCAAAAAAAAAAAAAAAATCCAACTGTTGAGATCAAGGTAACGTATAGAGAATCCAAAATTTCAGCTTGCACAGGAACTGAGATAATTGGACCAAGCGGCGATATAAAAATACACTTTCATGAATAAAATCTGGCAAAAACTGACTGGAACCGACTGTCAATCAATTTACTCTTTGTCTGGACGTCTACCAAGAATCGCTGTAGCTGACAGTCAAGCGACGGCATCCAAAATGGAGGCTCCGTTTTTGAATGTCGCCATGCAGTCTCTGCCATGGAGAGTACGTGCTTCACACTGGCAGCGTGGCACATTTATGGGCATTCCCCATAAGGTGCCTTTCTGATTGATGGCACAGCCTCGTGCACCTCCCTCCCTTCACTCCTCAGTCCTGATTTATTCGTCTCGTCTCTGTGACTTGGCACTGGCATTGCCCACTACTTCTCGTTTGGAAATTCCCTCCGGGCACATTCACTATTATTTGGAGTCCCGACAGGCACAAGCATCAGACAGAAACATACATGTACACACACACACACACACACTGCAGCATCTCATCTCATTCACACTGGGCCTGTGCTAGAGGGCAGGTGAGCCTCCCACCGCCTCCACTCTGAAAGGATCTCTCACCCAGAGGGCTCAGCTGCTTGGTGGGCCAGAGGGGTAAGCGGCTCTGTAAGGCTGCCAAGTGAGGAACTGGTCTGGGTGTGCATGAGGCCAATCCTAACAAAACGCACACGTAAAAGCACACACACACACGCGCACGCACACACAGCCAGTCTGCCTTTGCCAATCTGAAGTTTATGATCCTTGTCTGCCTGTCAGGTTTCTTCATAAAGAGATCAACCTGCCTGGTGGAGGAATGGACGCAAATGAGACAGACGCACAGGAAGCACTTTGTGTTACTGTCTGGCTCAAGCTATATTACTAAATTTCCTTCGGGAGCAGTTTATCTATCTGTCCATCCATCCGTCTTGCAGAAATATACTTCAAATACCAGGATGTGTGGAAGAAACAAATATAAACCCAACTGCATTTCACGTTAAAAATCTAACTGTATATTTAAGTCTGAGACTGTATTGTTTTTAGGTGAGCTGCCAACCATTTGTTCTTTTAAACAGTTTAAATCACTTTTTTAACTGTTTACCTTAAATAAGGAAAAAACACCTTTGATACAAATACCAAAGAATGAATCAAAACAAACACAACAAAATGTCTAACTACTAAATGTCTGATTAGCCTTACTAAACCATTTCCATGTTTAATAGGTAATTATGCAGAATTTTGTTTGATTTCTCTTAGCTTTTTAAAACTTCTGACATGAGTGATGTGCACTTTTCGTTCAGATTTAATTTACCTGGGCCTCTTGTATGATCAATGATTTCCCTTGATCTTAATGTCTTTAGTCCGAGTCTCCTGTGAAGTGAAAATGAGCAGACATGAGTTACCAGATCTAAGGAGTAATAAGAGATACTGAAAACCTGATGTGTATCTTGGCTCTTTCTGCAGTTCTACACTTCAGTCAGATTTAACTGAGAGGACTTTGAGTAGCTCGAGCTGCAGCGTGAGTGAATGCCTACCATCTAGTGGCCGCTTCAGAAAAAAACATTCAGAAACGCTAGGAGAGAAGATTCAACTGGTCACATAGCTTCCTTTAATAAACCGAACCAAGAATACACATATTACAAAATATTTTTTTGCTTTTTACAGACATGTGAAATCATTTTCTCCTCCCTTTCCTTTTCCAAAGCAAAATATGGAAACAGAAACATGGACCATTATTTTTTTTTTGGCGTGTATCATTTTCTAAATGTAGAAAATAATCGCACCAAAAAAAAGGAAGAAAAAAAAAGCTTTTGTTGCACACGTTGGCTGGGAGGCGAGGGGCAGACATGTTAGACCAGGCTTTCAGGGCCCACCAGATAAATTCAGTTTCTGAGTGTGTGTTTCTAACTTTATACTTCAACTAGCAGAGTAGCATGTGTATTGTGGAGCAGTCCATATAAATGTAGTGGTTGAATTCATATTTTAGACATTGACATGGTCACTACAGGCTTAGGTTTGTTACGACATAGAGGTTTCCTGTATGTTAAACAAGGAAAATCTTTACGTGGGCTGAGAACACGTTGCAGTTCAGCTAAATCGAAGGTGGATGGAAGATGTCACTGGGGGGGGGGGGAGAAAAAAAAAGTGCAGCCTTGCAGATGTGCACTGTTGTAGGTGACATCCAAAGCAGAATCTTAACCAAAACATCCTCCTCACTACAGGCCGAGATCATTCAGGGGTCGCTGGGGGTCACTAAAGGAGGCACAGGCTGAAAGCAGGGGGAGCCAGCCAGCATGTAGGTTAAACACGGTCCTCACAGCCTTAAATCTACCCAAACGTTTTATTTTAGTTTCATTTTCAACATACACCGCTCTATCACAGAGCAGCGGACAATGACTTGATTCCCCAAAACACTGATAACCTTGTTAAAAGTGGGCACTGCAGTGGACACGACAATCATTTGTTTAAAGGGGGGGGGAGGGGAGATATCACAGCTGCTTTCAAAGTCGAGTGCCAGCTGCATGGCACTCAATTTGGAAGCTTAACTTTCATTCAAGTCAAGACCTTCAGTGGCGAGGAAAGAGCAAGGGACTACAGGTGGTCAGATCACACCCAGGTCTGAGCACTCCCACAACTTGTCAGCTTGTTCACAGGGCAGTGGTGTTCGTGGTCATACCTGAAAAGGCCCTTAATCTCTTTCTGTCAGACATTCATATTCAGAATCTTTGATTCAGCTTCCACTACCTGCGCTTTCCCTCTGTCTGTCCCTTCGGGTCACGATTGCAGGAGCCATCCCATGATCCCTGGGTCTGTCTCACTGGAGAGGGTCTGAGGGTCAGCGGGCGGCTCCGTGGGAAAAGCGGAGGTCCTGGTCCTTGGGGAACTGTGCTGCATTGGTGGGAGCAGCAGTCACCAGTCCCCCAGTGGCATCAGCTGCTGCAGAGGGCTTACGTGGAGAGTCCGCAGCCCAGGGCGGAGAGGACCGTCCCCGGGCCACGGCGTCCACAGTTGGGGAGGGGTCCTTGCCACGCTGAGATGCCCCAGCTTCCGGGTCCTGCTGAGAGATGAGCTGGAGCAAGGCGGCTGCCACGGCGGGGCTGATGTCCTGGCCAGATTGGGTCTCTGAACCGGCCTGCTGAGCGTTTCCAAGGGGAAGAGCTGATGGAGGCGGCCCGGGTGGAGAGGGTGGACGCGGCTCACCAGGCTGAGGCACCTGCTTGGTACCGAGCGGTTTCCTTTTTGACACTGCACCGTCTGAAGGGACCAAACAGGACAGAGGAAAATATGTTAGGTATTAACGCATATTTGAAATATAAAGAGTTATATCAAAATGTGGATTGTCTTACATTAAACCTATTTAATCATGTCTCAACTTTCAATTGATGAAAAGTAAAAATGTGTTTTTGTCCAACAGGCCCGACATGAAGTTGAAGTAAAGCAGGGACGTTCCTGCCTTCAACACAAGAGCCTCTTGTGTTGAAGGCAGGAACGTCAGAGTGCTTTAAGTGCACCCTCACACCAAGCACATTTCAATACAATTATGAGGACTTACATTGATTTTGTGACCATACAGTCACTGTGTAGATTTTGCACGGTACATGCTGAAAATATTCAGATCTTAAAACGACTTTCATATATTTGCCATATGAAAGATGTAGAGACGGGCAACTTTGCAGGTACAGTAATCTTGGTGTCAATAATGGGAAAAGGTCCTGTTTTACTATGTTATTTATGATCAACAGACACTGCTGCTTTAAAAGAAAAGTTCAAACATGGGAACTAGGTGAGAAAACGTTAGGAGGGGCACATACAGCTGGATAAACAGGATGGGTGACTTGTCTGTGAGAATGTTAAGAATTAAAAATGGCAGGGAAATATTATTAAACCGAGTTAGTGTTTTTTTTTTTTTACAAAGTACAGCAGAGTAAACCAAGGCTGTTAGGGGTTCAGAGGCCTTGAGAGGATAAATAACCAGAAGAAAACAGGACTATTACCATTCGAGTGTCAGCAGCAGAGTGAACAGTTTTATTCAACTTACTAATCACACGTTTTGAATTAATATCTGAGTCAGAGTGAACAGTTGAGAAAAAAAAAAGAAAAATGTGTGACAAACCAAAAGGTAAAACAAACACATGCAGGTGAAGTCTAAAGATTCAAAGCATTTATTTGTCACTTGATAATTTATTAGACTTTCTTCATAAAAAGGCTGACATTACAGACTGTTTAAAGCAACATGTTCGACTGAAGGATCCATGACACCTGCTGCGTAATGAAAATGAAGTGAGGAAGAAAAAACACGTGGAAATGGGACAGATACAGAAACGAGGACTGTGAGGAAGCAACGAGGAAGGGGGGGAGATGTGGAGGGAAGAAATACAGTGTGAACCTTTCTTTTTACTCAAATGAAGATAACTACACTTTCTTCTGGTTTATTCAGTACACCAGGAAGAGATGGCCCCTGTGCACCAAACCTTTTAACTCGTTACCAGGGCCACATGAAGATAAACACCAGACAGACATTTCACCAGCTTTTTCATCTGCATGTTTTCTTTCATGTCGGGAGGGACGATGGTGTGTGGGTGTGTTTTAAGGAATGTCAGGGATGAAGAAAGGGAAGGGAAGGGAAATTCATAATAAATGTATTAGGCCAATTCATTTGGTTATTTTGTTTGATTTCGTCAGGTATTCTAATATAATTAATCTGAGTATATAGGAATCTTGAGTGTCAGCTTCTCTGAGTTCACTGCCCAGTTCTCCTCATTCTTGCAGTCCCCAGTGATTTCCACCTGACCCTGGCGTCACCCCTTTCTTTTCTCCCACCCTCTAAAGACTAAACCCAGACTTGCCCTTGCGATCAGTAGTAGAGGCGGATGAACCGCGCGACAGTGCCTCCTCTGATTGGACGCCATTGCTCTCATCGCCTTCGTCCTCGGTTTGAGGCTTAATGATGTGACCCAAAATGAGAGCTAGCAGATTTGCTTGGTCTTCCTGACTGAGTGGAGGCTCTCCGGATGTCGGCGAGGGCTCCTGGGGTTCGGGAGGCGGCTCCGGGGGCTGGGACCTAGCTGCAGGCTGGGCCTGGTCCTCTTGAGCCCCCTGGTGGTCGGACGCCTCACTGAGGGCAGACAGCGTCTGGCTGAGAGTCTCTGGGTTGGAGAGGTTGAGGAGCTGGGCTACCTGCGGGAGGCTGAGGTCTGTCTGTCCCTGGAGGAGGTTCAGCAGTACTGCCAACTCTGTCTGGTTCAACTGCTCTGCCACAGCTCCCAGGCCTGAACACACAGCCACAATACATATATGACAACGCAGCACTGAGCCGACAAAAAGGTCCATTAAGACTTAATTTACATAATTCAAAATGACTTTTCATGTTCAAGCAGTGAACAGCAGTGCCAGGGTTCTCTCCTCTTTCTACTGTATATAAACATGATGCAGCTTTGCTGAGAAAGTTTAGGAATGATAGGACAATCTAAGTACTGCTGTGATTGGGGGGGTGGGTGATGCCAACCACAAAATCACCAGGTCAAATCTGGCCAGGTACCTTTGACCCCCACCTCTCTTCTCTTTATTCCCTATCTTCTCTACTGTTGATTTTCAATAAAGGCATAAAATCCTGAAATATTAAAAAAGAATTATGCACGATATTGGGGGAAAAAAAACCTGGTATTGAATGTTTTTTCTGTGAATGACAGAAATTTCACCACATGACCATTTGAAATGCTGTTTTTGATCAATATCATCTTTTCCACAGCAGAAATAATTCCATACAACTGATGTTCCTTTTCTTTTCCGGTTCCTTGCTGATTTTCCGGTCGATGACTGGTGGAGGCCAAACCTGATTTACTTGTTTGATGAAGAGATCCAAGATTGATTGTGATGACATAGTTTGCAGCTCATCCACAGTCTGCACGTCTCACTAACAACACACAGGGTCCCAGAACCCTTAAATCGGAGTAAATAATGGCTTGTCTGTCACACTTGACACTAGATTAGTCGTGAAGGATGAGAAACATGTGACTTGTCAAGCTGCAAAATATTTGTAGCATGACATGCATGAGGTCACTTGCCTTAGCACATCCTGCAATGTGAATACTGGACATGCTCACATGACGATGACAGTGTTGTAATGATAAATCAAGTGGCCCTAATATGAATAGAACCTCGACATTTCCTTTATGGCGGAATTTTTTATCAATGTTACCCAGAACTGAAAAAGTCCCATGTTTTTTTAAGCAACTATTAATACATTTCAAACAACTAAGTGCATTTCTTCAGAAAGGTATGCGTTACCTGACAACTCACTCTCTAGGTTAGCTGTGGAGGGCGGTTTTCCTGGCGGAGGCGGAGGGGCTCCAGCCGGGCTGGTTTGCGACCGACTGTTCTCTCCGCCAGACGTCCCTGACGCATCTTTACGGGGCACTTTAGGCACAGGCACATCTTCAGGCACCCCACTCTGACGCGCACGCCGTCTCTTCTTACTCCAGAGCTCGTGGCAGTCCTGATGGTGAGGAAGACTAAGAACAGAGAGACAGTTATTATAAATGATAGAACAGGCAACAAAAAGGATTCACAGTACAAATATGTATTTAATACTATGTAGATTAACACATGTCAGTATGTGCATTTCATGTGGTCTAAGGGAAAGATGAGATAATCTGATATAATGAGGACATAGACCATGAGATACTTACTCTGGTGGTGGCATCCTGCTGGGCTCCACATTACACAAGAAGTCACTGTTGAGTGCATGTTCTGATGTGCAGCGCCTTGCAGGGTCAAGGGTCAGCATTCGGTCCAGCAGGTCCAAGGCAGGACTAGGTAGACTATGAAGAGGAGGAGAGATTTAAAAATTTTTCAGAAACAGGAAGCGAGTTGATCACAGCAGCGACATCAATGAAGCGCAGTAACATACAAGGCGAACTCCTCCCGCAGTCGCCGTCTGTACTGCTTCTTGGGTTTCATGGTGTTGAAGAGGGGAAGTTTGATGACGTCAGGCCACACTGCAGGAGAGGGGCTTCCACACAGACGGCTGAAGGACAGGACAGAAATATGGGGTTAAGAAATAGGGGTGTGACAGTTGGAACAGATATTACTGGAGATGTCGTGTCAGCCGACCTGATGAGCTCCAGCTGCAGAAGTTCCTGGTTGGCCTGGAAGATGGGCTTCTTTGTGAAGAGCTCTCCCAGAATACACCTGAGCCATGACAGATAATATGTGGAGGTGGTGAGAAATGTATTGGACCTCTATTTAGTGCAACACTATTAATCAAACCTAATTGTGCAATTTAATAAAATAAGAAATGTTGGGGATGACCAGCATCCATTTGATCATATTGCATCATTCACTCACTACAGACAACACTTGGTCCTAACAGCTCATTCTGCAATCAGATCTATACTCAGGGTTCACTGCTATAAACAGACCTCATAAGTCTAGTTAATTATCTTTTTATTTCATTTATTCATTCAATGTTTGCATATGTACCTTCATTGTGAAAAAGAGATTTTTTTTTAATTTAATTTGTTCTTTGATAGCAAAGTATTATTTCAAATCGCAAAGTGAAATAAATAATAAAATAATCTCCATGTCAAATAACATTAAAAAAAGATTTGACTCATTTGAATGAAATATTGCCCCACCAAAATACATTCAAATGTATATATATATAGAATCTATAACTCCCAAAGGAAGCTGAAATATATGAGTTCATGAAGACAGAGAACTGTGCATGTAAAAGAAGAAATAAAGTAGTAGTGAATGGACGTTCAGCTGTGTCAGTCATACTCACCCACAGCTCCAAACATCAATTGCTGGAGAGTACCTCTCCTCTCCCAGCAACAGTTCAGGGGGGCGGTACCAGAGTGTGATGACTTTGTTAGTGTACGGCCGACTGAGTGCAAGGAAAGAGAGAGGAGGTGAGACCATTGCTAAGCCGTTTGGCAAAAATTCAATCATCAAGATGAAAATATTCAAATTAGTCGATATGACAATAGATGTCACATCATTTCTTTAAGGGTTAAAGACAGATTTTCATTCCTGACTGAGGGTTTTTGGTTTTAAACTATTTTATGAGCAGTAAAAAGACAATTGATAAAAAAAATAAACTAAAAATTTAACAAATCTGAGGTCGATCAATTGTGTTATACCTCCTCACTATGCCTACACAATGCATTAGTAATATATCACAACATATATATCTAACATTTGATATAATGCTAGTGATAAAAATGATATTGTAATTATTTTTATGTTTCACAGTCCCTAAGTGAGACTACTGATTAGCACTTGTGCCCCCTAAACATCTCAGCTTTAATTAACCAGGGCCTCTCTGAAGGGTAAACAGCACTATCTAGTGGGCAGTCATTGTAAAAGTAAAAAAAGCTCATGAGGTTCAATTACTGCTTCGATCATCAACACTTAATCACACATTCACTATAATGTCTCAGGCAGATGAGGGCTCCGTGTGTTGCATACATCTAAAAATACATGTTTGTACAGTAATGATAAAAAAGTCTTGTCTTACCTTTCCTCTGAATTGTAAAGTCGGGCCAAACCGAAGTCAGCCAGTTTGATCTGACCTCTGGACAAAGAAAACACAGGTATTAAAAACCTGAGAAGGAGCAACAGCACAAAGTAGCTACTGCTAACTTACTTTAAAAATAAGCAGGTTTTTAAAATGCAGGTAAATCCTCTATAAAATGGTGATTTGACTTCTTTCCCATTGCCAATGGGAGTTTGACCTTCTGATTTTTTACCCTAGTGCATCATAAAGCAAAAACTGAGGCGATCTCTCAACTCTCTCTCTTAAAGGTAAAAGCCCCAAAAAATTATAAATTGTCGACTTTGTCCACATCTTTTATCGTAAATGACCAAACCTTGTGTGCAGCACAAAAACAGGCCAGTAATTACATGAGAACTACAGCATGGCACTAAATGCTCCATTGAACCCAAAACCCACATTTTATTCTGTTTCTTTATTTGCATTTTAGCTTCTGCAGCTCATTTAGCTAATTTTCCTCATGCATCCTGTCATGTTTGCAGTTTGGATGCAGAACTGTACTAAACAACCATCTGTGAGAACTTGCTTTGCTCCTACATTGCTGTACATGATTAAATTAGAAGCACTGTATTTGGCTTTGCTGCTGATCCACCTCAAAACAATTATCCGATCATTATAGGTATAATATAGTTAAGCAGGCAATCGACTGCTTAAGGTCTTGAGTTTGCAGACTACAGAGTTACTGACTGCAGCTGCATTTGAACATTTCTAAGTAGCTGGGGTGGGTAATGCTGCAACAAAAGTAGGTCAAACAACCTGTAGGCAAAAATGAGTTGTCAAATTTCTTTGTCAACACTTTCTCCTCACAAAGCACATTGTTCCTGGTGTGTGTGCACATCACCTATTGTTCAGCAGAATGTTGGAGCATTTGATATCTCTGTGCAGGAAGTTGTTCTTGTGGCAGTAGTCCAGGCCCTCCATCAGCTGCCGCATGAAGCTGCGGACATGCTCGTGGGAGAACTGGACCAGGCCTGACTCCAGCAGGCCCATCAGGTCGTGGTCCATGTACTCAAATACCAGGTAAAAAGCACCTGAAACAGAGGGAATGTGCACCCAGAAATCAGAAAACACAACTAGAATGGTACTCAGAATGCATATTTCCTCCAAGGCCCATCATACCCCTTTAATCAAATCAAGCCACAAGAAATTTTAGACCCTTGTAAGTATCAGTCCGCTAAATGTGCCTGACTTTTTCCATCAAGATCCATGAATTCTTCCCTGGGAAATTGGTGAAAATGCACAATGTGAAGCAAAATGAAAACAAACAAACCATCTGCATCAGAAGTTAACAAGCTCTTCCTTTGCCCATAACCCAAGTTTAAAAGAAAAATCTGTACATCAGGTTTTGCGTAATCGACAAAACAGTAAGAACATATAACCTCCTTGTTGGAGGGAAGTATTCACACAATAACGGAGTCTGGAGGCTTGAAATGTGGACATGTGGTGCAAAGGTTGCTATGAACCTTGACCAGAAAATGTACACCTACTTCACCTTTGTTTCTCAGCGCTCTCTACAGGGACTTTACTGTAACTATTGATCTGATATGTGAACAGCAAGCTACAATATTAATGTAATCCACAATTAATTTCAATTTAAAGGGTAAATCACATGAAGCTGACCACGTCTGCAACATTGTGCCAACAGCAATTTCATCTAAGGCCAAAATAAAGCAGTGCTTACATTGCTTTTTACTCGTTTATATTAAATGTTTTTGTCTGTAAGCTTAAAAGGTTCCACCACTATTCTATTTTACCTTACAATTCTCAACATGTTTGCCAGTGTTTGTACAAAACAGTAAATACACAGCCCTGTGTGTTTTTCTTCTTAAATGCAAGAAATCAAACACCTAATAAATATTTTGTGGATCAGTCAAGCGCCTCAATTACATGCAAATACTATGGGTAGGGCTGAGTGATAAGGAAAAAAATCTTATCGCAATACTTACTTTTTCATATCAGTCGCTATCGATATATATTGCAATATAAATCAAATCAGCGGCACATTACCCTGCGCAGGTCAACAAGACATTCTGCTGCTCTGATGTTTTCTAATCACTCATATTTAGAACTGAGCTTTATTAAAAACCTGCTGAATTCATATCTATGTTCCTGGATAAACGGGGTGTCGCTTCTTTTGCAACAATGAAGTTAAAAAACAGTAATAATCTGTGGGAGGAGCTTCTGTCTGCAGGTGCGTGTGTGTTTGTCTGCTCGTCTCTGTCCCTCTTGCTATGTACAGTAACAGTAACCAAATTTCCGGTACAGGCCTTTTGGTTGGGTACACACGTGTACCCAACTAATGCAGCGAGCACACCGCGGAACTTGTTTGTGTGTGTCTCAAATTCCGAGGGACAACTTTTGTGAATGACTGGATGTGCTGTAGGCTCGTGGTTATAGCGACTTATCATATGAGTTTGCTGTGTGGGAACACTTCAGTCGCACAGTCAATATAATGACGATGGACAAAGACAAGTGGATTGTACAAAAGCCCTATGGCGACATTGTGCAACTGCTATTGGTTATGTAGCTCAGCACGTCGAACATGCCGACTCCTTTGAAACGGCATCACCAGAGTGATGTCCCTCTAACATTGGGAATAAACCTAACATTAGTGGGACAAGGAAGAAACGAGTTTTGTGCAAACCCTGCGCCCCACAGCATTCAAGTTGCCACTTGCAAATAATTCAGACCCTGGTAAAGCAATAACGAGGGACAAACCGTTATGAAGTTCCCTCTCGTCCACATTTCAGCCAGAAAGTCACACCAGCCTTTTATAAACCTCTGTCCACAGTGAAGACATTGTTTGTACAAGCAGGGCTTCTACCCCTGTGGACAAGTTAATAATTTTTAATTTTAAAATATTTTTTAATACATATATTTACTAATGATAATCATACAATAACGGAGCAGTTTAAGTACAGTTCATTTTTTACATGCTGCACATTAATATATATTTATTTTACCATTTTATTTATTTACTTATGAGAATGTTTATTTTGTTATTCAACTTTTGTAAAATTACTTGGGTAAGAAAGACAGCCATAGTTAGCCAGGGTTGAATAAAAATAAATTAAAAAATCAGTTTAATGTGTTCTGTTCCTTGTTTCTACTGTACCAGAAACATACCGAACTATGAGCTCAAAGCCAAGGTATGTACCGAACTGTGATTTCTGTGTACCGTTACACCCCTAATCACATGTATTTAGTGATTATTCGATGATGTCGGATCATGACTCCAGATCATTCCAGTCACTTTAACCCTGATGTCCTGACTGTGCGTGTCACGTTATGTCTCGTGTTGTGTAGCAGGTTTAAACGTGTCTCAAAGCAAATAACACAAAGTAAACGTCAGTCCTGTCCGTGTCCAAATAACTTGTTATCAGTGATGGTATTTATTGTTTAAGTGTAAAGTGAGCGCAGGTCAGAGGAGGAGTCAGACTCCGACAGAGACCGGACCTTAAATGTGCGTCTGTCCTGAAGCAGCTGTGGTTATAATTATTCAGTGGTGGAAAACCATTAAAAGAAATGAACGTAGAGGAAAACATGAATCGATTATGTTCAGTCACTACACCAATGCAGTCGTCCACCTCTCTGCAGGAGCCCAATCATTAGCATGTGTCCTGCTGCTCCTACACTCTGTGCTGGGTGCCTCAACCTAACCTGACGTGGCTATAACTCTATTTCAGCCACATGATTGGTTCGCTATTCTCATTATCAATGGCTGTTTGTTTTGTCAAAACATGGTTGGAAAGAGTTCTATCAACATTATATTGCCCTTGTCTTGTATTTCTATCAAGGAAAAAAAAAATGGCGATAATTATCTTTATCGTTTTATTGCAGAGCCCTAACTATGGGTGTGTCTGTCTGGAGGGCTGAGAATGCAAAAAGACAGCGTGAGAGGCTCCAGACATTCTCCAGAGTTTCTCCTGTCAGTTAAAAAGTCAAGAGAATGTATCTCAGGGTGAAAAAGAGGAGCCAGATCAAGATCACCAGTGTCCGTGTGCTGTAAACAAACATGTGATCTCTGCAGCGTAATCAATATCTCTTGCCTTTCCTCTGCCCCACCCTTCAACTTAACTCTCCACATATTTGTGATGTGTGAACATGTTTGACCGGGTGTTGCTGTTCTTCATGTGTGAAAGGCAAACACATGAGTCTGTGGTATTGAACATGCATTTCAAATTTTTCTCAGCTGTAATAGTTTAACTTAAATACATATGTATACAAAGATTTAACCCACCCAAAACGTCTACTGCCATATCAACGACAGCATGACATGTATTTTGCTCATTCGTTATGAGCCCACCAACCTGGTCAATTTTGTCACACCTGCAGTTTCATGTATAATCGCAGATTATAGCCAGAAGTAAAACAACTAGGAATGCACGCTGTGGATTTTTCTGGCCGATACCAATAACCGATAATTACATGCTTCACATGGCACCGATACCGATAATAATTTCACATTTATTAAAAAGAAGTTCCTAGGACAGATATATATCATGCATCCCTAATTCTTACCTTTGTCCTTTTTAAAGTCGAGTGCATCCTGCTTGTCGGTGACGATCTCCTTCATGTTGACGACGCTGCGGTGTTTGAGCTGCCGCAAGATCTTGATCTCTCTGATGGCTGTGATCGGGAATCCCTCTTTTTCATTGTCTAAACGCACTTTCTTCAGAGCTACCAGCTCACCTGGGCATTTAGAGAACCAGACATAAAAATTTGTTCTGTTACACATGTTAAGTGGTATAGTGACTAAATCCCAGATAATATTTCCTTACCAGTGTCTTTGTCCTTGGCCTTGTACACTTGACCATAAGTGCCTTCCCCTATGATGCCAATTATATCAAATTTATCTACACAGCGTTTGCCCCAGTCACTCTGGGTGTGTTTGCGCTCACCATATCGCGGGCAGCAAATCCTGGGAACCATCAACAAGAAAAACAGTTCAGACTTTTGTGTGGGATAAACCGAACAAAAAGATAGGACATGAGGGAGTCATAACAGAAACTGACTTTGGTCTCTTCTTAAGGGCTGTCTGGGGTAGCGGAGGAGCCTGGCGGATGGGGGACTGTGGGGGTGAGGAGTCAGCTCCAGTTAAGGTGGGTGGTAAAGGAAGGTCGATGAGTGATGGCCGGCTGCGAACTTCTTTCTCCTTATCCTTTCTAGATGGCCTCTGAGGAGGGGTGGACTTCTTTGGACTGACAAGGAAAAAAACAGAGACGTTTTAGACACGAATGCTACAGTTGTAAGAGAAAAAAGAAGAAGCAGAAATCCCATTTATCTAAATAGGTGCTCTTATCAATTGTGTCCCCCAGATCACCATTTTGTCACCCAGGTCACCGTTTAAGGTAAAGCAACAATGCAGGAAAAACCATGCAACTCAAAGGGTATGGCAGAGGCTTAAATTCACAGATGTTCTGTGCGTGTGATCATCTGTAACTTGTGAAATTGAGATCTGAGATATCTACAATAATCACATACCAGATTTATCCATATAGAATTCAAAGTTTAGGGATCAGTTATCTCTCTACTCTCTATTTTGTAATTATGACCCAACAGGTTTGCCACAGAAGTCCTCACCTGTCCTGAGCATTTCCCAGCAGTGCAGGTGGTAAAGGCAGCAGGGGCAGAGTCGATGTCTTGTGGAGCTGGGTCTGGCGGACTGGGCTGCGTGTAGGAATTGTAGCTGGCGATTTGGCCTGGGATGTAGTGGAGGGTGTAGGTGGCTGAATACTTATTTCTGCCTGAGGTGGCGGGGGTGGAATCTGGGTGGTTGAACCAGGAGGCACAGGAGGAGAGGGTTGAGGAGGAGCAGGTGCAGGAGAGGAGGTGGAAGAAGAGGGGAGAGGTGCAGAAACTTGATCTTCAATACTAGGAACATCCTGGGGTAGTTGTGCAGGTGGTGTGGGCTGAGGTTCTGCTGATGCAGTTAAGTCCCTTTCTAGCAGTGGCGCCTCGACTTTAGCTGGCCGTGAGGAGGGGACAACTGTAGATTTACGTGCTGGGGGAAGAGGGGAGGCAGCGCCACTGGCCCGAGCGGCCGCCTCAGCAGCCTGGCGTTCCTTCTTCCTACGGCTCAGCTCTGCTCCCAGGCTGGAGTTAAGTGGCAGGCGGGAAGTGGGAGGGGAGCGGCTAGCTGGCCGACTGCTATGGGAACTGGGCCCGGCTCCAGAGGATGTATGCCTCTTAGTGCGGGAGCGAGATGAGGAGCGACGAGAAGAAGAGTAGTGCAGAGGGGAGCGACTCCTGGAGCGGCCTGAGCGTCTACAGAAAACAAATACATTTCTTTAAATGTCATGAACAATTACATAAACATCTTAGATTCTACTGAATCTTCCTGCAGTCCCAATAGGATTAGGCATGATGCTTTCAAATGTAGAGTCATTCATCTGAAGCAACATCATAACAACATAAAATAGCCCTTAATCACATAATGCAAACCAAACCATGCAGGGCTTTCGATTTGGAGAGCAACAGATGTTAATAGATATAAATGTGCTGACAATGGAACAGTTGAAGAGACACATTATAGGTCTAAAACTTTACAGTGAACTGAAGGTGTACAGTTAGTTTCTTGTCCAACTTCCTAGTTTACATTTGCCACTGTTTTTCTAAAAAGAAGTACTCTGAAAAAAATGAATAGCCAGGGATGTTAATTAATAACATTAAATAACAACATTTGCAGACCTCTATTTTTCTGCTGGTAACTGTCCACAGTTCTTTTTTAACTAATGTTTCGGTCAATTTCTTAAAACCAACACTGCAACTATGACAGGCTTTGTGCAATGTGAGGACACATCTGTAAAAAAAATGCTACGGGATCTCGCTCACAGGTGCCATGTTTTTAAAGCTATTTTCCATTTGCCTTTAAAGATAAAATTGGCTTATATCTAATTTAAAAGTGAAATGTAATTAAAAAGAACATCTACTGCAGTAGCATGGAATGAAACCAAAGATGATAGTTTACTGACATTTAACAATGTAAAAATAGAAAAGCTGTCATCTGTATGTTTTTGAGATTTAGGGTCAATTTCAACATGGAGAACAAATAGTCCAGTGTGACTCTTGCAGCCAGCTTCCTTTTAACAGTAGATAGTTTGCTGGAGGGTGAATGGATCTCCAAGTGCAACAGGTGTGTCTGACTATAAACTTACAATACATGGTTAAATTGAATGGCCAGTTAAAAAATAACCTGGATCATAATAGTTAAACGGGTGTTTAAGGACTAGCAGAGAGAAATGTTCAACGTGGCCTAAGACCTTGTTCACTTCCTGTATTTATATATATAGGTGCGTGCGTAAGCCATCTAACTTTTCAAAATATATCTGCAACGAATAATGCAAGATTTCCAGGGTGCCCAGCAGCATGTACTCACCGAGACATGGGGCTGGTGCTGGAGGACCTGCGGGTACCGTAAGGGCTGATGGAGCGTCTTCTTGAGTATGGGCTGCTGTCCCTCTCGTAGCTGGAGGACCTGTGTCTGCTGCCATAGGGACTGTCGGATCTCTGTCTGCTGCGGCGAGACATGTCCCCATAGGGACTGGGACTTTGCTGAGCTGTCCTCCGCCTGGAGTAGCTGTCATCCCCCTGCTGCCCATACCCGCTGCCCAGTGGACTCTCACTGCCAGCTCCTCTCCTGGGACTAGGCGACAGAGCAGAGCTGGTGCCCTTCCTACGAGGGCTACCCCGACTTGAGGACTTGCCCTTGGGGCTCGACTTGTGGCTCTTGGAGGACTTCCGGTGGCCCCTGTTCCCCTGGCTCCTCTGGGAGGAGGTGCGGCTGCCCTCCCCTCGGCCTTCCCTCCGCTGCTGCCTGTCTTTGCGGGTCTTCCCTGAGCGGCCGCTCTCCTTGCTGCGGGATGAGGACGTGGAGGACGTGGTGCTGCCCACACTGGCTACAGGCTGAACGTGGGAGGAGAGCATCAGCTCCCCGCGTTTAGAGTCCCCCTCTGGCTGGACCAGGCGTTTGGATGAGGAGGCCGAGGAGGCAGCCTTGTCCCGGCTCTTCACAGCCCCCCCCTTCTCGTGGTCTTTGCTGCTCTTTTTCTTGTACCCACGCTCCCCATTCCCAGATTCTGTGAGTTTATTAGGGTCCTTGGGCTTTTTCCTCGGGTGTTTCTGCTCCCTGTTATCTCTATCGCCACCTTCTCCTCCGAGTTCGTCCCTGTCGTAGTCGGGCGAGAGCTCCAGCCGGTCCCCGCCCCCCCTCTCTGAGGGCCTGGAGGACAGCGGGTCCGAGAAAGTGTCCGAGTCGGAGCTGATATCATCGTACTCAACCAGAGGCTTCACCGTGTTGACACCAGGAGGCGCCGTATCGCCGAGGTTAAACCCATCGTGGGCCGTCGATTCCCGATTATGTTTGTTAGATTTATGTCGTTTGCGTTTAGAGGAAGAGGACATTGAAGATTTTAACTGCACCTTGCCGCCTTTGCTCGTCATGTCTCCCGCAGAGGTACGAGTCTGGGCCTGGGTTTGGTGTGACACACCGCTGACGCCGGATTCCGACTTCTTCTTGGTCCCATGGTGTCGGTCCGACCCAGGCATCCCTCACGCCGGCCTCGGTGCCTCTCCTGCGACTGGGCCTCGGCGGTCCAGGCAGGTCATTCACAGGAGAGAATCAGCTTCTCCCAAAAATATCCCGAAACCAAAAGTGTTACTAAGCAGAAACAGCGACTGAAAACACACGAAATAAACACACCAGGCCGCTCACGTCCAGTCCTCCTCAGCGACACTTCACTCCATTCAGATCGCCAGCATAGCTCGTCAAAGCAGGAACAAAAAATGGCCACCGTGGTTCTCCGGTGCTGTAAAGTTTGTACTTGGAATTAGTCAGTGAATGAAAAAGATCCCGAGCGAACATCGGAGCATTGTGGTGTCGTCTCCGTCTCAATTTAGCTAGCACCGCTAGCTAATGCTCGGCAGCTAGCTCACGCTCAGCAGCTACCGAGCTGACTCGCAGAAAAAGAAAAAGTCCCTCAGTGAGAGCTGTCCGTGTCCGGTGCCTAGTTAAGTGAAGGAGTTTTTTATTCCACAGAATCACGCTGTTTGCGTTCAGAAACAAGTGTCTTCATTTAAAGACGCTCGACCAAAATGAAAACTTGACCCGGTTGGTTCTGTTTACATGTTCCCTTTAATGTAACTTTTATCCCCTATAAATTCAATATTGATTAGAAATCATAATATTTTCGTGTGCAGTAGATGTTCCAGTTTATTATCAATGGCTCTGGGAGTCAACCAGGCCTGTATTTAGGGCGATGCTGGTGGATTGAATATCATCCACAGCCCTATCTGAAGGAGACTACAAACGCCATTGTGGCTCCTGACTAGCAGCGTCTGCGCACGGCGGAGTGAACCGGAAGCAGGAACGCTGTCAATCTCAGGCGTATCACGGCAACGGCCTATGGCTGCAAAGAGCCCGCCCACAGTGTTGGCGATGGCGCGACATTGACGCAAAAATGCTGAGACGAGAGACGCTTGGATACGATCGAGTAAAACATTTGTCTTAACTTGTCAATAAATAGCAGGGGACACATTTCACTGAATTAAAATACAACATGTATGGCAGGAAAATAAATGGACACGGTGGGTTTGAATTTTTAACAGACAGGCAGCAGCAACAAAGGATGGGATATTTACTCATGCAGGCAAAGGTTGAATTACAAACAGGCAAAACATACAACTACCCAAGAACAATAAGGGCTCCAAAAGCTTGGTGTACAGTCTATGTTGCCAACTGGTTTCTGCTAATGCAACTTAACAAAACTGAACTTATTCTTCAGGTACACTTGCACGTTGTCTTTTGGCACATTTGTATTTGGAGAATCCCTTGTTTTATTTCCTGTAGTAGGTGTATTTGTCTCTTCGTGGTTTCCCAGACCTGCTCCATGATGATGTTGAGAACAGGGCGTCTTTTATCCAGCATCAAACCACACCGTGCACAAAGGCTTTCTGCCTAGAATTCACAGTGGAAGTATAACAATGGTAACTCCAGTCAAACCAGTTCACGTCATGTGTAACTCAAGTTCCCACACCTGGTTCTCTAGCACTGCATACAATAACACAGACTCTACACTGCGTTACAAGGACAAAATCTATGGTGTTTGCACTGTGTGTGCACTGGATAATGGGATGGGGAAACTCATTCTAATGGCACAGGAAAAAGCTAATTTATCAGCTGTACCCATGTTTTGTAAATTTATTATTTCCTTTTCTCATTTGATGCAGTCATTTTTGGGTGTGTCAGGTTAATTTATAACTTTCTAGAATGTATTGTAATCTTTTTTTCATTAGAAAAGCCTAACGAGGGAACGGGATTGGAAATTAGCCTCGGCTTGAAATCCTTCATAGCAGCACATGTTTCAAGTTCCTGCAACTCGTTACAATGTTTCTCTGCATTGTTCTATTCAAATAAAAAAAAATGATTTAAAACATTGAAATTCCAGCCTTGTTCGTGGAATGTGTGTTGTTCTACTTTGCATAGATGATTGACCTTCACTGATGATATGTGCTCATGGTTTGATATGAGCAGGGTGGATTTTATCTTTTTCTGGTGAAGGAGACAACTTTACTGTGCTCACCTAAAATCTGCTTTGGTAACCAAGTCTGGTTCAATAAGTAACTTACTCAAGAAGGATTTATAAACTTAAAGCCCTTGTACATCCAGTAATTCAACTTATGAAATGTTATGAACATGTTTCAGTGAGAAGGTGAGTCACATTAAGAATTATTAACCAGGGGATTTGATTTTTCTTTTTTCATGTTGTCATTATTTCCATCAGTTTAATCTATAACTGCACTGATATAATGTGCATTGGTGCATGTACATTATTATTATGATTATTATTATTATCATCTGTTGAGGAAGAAACGTGTGGGACGTTTCAGAAATGTAAAATAACTCCACCCAGATACATAAATGTTGCACTTTAGACCCAATGACCTGTTGTCAAGCGTGTGTTCCCGGTGTGATGACGTAGCGTGACGAAGAGCCACCCAGGATGCTGATTGGATTTGCTGTCTGCCCGGGGCGTGGTCATCAGGAAACAAGGAAGTGGCGTCTCGTAGAAATAACAAAGTTGTTTGAGGAGATTAAACATGATAAAATAGACACAAAATAATATATTTGAAATATATATGATTCATATATCATAAAACACCGAGTCATCTGCTTCCGTAGTCGTCTCTATGCACTAAGATGAGCGGTACACGAGTTATGAAACCTTGAATAACAGGGCTTTCATGGAAACCAGTTAATATTGTACATAGATTTTAAGATAGGCTAGTTTTTATTTTAGATTTAAGGAGGGGAATTAGAACTCTGTATATTCTCACTAGTGTTCTAACTGATCTGTCTGAAATTTAAACAGATTCATTTAAAAATCGATTAATAATTCCTGTTGCCTTCATCCGCCTATTTATGCTATGGACATTTTAATGACACACATTTTAATGTTTGTATTTATTTCTGAGCTTGTTGCTGGGCCCTGTCTCATTGTGACACCAGCCAACAAGTAGGCAAAGTAATGCAGTGTCCTTATTAATATGTGTTTGGGGGGAATTAGCTCTTATTCGTTCCCCAGTGCGTCATTATATGTATTATTTCTAAGACATGAAGGCGTAGTACCAGCTCCATGTTGGTCAGCCAGCTCGTATTCCTGTTTATCTATTGTGTGGATAGATGAAGGCTGCACAGGGGGGAGGAGGAGGTGAGGACGAACCGAGCAGAAGAGCGAGCACTGGCTCATTGGCTGGCTGGTGCCAGTAGCCTCCCGCAGCCCGTGTGTTATCACAGAGATCCCACAGTCTGCGTTACTGCCCGAAAACCAGCGGCACCGGAGCTACCGAGAGGACGGTAGCATGATAGTCGTGGAGGGGACTCCGCAGGTAGAGGCCCCGTGTCTGCTTTTCACTGCGCCTACACCGAATTCATTGAGTCGGTAGCCGCCAGCGTCCCGACATGGGGAAGGAGGTAAATGGCGTTTCCCGGAGCCGGTTTGAGGTGAGTGTTAAGTTTTCTTCGTCCATGGATATGAACTTGACAGTCGTTGACTCACATTCAAGCGGCTGTTATTAACGTTGGGCTCTCGGCCTGCGTGAGGACCGTCGCTGTGTTTATTGCAAAACTGCGCTTATGGTGAAGGCGACGGGCTGGTGCAGCTTCCGCAGTCAGTCGGTGTTTGGGATTAGGTCAATCGCTTGTTTTGTTCAGACGACACAGCCCAGGCCCGGCGTGTCACCCCACCGGACACAGCTCGGTGTTTCCCCGCAGAACCTGTCGTGTTGTCCGTCAGTTCATTGAGTCATTTCTTTAAATGAGGTGTAGAAAATGTTGTCCTCGTTTCCATTTGCGCCGTCAAAACAAAGACAATGAGGCTACGGAGCACGCCGAGGACAGCCCCTGTAGATACTAACGTATTTATAAGAAAATGAAGACATTCACTGACTTCACTTTGCTAATAACCGGAAGCTGTTATATATTTGTCTTCATATCTACTTATGGGACTTTTGTATGCTTGTCTAGCGAGCCGGAGTGTTGTGCCAGTCCATGGCCGCTGCGGATGCAGGGGGCCTCGGGTTGTGACTGCTACACGCTCGCTGTGTTAGCAAACAACTTTGAGCAAGCAGGCCCAAGCTAGCACACATGCAACAACACAGTATATAATGCTAGCAGATAGCACCTGTACACACACACACAATGGTTATTTGTTCCAATGTTTTTTTTACCATAAACTTTGTGTCGCAGCCACGCAAGCGTAACTGTTTTTTTATTAATATTTTGGGGTCAGAGCTCGCACAATAACGCTGCACACTCGCCCGGTGACATTGGCCCCGTGTCGCCTGTGCTTTAATCCCCGGCTAGCGTGGGATTTGTGCGTGGTTTTATTTATTTTTAACGGAGCAACAGCTGACGACTCAGAGGATCCAGGCCGCTGCCTTCTGGCCCGACAGCTGTAGCAGAGCCGCTGTGTGGGGTTCACGGGCCGTGGGACAATAGAGACACTCGGAAGTGGCTTACCTTGTTTTTCAAAGTAAAAGCGAAAAAATAGCAAATCATCCCTTTTTTATTATTAAGTTGCCCAACTTGTGTGAAAATGAATGTTCGATGTGGTATTTCGATCCACAAAGCCACAATCCTCTTCACAACGACCTGTATTCAAGACTTCTAAAATGTCAATGTTATTAATCGGACAAATGCCTGCCTGTCTGTATGTTGTACCCATATCTCGTGAACTGTTCGTTTTATCAACACGTGCTTTGATAATGGCCCAGAGAAGTGCAATGTGAATTTGGTTGTAATTTGGACACGTGATGTGTTCTATATATTAATTAAAAGTAAATAAAGAGGCAGCCAGTGCTCTGTGCTGTGTGGGGGGCAGGGGATTGTGGCTTCGGTCTGTGAGTTGAACATTTCCTCTTTGTGTCTTACAACTTGCATGAGCACCAGATGTGAACAGGAATAATTCAAGTTCAGTTTCATTTTATGAAAAGGGTTAACTATAATATCTTTACTGGAGATAAACAGGTAGGATGAACACATTGTTTTCTAATTTCACTCTGCACCATATACTATTCATTTAGATCTCTGTACTTAACATCCAGCTCACAAATAATAAAAAAGCCAGAATATTGTAGAACTGTTTGAGGGGGACTCACTAATGACAAAGAATAATTCTTAAGTAGCTCAGGCCATTAGAACAGCCCATTTCAATCAGTACATATAACTAATTGTGGCCATTTATGCACACTTTAATGTGTGTTAATGTTTTGAATGCGGAGCTGCACTAGGCAGCTAAGTACTAAGATGATTGGCACTAAATTTCGAACTGTTTTCCTCTATGCCATCACAAACACCCACTGGTGAGACATCATTGGTATTTGTTTATATGCCAATGAGGAGTTTTACTTTGAAAGGCATGGTCAGTTGTTTTCTCTTATATTCTGTCTGGTTTCTATGCTCTGCAGTAGACACTGAACTCTTGTATACCAGCCCTTAACAAAACATAACACTCTGAAAACAAGACACATGAATGCTTCAAAACGTCATAACCTAGTTAAAAAGGAGTGTATGAATAAAAATCGCATATTGTGATTAGCACTAAACAACAAAAGAATCTGTCTCTTGGGTATTTCATTCATCTATTAGTCCTGAACTGTGTAGTGGAAGTTAAACTAAATATCTGAGCCCAGTTTAGTAACTGATTTAATGTCAATTTATGGTACACACCATATCTACAAGTATCAAATTAATCTAAGTCTAGTCTGAGGAAAGGGGTCTTATCAGGAAACCACATGAATGTTTTTCTAAAAATATTAACCTTTTTTTTATTTTGCTCTGTAGCTCGAGGTAACAGCTTGCCCAGCTTTTACCTCCTGCCAGGGCCTGCATCACAGACTATAGCTGACCAGTGGAGAAAACATAATGCTCACATTCATGCAGCATTGGGTTCATTTTATTTTGGATTACAAAAGGGGACAGTGTATGCCCGTTGACCATGTGCATCTGGTTCTTTGTAAATGGCCCTGGATTATTTGGCTAGAGCGTAGTGCTGTGGAAGGCGAGCTGTCAGAGGCAATTTGCCCCAAATCCAAATGGCAAAAGTCTGTCCCTTCTTACTCGCTCTGAATTTTACACGTCTGTGCTGGCAGGCACCGCCTGTGTAGACAGCTGTGTGTGTGTGTGTGTGTGTGGAGTTTGTATGTTTAGCAGAGAGACATGGAGAGGCTTTGACCCAGAACTGACTGTTTTTCTTTAAATATCCAGTCAATAATTTCAATCGGCAGACTTGCCAGTTTTTTCATTGTGAAGCTGATGAATAGGGTTGCTTAAGTGTGCAAGTCCCTCACAATCTGGAGCTATTGTGAATGTGGTTTTAGGATAAACGCCCATAATTAAAAATGGCACACAGTATCCTCCGCTAAAATACGTTAATTACTTCTTTTGTTTAGCACAACGACTAAAACGTTCATTTATTCTTGGGTCACAGGTGTTTTGTTTTTGTACCTGTAAGGAAGTGCAAACAAGGAAGAAATGCAAATTCGTTGTTGATCTAGTCACAGATGTTTGCCTCTTGTAAATAACATGCCTTCCTGCATTTTATTATTTACACACCAAAGCCCCCACCTTTCAATTACCCTGTCCCTAGTTTAGATTTATCTTTCTAAATCTACGGAGGAAAAAGGATTGGGCCAGATGTTGCTTCATTCGCCTAGTTGTGGCTGAGTGGATGCTCCCAAACGTCATTGTCTCAGCATCTTGTGTTTTACAGTCTAGCAGAGTACAATTTATCACAAGTTATGGGAACCCTGCAAGCCTCAGTAAGTGAGCATATTTAATAAATGCTAATGTATTTGTTTATTGCAGCCTTGACTGTAGGTTATAGGCTAGTATTTGTGCTCACACAGGATGCAATTATTTGTGTGGAAATCCATTAGCTGGTTATAGGAACGGGATCGGTTCCTCAGAGAGTCACAAGAGATATATTGTAAAAGTGTAGATTGCTGATTTGGACACTGGGACCAACTCAACAGTGTAAACAATCCAGGAAATGAAGAAAGAACATGCTTGCAGACTAGATAACAAGAAAGCAGAGGCCATTACAGCTCTGCAGTCAACAGTACAACCTCCTTAGAAGACACTGATTCCTGTCTGCTTCGTCCTCAGTGTTTTTAAAGACTTGACATTGACACTATCTCAGCTATTGAGATTACTATCATTTATCCTTGGTTACGTGTTGGGGCCGTCCCTGAGTAATGAGAGTGAATGGAGGCCAAGCAGCCATGCTGAGACAGAACTAACTTTATCCATTGCATCCTTACAGATGTTCACAAACAGTGACGAGGCGGTCATCAATAAGAAGCTGCCCAAGGAGCTGTTGCTACGGTGAGTGTCATTTTGAAACCCCTTCAGTCAGACTCACTGCAGGGTTCATATGTTTTTTGTGAATGAAAACGGCATGTAGCGTGCGTCGCACTCACCTGCCTGACGTTGCTCTCCTGCTGCACATTAGATCATACAAACAGGCACAATTTGCTTTATAACTTTATACACATAAAGTGCATCTCACACTCGTATGCTGCATGCCCACTTGGCCTTTAGCAAATATTGCCACTGAACTAACCACTCGGATGCAGATTTCCCCTCCGTACCCACCTCCCCTGCTCCCCTAGTGCAGAAGCTGTAATAAAAACTGATGGTGATTGATTTCAGAAAAAAAAAACTCAAGAGTGCCTGAGCAAACAGAAAATGAAGGCCATATCTCAAGCCTCGGCCTTGCCAGCCAAGCTGCCAGTACTGCGGCTGCTGACTCTGTGCTGTCTTGCTAGGTGCAGCGACCCTGATTTGTGAGGCTGGCAAGCTATACTGGGACTCACCCCATCCCTGCTTCAACACTAACACAGAGTTTTGCTGCATTGTAGGATCCTGAATTAAGTTTCCAGCTCTGTTCATTAGAAGCAGATTGCGTGTCTTGCTTGCCAGGACCCCACACACATCTATCCTGCAAACTGGGTGAACGCATTTATTCTGCTGACAATATTAGCTGATTAACTCACGGCCCTGTGCCGTGAGAGGAAGCGGATGCAGGGTTGAGTTTGACGGCAGAGTCGAGTGCAAAGAGGAAGCTTCTGGCAGCGGGGATCAGGGTCTCTAAAACCTCCCCTGTCTGTCTTCCAGAATCTTCTCCTTTCTGGATGTGGTGACACTCTGTCGCTGTGCCCAGGTCTCACGGGTGAGTCTGTGTTCACAAGGTGTGTGTGTAGGCATGTGTATGTGACTGTGTGTGTTTGTTTCAGTGTGTATCCTGTGTGTGTGTGTGTGTTTGTATGTGTGGGGGGGGTGAGTGGGTGAGTGGGTAAGTTTCTGAAAAGGAATACTTGACCCTAACTGTTCGTGTCTCCCTCCCTGCTTTCAGTCCTGGAATGTTCTGGCCTTGGACGGCAGCAACTGGCAAAGAATTGACCTCTTTGACTTTCAGAGGGACATTGAGGTGAGCAACTCTGATCTACCCATCCATCTACTTTACTCTCAACTTTCAACTAAAGTATTTTAAGTGCATCTTCACTCTTAATCTCTCAGTGCTCTAAAGGTAGGGTTTCTGAAACATTTTTATCTTACTAACATCCCGATAGCCATCAATAAATAAAGTTGTCAAAGGAAAAAAGCTGGTGTCTGTGTTGCTCACATGATTGAAATTAAAGCAGGCAAAACTCTGCTGTAACTACACATTACTTCACGCTGGAGAAACAGACAACACTGAAGAAGCGGCAATATCCGGAAGTTAGGGAGAGAGTCAAGGAGAAGTCAGCTACAGCAGTTGTCAGACAGTGCACGTTCATGTGTTTTAGGGTCGTAGACGAGAGGACCGACAGGAGAAGGTGGGCTGTATCAATGCATATTGTAGCCTGCTCTTGCTAGCTTTTCCAGGCTTATCAACCCCAGCTTTAAAGTCAAGGTGTCGAAGCCAGTACAGCAGGCTGAATGGATTGTTTTTGTTCCAGGGCCGGGTAGTGGAGAATATCTCAAAGCGATGTGGGGGGTTTCTCAGAAAGCTGAGCCTGCGGGGGTGCCTGGGTGTGGGTGACAGTGCCCTGAGGTGAGTTTGGTGAGAACGTAACCCCGCAGAAATGATTGTTCTAGTTCAAACCCTTAAAAGAGAGAAAGAGGCATATTCATTTTGACTGCCATTTAACGAATGTTTTTTTTTCTACTGTAGGACTTTCTCACAGAACTGCAGGAACATTGAGCTTCTCAGTCTGAATGGCTGCACCAAGATCACTGACAGGTGATGCGCATGGTTCATGTAACTCATCTGCTTATGAATCGGGACGCAATATCTCCCCTTCGAAACACTCACTGTCTTTCTCCTCTGCAGCACGTGTAACAGCCTCAGTAAGTTCTGTCCAAAGCTGAAGCACCTGGACCTTGCCTCCTGTACCTCAATCACCAACCTTTCACTCAAAGCTCTCAGGTGTGTAGGCTCTGCACTGTGTGACCTTTGGACCCCACTCTATGCATTGCTAGAGGGAATATAGACTTAAAGCCTCTCACACAGTTGAAACATTGGTTGTAGAAAACGCAGTTTAAAGTCTTTCCTGTCTTTTTCTTCTTTTTTCTCCTCTAAGTGAGGGTTGTCCCCTGCTGGAGCAGCTCAACATCTCTTGGTGTGATCAGGTCACTAAGGATGGCATCCAGGCCCTGGTGCGCTCCTGCCCTGGACTAAAGGGCCTTTTCCTCAAAGGCTGCACACAGGTACTGCTGGAGAAACAAACCATGGCCTGGGCCGTGTGCCTTTGGTCTTTGGACCGAGTTGAACAGAACTCGGATAACCTACAGCAGTGGTCAGCAACTGGTGGCAATAGTGTCTCGCCTGCCGGATCATTTACACTCATTTCACTCACACTTAAGCTTTGTCTACAAAGTAAAAGCACAACATTGGTTTTATTGTTGCAATACTTTGTAACAAGCAGAATTACAGAGCTTTTATGTTAAAGTTATGAACTTGGGTCTGATGATTTTGTTTCAATTTCTGAACAAACCTGAAATAGATGTTTAGAACAGGCACTGTACTAGTAATATTAAATTTAGTATATAACTTAACTGGATAACACATTTTGTGTTTGTGGTACCACAAACACAAAATGCGAGACTTCCTGTGCAGCACATAATGTTTCTGAGGAAAGACGTAGCAGACACATTAAACAGGAAATATAAAAACCCTAGATAGTACCACTCTGTTATACCAAAAGTCAACTTTACTGGGAGAAGAGGCCACCATGTATTTCTGAGAATATCATTAATTTAAAAGAAAAAGAAAAGAAAAAACACAACATAGAGGAAGCACTGAGTTGCCAGGGGTTTTGACTCAACTTCATGATTATTTAGTGGCTGTAGATGTAGACGCTATAGTGGTTTGTGTGGTTTTGTTAAATTTTATTTTCTTATACCAAGAGGTGTTGAGGGACTATCTCAGTATTTCAGTGTTGTTTGATTTCAAATGACCAATGTCTTTCCTCTGACTTTCACAGCTAGAAGATGAGGCTCTGAAGCACATTGGGGCTCACTGTCCAGAGCTGGTCACACTCAACCTGCAGACATGTTCAGTAAGTACCATCAACATGGCAAGATGACAAATCAAATTAATCAGGGAAAACACAATTCTTCTGCATTTTCAATGTAGGCACATTTTATTATGTTGAAATGTCACAATGACAAAAAAACGTATGTAATCAGAGAATTTATGATGGTCACCAAGTACACACTGTGCTCTTCAAGTCAAAGCTACCCATCCAACACAGAAAACCAAAGGTCTGCATGGCCTCCTTTCACAATCCAGATATTTTGCTGTGATTTTACCCATTCTTAACATTCCCCTTCTTTCAATTATATCTTTCCCCTCCATCTCATCTCACACCGCAGGAACTCTCCATCTCATCTTGTCCCAGCTCTTCCACCTCTTTGTTACTGTCCATTTTCTGGCCTTTCCCAGTCTGTTTTTACCTCCTCTTCCTCTGTCTAATGTCCTCTAGAGTTTTCTCTGGCAACATTTTAAAAGAAAAATGCAGCAGACAGAAATTGCTTATTCCCATCAGTGAGCACAGGAAAAGTTGGTATGATTTTACATTTTCAGTAGAAGACCCCCCCCCCCTCACAAAACACATTTTGTCTTTCTCTGAGCAGCAGATCACAGATGAGGGCCTCATCACAATTTGCAGAGGTTGTCACCGCCTGCAGTCTCTGTGTGTGTCGGGCTGTGCCAACATCACAGACGCCATCCTTCACGCCCTGGGACAGAACTGCCCTCGCCTCAGGTAAACCTTGACGCACGCACGCACATACATACACAAACACGCACATTCACAAACACGCACATACAAAAACACACACTGAACTTAACTTTGGCCTTGACCTCCTAGACTCTGCTAAAAACCATTTAGTTTGAAAATGAGTCTTGATCTTTGTTGTCATATTAACTCTCCACCATGGTTTTGAAATGTATTTATTTTTTAATCATAATGTGTTTGCTTTTCTTTTTTGAGATTTTGCAAAAACAATTGGGAAGAAATGCTTAAAAATAGATTTCATGACTCATTTTAAGTGGAGTCCTGCAGCTACGATTGAAGTAATAGTGAAAATCATGAATAAATTAAATGAATATATGGGTCTTTCTGCAGTAAAGCTTTCTAAAGCCTTACTGCTGTAGATCTATTTACTTTAAAGTACAGTCTATGCTCTCAGTACAAGAACTCAGAAAGTGATGCTGCCATTGTGCAACTCTGTTCTCTACTTGTCCTTTCAGAATATTAGAAGTAGCCCGCTGCTCCCAGCTCACAGATGTGGGTTTCACTACATTAGCAAGGGTGAGTATGGTGTCTACGAGTTGTACACACACAGTCAAACACAGAAATCTCTGGAGCAATCAGTTGAGGGGTGGTGCGGAGGCAGGTATTCATTTCGATGGGGAGATCACATGTTTTTGTCAACAGCGAATCGACACCGGCATCAGCCCTTTTCACCTAAAGCTTGATATCTTCGTCACAGCCTTCTATGTTTATGGCACCTTTCTTTTTGTGTTTGTCAGTTTTGTATTTGTGGTGTGTTAGAAATGTCATCCACTCTCTCACGGTGAATCCTCCGGAGGATGTCTTGCTCTTTTCTTAAATGAGCTCATTCTGACATTATCTGGAGTTTTTACAAGGGACCTGGAGGGAGAAACTCTGGAGAAATTCTGGGGCCTGTCACTCGGACATTTGCGTTCTTAAACACAGCATCTCTGGATAATGTCAGGAGATTATCTTGTGCATGTCTGAAAGCAGCTATACACATACACAGCAACCAGACTTTGAAGTTGAACATTTTAAAGTTGAGATAATTTTTGATGTCAGGAGAGCTGCAAGATTTTGGTACAAAATGCTTAATACACTAATTCACATCGTCTGTCTCTGTTTTTCTGCTGTAGAATTGTCATGAGCTTGAGAAAATGGATTTGGAAGAATGTGTGCAGGTAAATAAACAATCTGGCTCCATAAATAATGTTTCTATTATTTTCTTCAATTATGACACTTGTTGTTTTTCCACCTTTGCATCAGATCACAGATGGAACACTCATCCAGCTGTCTATCTACTGCCCTCGTTTACAAGTCCTAGTGAGTGTCCCTTTAAACATATTTTACTTCTGTAGCACCAAATCACAGCTTGTTCATAGAGATGGTTGAGTCATCGAGATCCTGCGTTGGTATCACTGTGTTACTGTAGAGTCTGTCCCACTGTGAGCTGATCACCGATGATGGCATCAGACATCTCGGCAGCGGCCCTTGCGCTCACGACCGTCTGGAGGTGATCGAGCTGGACAACTGCCCCCTGATTACAGACGCTTCGCTGGAGCACCTAAAGAACTGCCATAGTCTGGATCGCATCGAGCTCTACGACTGCCAGCAGATCACCCGCGCTGGTATCAAAAGACTAAGGGTGAGTTGTGTGGGCTGATGGCAGTAAGTAAGCCATGATTCATATGCAGAATGTACTGTAATCACCAATGCTGTAAACTTATCATGCTTCAATATAGTCTCATAAATATATACAATTTAGTCAGATTAATATGATGAGACTGCCAAATTGTTGACGTGTTGGGTGTAAGAGAACCATGCACTTAACTAAGCAATCGTATTAGTTTATGTTTAGTCAACCTACACTACAACCATCAGGTAATAAACTCGTGATCATGATCTTTAACCGCCTCACTTGAAGTTGTGTGCAGCATTTGATGGCCCAAACTGTGACGGCCCACGCCTCATAATTACATTACAAGTTTTGTAATGTTGCTTTATTGGCAACGGGTTAGGCTGTTTGGGCATAAAAATCTCAATACCCATCAGGCTCGGTCACTACGGCCAGGGTCATGCTCTTCTCTTGACACTTTCACCATAAAACTGCAGTGTCAGATCAACACCGATAAGCAAAAATGAAGTTGAGAATGAAGTTGAATATCTTCAAAAAATAAAATAGACTGTGTGGCCGGTCATAATCAGCAAATCTAGTTTGACATTTTATGAACTGTGCCACTCTTCATGAGTTAGGCGTCGTTAGATATGGAGCTGAAACTAGGAAAACGTTGAAACCTGGCTCTGTTCTTTTTGCTCCATTTCCAATCTTTGTGCTGAGCAAAGTGAGGCGACATATTTATTGTGCATACTTGAGAGGAGTATTGATCTGCAGCAAATAAGCAATTAGCTTAAATTGTGTTTAAATGAGGAAGACATTGTACAAATATCAACAACACAACCTTTTTAGGAGTCTAGTTTATTTAACACACACAACCACTGAAGGCAAAATAAGACAGTATATAACATTAATGATCAAGGAGCATATACACTGCAACAGTGCAGCTTTTGGTTACCACTTACCACACTGAGCATAAAAAGAAGTGGAGCAACAGTTGTAGAGCAACGGAAGACAAAGTTAGATCTCACTGTGATATGCAGAATGATGAACCTCCATCACAATCCATGCAACCTGTTATATTCTTGATAGTTTACAGCTACTTAGACAGTTTTTCTTTAAAACATGAATTTGTCTTATTGAATAAGGTCAAAACAGGGACCATTTTGTCTCCTCTTGCTAAAATGCCATGGATTTTCCATTTTTTTGCTCTGATGTTTGAGTCACCACTCCACCCACACATGAAGACTCAAAATGAATATATGAAACACAAACTGTGTCCTGGAGAGCAGCGAGTGAACACTCCGTACAAATAGAGCATCAGTGGCTTTTATTGCGATAGTAATCATACTTTAAGTCGAAGAAACTATTGCCACTGGTGTAGCTATGGTATGAAGCTAAATCCATACTACTATGTTTTCATATGAAAATTATAAATATTTACACTTTCTTGGGTTTCCACAGCTGTTGAGTTTGAAAATTCAGGGCTGTATTTTAGTCTTGACGGGCAGAAACAGAAATGCTGGATACAATGACGTCGACACTTAGAATTGCTTGCTTGTCTTTTCGGTCGAGACGTCGCTTTTGCTGATTCATCAGGCTCCTATCACATGACCCCCTTCCGGAAGAAAACAACATTAGCTCTAGCCTCAGCTACCAGTTTTAGAAGGCAACATGATAATAATCATTATCAATTACCTTCTTGTCTTTCCCAACAGCTGTTCTGCTGTTTTACAATGCCACAATACTTATGTGGACAAAATGTTGTTTCAAATGAAAATGTAGGAGTATGCATGTAGCTTAAGTATTTGTATGAACCATTAATATTTCCGTCTGTGTCGTTCTTTTCCACCACAGACCCATCTGCCTAACATCAAAGTGCACGCGTACTTCGCTCCCGTCACTCCGCCCCCCTCGGTTGGGGGCAGCCGTCAGAGGTTTTGCCGCTGCTGTGTCCTGCTATGATGTAAAGACAACAACCCCTCTTCCTCTGTGCCCGTGCACCCCTGCAGCCTGCATTTGACCCATCACGACCCGCTGTCCACCCCAATGCCGGCCCCTTGTCAAAGAGTACATGCTGGTGTGTCCCCTTTTGGAGCTGCAGAGAGAGAGAGAGAGAGAGGGAGGGAGAGAGCCAAGCAACACTACAGGGTCTTGGGTAACTCTCCCAAAAACATTCCCAACTCTCCCCACCACACATACAGACACACACACACAGACACAGACACACACAGCCACAGACACACAAACACACACAAACTGCCTTCTACGCAAGATGATATGCAGACACGTGTACACAGAGATTAACTCTCAGAAGAATGTCAGAACATTCCTGGGCTGCATTCAATGGACAAACCAGTATTAAAAAGAGGGTTATGTAAAAATCAATCATGATTACCACCATTATCAAGTCAAGTGGAACAGAATTGTTAAAAGAATTACACAACAAAATTTTCAACACTTTCCTCTATTTTCCAGCGGTCAGACTCTTCAGTTACTTAGCACTTTGAGACAAATTACAGCGACAGCTTCCAAGCAGAATATTTAAATAGGCTGAAAGATCCTCACTCAACCCCTCGCACGCATTTCCCCCTGTGTGCTGAAGGTCATTTAACCGCTACCTCTAGACAGGAACTGTGTGAGTTTTGTTCTGCAGGCTGTTCATTTAAAAAAAGGGGGGCAGCCCCCAATAATGCAGCCGAAAGCCTGTCGTGTGATTTTAGAAAATATATATTTGCAGCTCTTTGCACTTACAGTAAAGCAATTATGAGACACTTTCAAAAAGACAACAATCTCACCATTTAAGACATTATATTAACAACACACACAAATCCAAATCCTCACTTGAATGCATACACTGAGCTTGCCACACCTGTACCCTCGCCTCTCTCTGTTACAATCAGAAGCTTCAATATAATGAAGAGGGAAAAGAAAGACAGTTTTAATATTTTTCTAAAAATGGACACCAATTAAGACTCACAAGCGGGGACTTGAGAAGATGCCAAATGTTGCATGTAACACCTCTAGTTTTTTAAAATCTAATTGTACATATATGAGGACCGTGGTAGTCCGAGAGTCAAGCCAGCTACACAACAGATGATGATGTGAGACGGGACAGAGTTCAACATTGATGGGTCTTTCCGAGGTAACAAGGAAACTGAGAGAATACGTGCCGGAGCGTAAAAAGGACCCGAATCTCACTCTGGAGTTGGACAAATGAACTGATGCTGACCCGTGAAAGCTCATGCCAACGGCAGAAAGGTTTTAAAGACAGTCTTTTGACAGAAGAGAAAAAAAAGAAGATAACACTACAAAAATTCAAGCTGTCAGAATAGGACAATGGAAAGATAAAGCCAACTGAAAACAATCAAAGTCTATTTTCATTTCGATTTTGTTTATTTGCTCTCGTTTTTGCATCGGCGATGGTTCCTGTTGACAAGGAACTGGTGAACCACACGCAAGCGGTAAGAGGACGTGCCCTAGTGGCAGCGTGGCATTAGCAACTCCTCAACTCCCATGAGGCCTTGCAGGGTACGTAGTGACAGTGTTTAAAACCCTGCCACCTGTGACCCGCCCCCCCTTCCCTCCCCTCCCCACCGTCTGTCTGGGACCAGTCACTCTGTCGGAGATGACGACCAGGTCAGACCGGTGGAGTCACTGCGAGATGAATTCGGTGGAATCTTGAGCGCACAATTCTGTCTTGCTGACAGATATGATGGAATGATTTTTGTCACAACAGAGGGCTATAATGAACTTGAGCCCCCGCCCTATGAAGTATTGAAGCCTTTTCTAATGGAATATCTCCTCCTGCACTTGCACCTGCTTTATTCTGTCTCTCTTTTCTTCCCGTTTTTCATTTTATAAACGTGTCTTTTTACTGCTTTTCTTTCCCCTTTCCTCTGGATCTCTTACTCTTTCCTCTTTCTTTGCTATTTTTCTGTTTTGGTGTGGTTTGGATTGCGCCTGCTTTGTGTTTGAAGTCACTAGTTCAGTGTCTCCAAGTTGAGTTTTTTTTTTTCGAGCCCCTTTCCAGTCCTCAGTTCTGATCTGAGGGAGTTTGTGTTTTTATTAAGAGTTTCTTGTTACTAAATGTCCAGAGCGTAGCCTTTGTCCAGAGGAAGCGTTGGCACCAGTGCAATTGTAATAAATGTTAAATGTGAGTTGGATATTTTTATGTGAATCGAGGAGGGAGTTGATGATGACATGTATGTATGTATGATGTAGCTTATTGAATGTTTCTATCACAGAGAAGTCCTCAAGATGGCTGTTCAGGCATCGTGTGCCACTCTTGCAGAAAAAGGTTTTTCTCCCATAAATGTGCTTTTCCTCTCCTCTTTTATTTTTTTATGGCTTGCTTTTCCAAAAACCACCCTCCCATAATGCACCAGGCCCAAAATACATCAATCAAGGTATAAATTGGTTAACCCATTGTGGAATGTGGATCGCTCTCAAATGTCCCCGCTCTGGTTTGAAGGATTCGTGCCAACAGGCGAGAACACTGAATTCTATTCAGTTGGTGATTTGTCAGCTACAACGGGCCAGATAATACAAGCTGAGATGAATCCAATGTAATCCAGTCTGATCTGTTTTGTTTGAATGGAGTTTTACAGAAGGATTAACAACAAAGAGCCAAAATGGCGGTGACATCTAATGCAGTTTGTCACTGTGGTTTGGGGTTAAGAATTGGAAAGAAAAAGTCACAGGATTTAGGCTGAGCCTGGATGTAACACCTGCTCGCCCCGATCAGGGTTCGCTGTGTGTGGCACAAGCCGAGTCACCAGTGCAGCTGACAGCTGCTCTCAGGGCAAACACTTTGACTGGATTACAGTTGATACCACTCAACCTGCTCCGGATGGTTGTATCTGTAAAAAAAGGAAGGAACTAACCTTTCTTCGGCCTCTTTGTGGTGCAAAATACACTACACTGCTCTACACCGCACTGACTTTTCCTCCCATTATCAAACACCTCTGTGTCCTTTCGTCACACTCTCACCAGTTTACACAGAGGACGAGTGTCCACGCTCTGGATCCAGAGGGCAGCAGATGAATCTACAGCGTGTGCTCATGGTAGATTGACAGAGAAATTTCAAAAACAATTTTGACAATGACTGTAGTTCATATAATTACTGTAAATCTTTTCCTTTTCTTTTTTTTACAATTAACCGATATAAATGAATATGTACGTATGAATAAATATATACCTATATTATTAAGACTTGCCTAGTTTTCTCTGGTGTTGAACTTGTTCCCGTATTAACCTTCTTGGTGCAGTAGATGGCAGCAATGAGCCAGTTGTAATCAGTGAGTTGCAGGACTTGTGAATCAGCTTTTCAGTGAATCCATTTGATTTTGCTTTAGTTTGTCACCGAATTGAGCAAACACTCAACTGGGCTTGAGTTGAGTGTGCTGTTTTTCTATAGGAAATAAAGACAAATGTGTCATTTACTGTCACATAAATACTCAGTCGTTATTATCACCATACCCCCTCAACCAGGGGATCCCAAACTTCATCCTCTGACCCCCAAAAATAAAAGTTTCAGAGACTTTCGACCCCCATTATCTCTGCAGTTGGTTGAAGCATATTTATTTGAGCAAGAAAATCACAATGGGCACTATTTATTCCAGATTTAAGTACTTTTGTAACAATCATGACTAAACTGTTCCCATTAAAATTTTAATTTGATATCTGGTTATCATCTAGAACCACTGTCCTAAACAACAGAAGTGAAATTTCTCCAAAAACACGTGACATGATGGGCTGTTGGAGCTCACATGCAGAGTCAGGTTTCTATATTTGTGTGTGCTTACGTAAACACACACACACACACACACGTCTGAGGTGGAAGCACAGATGAATGGTGAGCATCAATTTATCTCAGTGGAAAGAGCAGCAGCTCTGGTGGCCGCACCATGACGACCGCTGTCAAGGCCGGGATCTGTCATCCGCCGTGTGGGACTCATTTTGCTCCTCTCTTCCTCATTATCCCCCTCCCCTCTTCTGTCTCCAAATCACTGAGAGATCAATGTGTTTTCAGGTCTGTTTTAATGGTCATTTCTAGCAGCCGTGTTCTGACACCTGGGGTATCACTGAGGAGGAGAGGTGGGTGGCTCAGAGGGAGAAATTTAAGTGTGTGTGTGTCTGTTTCCCTGGTTCAGCAACTCTCCTGTTCAGCTTGTGTTTTTTGAACATGGACAGATCAGATCACAGCTCACTGCACACCGCCCCACCAAGACATTGTGTTTCTGTTTATTTTTGACAGCAAATCCTCCTACTATACGCTAGAAAAACTTTTTTTTGACTTCTTTTGTGCTCTTTTTTTTTTATCCTCCTCTCCTTTCCACAGTTTTCCTTTCAGCAGTCACTCACTCTGCTATCTGCTGCAGTGCCCTGGCTCTGAGTGAAGCAATAATTAGTCTGATAACAGACGCGTACAAAGAGAGGCCGTCTTCTCTTCTGTCTCGTTTCTCTAACACACCCACACCAAAGTCTTTCTGGCAGCTTAGAGCAAACTTTGATGTCAGGCTTACGTGAAATGCTGCAGTTCAGATTCAGGAAAAAAAACCACTTTCATCAACTTGAGGAGTATTTCCTCTTTGCATCGCACTCTGAATGGTGCAGTAAACTCACTTGAAAATACAATTTTGTTACCTTTTCCTGTTCTGCGCCTTCACCAAGTTAATACAGAAATCAGCAGCTGTGAGCACAACCATATCACTCTACCATCGTTCATGTGTTTCATAAAAGGATGAATAAATCAAAACCCCAGGAGGATGGAAGATTGCATTTTAAATCAGAGGTACCAATTATCCTCCGGCCTCTTATTGCAGCTGCTTTACACAAATCACAGCAAACTGAGGCTCTGCGGCTCCACAGGGCAGCAACTGCAGTGTCCACGGTGCTTCAGAGGGCACACGTAGATGGACTCAGGATGACTGATAGCAAAGTAAAAACTGTGGCTATTTTCTCCAAAACTCAGAGACAAACTGAAAGTCGTCCAGCTCATCCCATATGGGTCATTTTTATTTATTTTTTTGCTGAAGGAGGAGATGACTGCTCTGACTCACAGCTTCATCAACAAAGTTCTGCAATAATGTCCTCCGCCCACTGTCTCTATACTGTGTAGGATTTCAATCGGGGGCCATAAAAGGGCCACAATTTACCTGAGAGGCAAATTATATGTCCAACATCGATGCACAATTCCTGATTCAGTAAAGTGCGCATTTATAAGGCAACATCCATACTACTATTCTTTCAAACTCTGTCCACACAAGCATTTTGGCTCGGTATCAGTTTTAATCCCCGTCCATTTACTTACACGCCTGTAAACTCACATCACATGACCACTCACATATACTGGGTGTGTGTCTGCCAGTGTAAACAGAAAGCCATGCATTTCTCACAGATTGCTCGACTAAGAGCTCGTATCATTGTAAAATGCAGAATTTAACTGAACAGCTGTAAACAAAGACAACAAGGTCAGCAATGCTTGTAATCAGAAAGCAGTTGTGAGTGTCTGTTTCTGCTCGTCCAGACCAAAACACTGTCCTGGAGTTTTCACACTAAAACGGGGCCAGCGGTGTAGTTTAACTTCTCAGTTTACCGGCTCTAAAACCCAAGAGCAGTGTGGACACCGGGCGTGTCGGTAGAGTTGATGCATTTTCAAATGAAAACATACTAGCATGGACGAAGCCATTCCTTGTTTACTGTTAGCTCTATATACCTTTGAGCAAAGCCACATAACATCGATCATAAATTGGAAAATTGTTAAGTTGATCAAGCACATTGTGTACTTAAGATATAAGAATAATTCTTTACAAATGTATTGTTTTGTTGGTAAAGACTTGTGATAGGACAGGGGCACTTCAGAGCACTTCAGCCCCTGGAGCCAACCCTGTTCCTATAACTTTCACAATAATCAGAAATGTATTATAATATCATTGTGGCATTTTCATCTGATGGTGCGTTTAATATGATATTCCTTAGCCATTGGCCTATTTTTTGCATTATGCATGCCTGTGGTGTTTATGGTGGCTTTGACCCTGACCCTCCCAGGTATAGGATTTGTAGAGTTGCATGGCACAATCGAGTTTATGTTGCATGTCTAGTTATATTTGAGCTTGTTATACCCCAGCACATGACTTAAATGGTGCAGAGGACACTCAAATGAATGCAGAAAATTAAGAGAGAATCTTGCTTTTATTACAAACCCTCACCCAGAGACAATAATCTGTGCGTTTGCGAATTATAGTGGCAAATTCCACATCGGTTTTAGAATAAGCCCCCGCCCACGGTCGTGAATCCTGATTCTAGTCTATAAGGATCCTGGCAGAGTTGTAAAAATTGCCCCAATCATGCGCCTCGGACGCGCAGGAAGGCGTGCCTCCGATTGCGCTTAAATTCAAGTCTGTGCAGCGGTGAAGGGCACAGTTCGGATCTCACACCTCGACAGCAGCTGCCAGAGCTGAAGCTGGTGTAAAAATTTGGATCTGATCTTTTAAAATTTATATTCTCGCATCGTACATTTTGCAACAGGAGGACGGAATTGTGCCACATTGGAGCTTCTGTTTTTTGCGACAAAGGAAGACGCAATAGGCCATCCTGGTCCATGGTCCAGCCAACTCCTGAATGCTCCTTGTCCTCACAAAGCACGAACGAGACATAAACAGCTTGTCTAAATAAGTGTTAGTGTGTGTTTATGAATCGCTCCATCATAGACTCGCAGTTGGTGCGCGGAGAGCGTGTGGCCATCGGGCGTCCTCCTGCTCGCAGCGCGCACCGGTCCCTCTGATGTGGATCCGTCTCGCCGTGTGGAGCTGTTGTATGGCTACAGCCGGAGGATCCCCACCGACAGGACGCGGTCTGCGGAGTTAAAACTTCTCATCGCTTTGTGTCTCGAACCAGCCTGTCCGGCGCTGCACCCTCACGATGACCGAGATCAACGAGGTGGACAGCGAGGCGCAGCTCCAGCGCTCCCCGAGCACCATGTCCATCCAGCCGATGACATCCAAGGCAAGTACCGACACTTTTGAGCTTTGTTTGAGGAAACTATTGTAAAGTTGACTCTCTCCTATAATGACCTTCCCCACAGTTCGCACTCTGAGACATCCAGATTCAAGCATGAACTTTGCAGAACATTTTCCTCCACACACACACACTTTACATTCTTTACCTGCTGTTTGGTTCATTTTTGTTTTCACCCACTTGCATTATTCAAACGGTTTGCGGAATATTCATGACACTACTTCACAAATGCAGTTGTATTCATCATGACTGCGTCACGAACCTCAGACGTAAGGTCTGATGTCACTGTCTCCCCCTTTATTCTCTCCCTCCCTGTCTCTGTCTGTCTCCAAACCCACTTCACAGAGATGATTTTTTAGCAAACGTAAAATAAATGGCCCTGATTGATAATTTTCATTCATCGTTGTCATGAATTGTTTTTCTCACAATTTCATATTCCTGTCTCTTTGCTCCTCTCGCAGCTGTACTCTTTGAAATGTGCCTGGATGGCCACAGTTCATTATACTTACTGTTTAGAATGGGCTGTTTGCTTGGTCTGGAGCTACTTCAGAATTATTCCTTGTCATATCTGAATCCTCCTCAAACGGTTCTACAATATATTGTCACTTTTTTATTGTTTGTGTGCTGGACATTGCGTGATGAGTCATTACTGTTTGTGTATGTGATTCTTATATACGCTGATTGACTGAGCTGCTGTTATTTAATACATTGCATGTCAGCAAGTTCAGAGGTTTATTAAGCAATCGACACATCTTCAGACCTAAATTCACTACTTATCAAGATTAAAGCTCTGTACTTCTGCTCAATATAAAGCATTATAGCAACAAACCTAATGTTATTTCTACTCTGAAGAGGAAATTATTTTATGAATGTTGCTGTCAAGATTGCATTCGGTACCCAAGACACCTGCGGATGTCTGTGTCAGTCCGATATGGTAAAATAAAAATAATGAAATCATCTGGCGTCGATGTTGACCAGAGGTTTGACCCAGTTGCGGACCGCTGCTGTAGTTTATCAGAGGACGAAGAAGAAGACATGTCAAACTCAGTCCACAGACTGAAGGCACACTGCCTGTTTATTCAAATTTTCTAAATTTAGAAGGTAAAATCACACCAAATTCAACACTGTCCCTCCCTGGACCACTAAGAATACACATGGCAAGCGTGAAGCCACACGTTGGTGGAATTACTATGTTTAATATGTAGAAGGCTGTTTTACTGTGTAAGGCTGCCTGAGCTTCGAGTGTCCTTACAAAGTCTCCTTATGATTCCATTTAATCTGTTGACATGACAGTATAAACAACGATTTCAAGGGCCGGCCTCTAAGAGCATGAGCTGTGAAAGCTTTCACAACACCTGCGTTTTCATTGGAGGGCTTTCAGAACAATTGATTCATTAAAACCCAAAACACTTGATGAAGCTTCAGCACACATGCCGTTGACATGTTTGAAGCAAAGTGACACTCCACGCACAACACAGTGAGATACTTCATCAGACTGCTCCTTCTAAATATTTGATGTCCTCTGTGAAAAACATGAAAGTCGACTTTGTTGCAAGTCTTTTATTTATTTATTTTTTTACACTGCTCACCCCAGCGTGCATGACCCACTGCAGTTATAGCTCCCCTGTCCCCCCTACCAGCTGCTACTAAAAGGGAATTTGGTGCAACCCTGTGCCAGGTGGGGTCCATCTGATTGTTATCTTTTCTCCAGCATTACCACATCAAAACCATTTCCCCCACAAACTCATCAGGCTGGACATTCAATCTCCAGCTCCGCACTTCATCTGCCTCTGCTTTCCCAATCGATCGAGGCAGCGCTGGTAGAATTAAAGGGCCCTGTGTGGAATAGATTTCACTTTAACCTTCAGCTCTCAGGCTCCTGCACGGCCTGTAGGTACTTCATGTTCAGGTGAAAGGTCAATTATAATGTCTTTTGAACTTCCTTTAAATGTGTAGTTCCAATAGCAACTGAAGGTTTCGGAGTAAATTTGCAACCATGCAGAGGTCTATTAAAGGGACAGTTCACAAAGCACTTTTGGAGTTTCAGGGGTAAACTCTGTTGCAGCCGAATCAATTGAAGTCAATGGTGTCTACTCAGATGTAATAAAACAACAGAAAAAACCATACTGCTCCTGTAGGGTCATCCAGGTGTCCATAAGCCCCGACATTCAAATTCGCCTCGAAACAACGTCACACTGTCTGCCCCTGAGATTCCAGAAGTGTTTAGTGGACTCAAACACTTCACCCACTCCTCCGTCGGCATGTAGTGTTGAGTAGATAATGAGTGAATTTTCATTTTTCTGGAAACTATCCCTTTAAGCTCAGCTCTGATACATATAGTCACAGGAGACCTACACGTATGTATGGTAGACATTTAATTGACATCTTTCTTAAATTAAAAGATTTGCCAGAGGGTATAATTTTTGAAGGAATCTAATCAGACACACAGCCATGTCTCCGGTGTGGGGGGGGGGGGGGGGGGGGGGGGTGACTGCTTCCGATAACAGATGCTCCCTGAAATCCACCGGCAGCAAATTTCTCACATACCAGAAATGAAAAACAGAGGGAATCAGAGCCAGAGGATTAAGGAGAAGAGAAGCATGGACTTTTTCTCCCGTATTCCCAACAAGTTAGTCTGTGGTTTACTGCCAAGGCTGGCAAGAGTGTGAGAGGTCAGTCAAGCTGATGAGATGCCTGAGTAGCAACCATCGGCTTCTATTGTGCAGCTTTTGGGTTATTTTGTTGAGAGGGCTTTGATCTGTCAGGGCCGCTGATGCATTGAGAGGCTTCTCTATGATGGAAGTGCACAGGTAAATCTTTTTGTCTCCGAGATAACAACCTCTGAGCTCGGAGATATAAACACTTAGAATAATGGTTTACAACATGTTGAGGGGAGATTGGTCCATCTGTCAGCCTGCTCACTTTGTGATGATACGTAACAGTTCACCCGTGTGTCTCAGGTTTCTTCATTCAATCGTAAACCAGTGAGGACAAAAACGCACTCAATGAGTGGGAAAAGGTGTGTGGCATAGCCGACGTGCTGGAAATAAGAACTTGTCCCTGCTCAAAAGCAAAATTGATCATAACTGATCATAACATCAGACAATTTTTTTTTTGTGAAAAAAATCTTTCACTCTAGCGCTTGAAAAACACATTATGTTGAGTGAATCGTTTTTTGTTTTGGTTGGTTTCCAGTCGTTGGCATTTTTATCCAAGAACAGAGTGTAGACAGTGTAAATAGACATGGGGGGGGGGGGGGTCTTCAGCTGGAAATCAATCATGGTGGTGACAAAAAAATAGTACTGGCGCATGGGGCAGTAATTTAGTATCATCATTCATTCTCTCTTTTGTGCATCATATTGTGATGTTACCATGGCATCACTTTACAAACTGATGCTGTGCAATCACGTGTGATCAATCACAACAAAGAAAAAGATTAGCAAAACAAAACATAAAGTCAAAACATGATGCACATCAATATTGGAAACGTCATTTTTAGACATAGTCGCAATGTCTAATTCATTCATTTCAACCATCAGCCAGGCTACACATTGGTCTTTGAGGTAATGAATGGTGTTTACTTTTCAGGAACAATTAACTAATGGCCGTGATTCATCAAAAGTCAAAAGTCTTACAGTGTAAGCAATAAGCTAACATGCTCAAAAAGACAATGCTAACACAATGATATTGTCATTTGCTGATATACATTTAACGCAATCCGACCACTTGAGTGGAGAGAAAATTTAGACATCAGCAAAGTTTTTACATTTTTTTCTCATCTTGAGGAGGCTTGAACTTGCAAAATACTCAATACATGTGTAGCTATTTCCCTTCACAACCTCATATTGGCACTAGAAGATAGATCATTGGGATTCTTTTTTTTTTCTCCAGACCATAAAATACTTTGTTAAATGTTATGACAATAAATCCAGTAGTTTCGTGATATTTCAGCCTTGGCCACACTGACGGGAGTGATTCAGAGAGGGAGCTTGACGTAGGCCAAGGTCTTAATTAATTAATGTAACACCTTCACTGCTGCGATGTTTATTGATGTGACACTACAGAGAGAGGTGTGAACTGCTGAAATGCTGCTACAAGTAGTTTAAAAAAGAAAACTTGATGTATCTGTTGCTGATGCGAGGGAGAAAACTGTGATGGGAGGTTTGTTTGTCACTGGTGATGCTCGCTCTGAGGTAGTTATATTTCCTCCCCTCGGTCTGAGACTGACAGCCATTGTGCAGTGTGCTTTGGGTTTGGCGTGCGTGGACAGTGATTGGATGAATGAAAATGGGTTGATTTCGAGTTGCCAGGGCAAAGCTGCACGGCAGGGTTTGTTGAATTTGTGCCGCAGTGAGGAACGTGTATGTAATTAAGACCAGTGGTTCACACAGAGTTTCCCCTTCAATAAACAGGGGTGAAGTCTGTCTGGGGAAGTGTCTGCGTGTGTACGAGCAGGCATGTGATTGGCTGTGTGTGTGCATATATCTGTGACGTATCTGTGGACAGAAGAATGGAAGAAGCCTGTGATCATGAATATCTTATCCCGATTTTTAAGCTGAAACCTGCCACACAGACAAAGATGGACAAAGCGTCTCCACATCCTCCCATTGTAAAAAATGAAGCCAAAATATCCTGGATGCGGTCGCCACCATCTTGCATGTTTGGAGCCAGATTCTGCACAGTATAGTGATTGTGAAGTCACACCATGGTACGAGGTCTCACGCACACAACCAATCAAAAGTCAGTCTCAGCTGTCAATCATGATCCTTCACCTGTAGCAGCCACCAGAGGGTGATTTAAGTGATTTGGCTTCACTTTTATACTGTTTGGACCACAGCATTCTTCTCTCTTAAGGAAAAAAACTAAAATAATGTTTTGTTTTACACACCTTTACTTAAAGCGATGTGACTGTAATGGTGTATTGGACCCCATCATCACATTTCAGACTGCTAAAACATCGCAGGGTATTTATTTTAACCTTTGCCAACTCTAAAAGAAGACAGCTGCAGTTACTGGATTAGCTTTTCTGGCTTGAAATATTCTGCCCTGGGTGCAGCAACATTAAAGGATGTAATGGCCACAAGCTGAATTTATCATCACGCTCCCAGTGGGGCCAAGCCATTGTTGTTCAGTCTTGACCTCTGGACAGACGGGAGCATCCCGCATATATCTCAGTATGGCCTCTGCCTCCATTAAATGCTCATGGAGCGAGGAAGAGAAAACATATTGGTTTGAAATAAAAGCTTTATCATTGAATTGTGTGCTCCCTAACCCTGCTTTCCCTCCATGGAGCATTGATTTTGGACATTTATGTTGGCTACATGTGAGAAGTGCTGGGGTGTCGGTGGGAGGATCGAAGACGGTAGAATTATGGGCTTTTACCGGTCCGCTGAGGCATCTCGTCAAAATCTGGTCTGCAGCAGAGAGATCCCTTCTGCTTGAGGAGTATTGAATGCAGGTGTGTGTATATCTGTGGGCAACGTTATGCATTTTGCAAAGCAGTATGAGTCACTTTGTGAATCCCATAAATCATTTGTGAGGAGAGAAACACCGTCAAGCGAGGTTTAACCTAAAAGTTTCATCGGGGAGAGAAGCGTTCTCAGAGCTTTTTGTCTGAAGTGGGATGAGATGAGATTGAGGCGCTCCCATTGGCACTTGACAGGCGTTGTCATGATATTGCGGGGGAATCAACAACACATATGGGAACGGATCATACATCCGAGCTGTATCATGTGTAGCAAAGCTTGCTCCGCTCTGACTCCGTCGCCATCAGCATCTCACCTGTTACAAAAAATTAATGCGAGGCTGATGCACACGGATAGATGCCTTATGCTCTCGTGACCTACATGTAAAATGGCCTCAGGATTGTACAGCTAATTTTCGAATGGAAGCTAACAGGAATGCTTTTGAGGCCCGCACACTGACAGATGATTCGATTAGCTGTAATTGAGACGTGCCCTAGTCGAAGCTGTTATACCAGTGCTCATCTGCTCCGATTGAAAGAGCTGCAGCTCGAAACTGTGATGTCGAAGCTTCTTCATATCATTAGTAAAGATAATCAAAACAACTTTAAACAGTTTTTTAAAAGGTATTCATTAAGAGTGGCTCATAAAATGAATCATTCGTTCATGCTTTACAATTTAATAACAAGAGCAACATTTGGTTTGCCAAATTGGAAAAATGAATCTGCTTGGCTTGATCCTCCCGCATCCTTATCACAGAAGGTGAATCAAAAAGAGTCATATGTGAGTAGAATCTTATCAATACATTATAAAGTATTGATAAATGTTCACAAATCAATCTGATGTACTCAGGCATTTGTGGCTTTCAGGAGCTTTTCAAATGTATCACACAATCCTTCCAAGAGTTCGTCCAGCTGACGTGGAACTCAAATCTCTACCTGAGCTGTCTGTGGAAAAGTTGCTTTGTGGGTAATGTCGTCACCAGGGTTTAGCAAGAGGAACGTGTGGCATAAAAAAAGAGGAAATCTCAAATTCTGCTGCATTCATTTTAATTTAGCAATTTTTAATGTGTGACTTATATAACAGCTATAGAAGGGGAGTTGAAGACATGCTGCAGATCCCCTGCATGTTACAAAGATTTTTGTGCTAACTAAATGCTGGTGGTGGTTTAGTTTACACTGAGGAATAATGAGTCTTCTTCCAGAGACTTAAAACTGAAAAAAAAAGTCAAGGACATGAGTCAGACAAGCGATAAATTCTTGCTCTGTTCTCAATACACAGACATGTACTCCAGTCTGTGCACCCAAAGCTATAACAGCAATAGAATGCACTACATTAGTCTCCTCTATAGCTTGTCTTTCCGTATGACGTCTGATCAAGAGAAATCACAAGGAAACATACAGAATGTGAAAATTTGCCCTCATGCATGTCCATCTTTGTTTGTCTTATTTACCTCGCTGTAAAAACTCTCCATGTACACACACACACAAATGGACAAACCATTCCCAGACTCACAGAGCTGTAAACAGCATGTCCCTGTAAAGGGATTATGTTTGGTGCTGAGCAGAACGAGCGCAGACAGGCAGACGGACGGTGTGTCTGTGGCCTACTGATTATCCTACTGCTCGTCTGTCTGCGTTGATCCATTTTCCCCCCTGCGACATGGCCACACCCTCATGCTGCTCTACCGCCACCGCTGCACGTCAGGGTAACAAATGACCGCCCTTCCCTCTGGGAAAGTAGTATGATCATCTGTCCACGCAGCTGGAGGGAAATGTCAGGAAACATGCATTTATCTAGCCAATCAATGTTAGATAGCTGCAGAGAACAGATCTTACAGACGTGACGGCCGCTGACGTGACGTTTTTGTCGCCTTATTGTTGGGCTTTTGAAATACAGCTGCCATCGATCATTACAGACTGTTTGGTCAATACAGCTTGTAAGATACAAGCGTGGATGGTTAAGTCGATATTTATAAGTGCAGGTACATGCAATTTGATATGGTGGCCACGTGAGTTTGGCCCCTGTAAGGAGGGATCCATTGGCTCTGTGGGCTTTGTGCAAGCCTGTGGAGCAATCAATGAGTTCAATGAGCAAGCTCCATCAGATTAAGAGCCCTGAGGATATGCTGTTCATACATGATAAGGCTGTGTAAACTGTCCTGTTTCATTTCATCACAATAGCCCCTCTGCCACCACAACCATGGAAATGCCATTTACATGCAGGGGTCTTCAATGTATGGCTGTGGGTGGGCTCACAAAGAAAAGGCTTATCTTGTTTAACCATGGGCCAATAGCACAAGCAGTTTTATTTGCAGCCGTGTAAAAGATGCGCTCCATCTTCTTGGACATACACTCTGCTCTCAATGTGTTGTTTCCTTATGAAGTGATATTGCATTTCATGAGTCACACTCTTTCCCTGCAGATCACAGATCAGACCATTGCGTTTATGGATGCTGGGTTATTGCCTGTGCTGTCCTGAGGGCGTAGAGGACATTTGTTATTACTCCCAAATGTGGCGTAGCATTCTTGCTTATATTGTGTTTAATCGTAGCGTACCCTCTTTCTCTTCTGTCCCTGTCAATGTGTGTGTGCAGCTCGAAAGGCTAAAACGCTCACTGTCTTTCAAGACCATCATGCGCAGTAAGAGCGTGGAGAACTTCTTCCAGAGATCCTACAGCGACGCCCGCCTGCCGCCGGATTTCATCACCGACCCGCCTCCTCCTTCTCCCCCTCTGCTGCCTGGCTCGCCTCTTGTCGGCGAGCGCTCGCCGTCCATCTCGCCATCTCTCAGCCCCAACCCCTCCATCGCCTCACACTCCCCCTCTCTCAGCCTTTCCCCATCGCTGCCCATCAAGCCTCCAAGACCACAGATCACTCACTGTTTTCAAGACCACGTCTTTCGCAAGCCCACCAACTGCCAGCACTGCAAGCACATGATAGTGGGTAAGGTGCTCAATACATCCTCCTGTTGTGAAGCCAAGGTTTAGATTTAGCTGCAGGGTTCAAGAGATTTCTGGCAATTTTCAGAAAACCATTGTATAAAGAGTTTTAAGGCCAACAAGCAACAAGATGAATTGTGACCATAAAACATTTGATTCAGAGCACAAAACGGAAAAGGCAAAGGTAGAAGATAAATCATGGTCTCTCTGTGGTAAATGTTATCTAACGCTGAACCATCAGATCATAGCCGACATGATTGGTGGAAGCAGCGAGTTCCACCAATTAGAGACATTACTATTACACTGAGGATTATGGGAGATGTAGTACTTCTCTTTGACAATGTGAATAAAACTACACAGAACCACACTGTTGAGCTCTATATCCATCAAATATAGGATTAGAGGTTAGTTTAGCTTTGCACAAAGACTGTGACAGGGATCTATGTCTGAAGTTAATGTAGCATAAACATCATAGAATCACTTGTGTGAAACAAACCTCACTGTCTGAGTTTTTCTACTTCATTTATTGAAAATGAGATTCACTCGACTGTTTGACTTCAATGCTGCTCTCACAATGTGTATGGCTGTGAAGAATACATGACATTATTAAGAGGTGCAGATGTACAAGTGCATTTATTCCTCATTTGCTGCATGCTAGTTTTTCTGCCAAATCTACTTCCTGTCACTATGATTAATTACGGACTCCAACCTGCTCCTCTTTATATGCCCATATGCAGGTATTTTTTTTGCATGCTTTGTGGTTTTAGTTATGTAATACATCACCTCGGTCTATCTGCATTCCTCTGCAGTCCCCAAACACTCCAGTCCAGCCTCCGTCTCCTCGTTAGGCTGATGAAGTAGAATCGGTGTTTTTCCAAAGTGAAAGCAGTGTTTCGGTTGCGCCATCCAGTTTAATGCGATTGTTGTTCTAGCTCCACATCAGATCAGTCGGTGTAATCGCATCTCCAACAAATCCAGAAATCTGTTATCCTTTGTGTGTAGGATAAAAAGGGAACTCAACCCCTTAATCCTTACAAAACATTCAACAATCAACAGAGGATTTGTCATTACATGACAAATGAGCAAGCATGAACAACTCTGCGCTCAGAGGCTTTTAATTGCTCAGGCGCTTGAAAACAGAGACGAAAAGGTGAGATGACTCAATGCCAAATCGAATATGATTGAAATATCTCTAGGTTGGTTACCAATCTCTCCAGGACGTTTTTGAGAGGTGCTGTTAGTTATGAAGCCGTTGATATCAGATCAGTGAGCAGCACGTGCTTGATAAAACTAGGACAGTGCTTGATTACCTGAGCAGAGAGAAACCTGTTCGTGTGATCTGAAGGCCCCTTTGTTTTGATGGAACAGTCTGTTCTGCAGCCTGCTGGGTTTTTCCTCCTTTTTTAATTCCTCTGTGTCCGTGTCTTTGCTCTTATTATCTCGTCTTGGTCCCTCTCCACAGGAAACTCCAAACAAGCTCTGCGGTGTAAAACGTGCAAGATGGCCGCTCACCTGTGGTGCACCTCGGAACTGTCGCAGCAGCTGTGTCAGGGGAAGGTGCGAAAACACACACTGAATACAACACTCATTTGTAACACTGGTAATTTTTCTCATCATAGTCACTGAGCGAATGTCTTGGTTTTCTCAACTTTTTATCTGTCATCTGTGAATTGGCTGTTTCTATAATTTGGCAACTTCTTTAGTGCGAAGTAATCACTGCTGTGGTGTTTCTACACTGCACTTTACTTCAGACTGGGTCCTCTTAGGTTATATATCTATTCATTTTTGCTTTGGTTCTTAAATAAAACTCAGAACAAGGTTTCTGCTTGAAACCACTAAATATATAAGAGAAAAACATTTAAAACAACGCCACCTAGGGATATGGAGAGCCCCAGGACTCTTAAGCTACACAAAAGGCTACACAGGTTCTTTTAAAATTAGGGGTGAGTAGAGTTAACACCTCAACTGAAAGTATATTGAAAGAGGTTTATTATCGAAGAACATAATGACAAAAATGAAAACATCTCTTAATACTTATCACTAAATGTCCAATATTGTCTCTCAGTGGCTGAAACTTTTTGTCCAACACAAATGTTGCACGTGTCCCAATTCAGGGGCCCCATCCTTCAGAGGCTGCATTTAAAAATTGATTGTATCACAGCAGTGAGAATGGGCTGTCCATTTCAAAGGCTCCTTTAAACGCTGCAGACAAATGTATTGTGAGCAACAAAGAATCCAACGGGTATATTCATCAACTTGGTGGCAGAGCATTCATAAATGCAGCCTCTCAAAGTCGTTAATGATGCCATAGTAGGAGATGGACAAGCCGGTGATACAAATAGGAAATCCTCCGTGGACCGTTTGACTTCAGCTCGGCCTCAACTCAGCCTACGGAGGCCACATCTTCATTGACCAAGTAGAATGAGTTCTCTGAAGGATGCAGCCCCTGAACCCAGCTCATATGTATCTATCAATACAGTTTGTTAATTAACACCTTCTTTTTTTTTTCAATCTCCACAAAACCCAAAGTGTCAAAACAATATTTAACCATTTAAGGGGAGGTTGCACGCTGGAGAATGTTTTTATAGGTCTTTATAGTGGTAATGAACCCCGCCTAACCCTTTAGAAACGTCTGAAGATTATAAGATTTGTGATGATAAATTAATTGTATTGTAAGGAAAGGAGAAACAACTTGCAAAAAAGTCTTAGAAGAATGATAATTCTACTTCAAAAGAGAAAGTGGGATCATTTCTTTACAGCGATTAAGAGAATGAAAATGTGTCCTTATGGATATCTGTGTTCAATCTGAACTCCTTCTTTACCGACACAGTTTTAAAAGCCACATAATAAAAACACCAGCAACATTAAGTTTGTCTTACAGTAATCATTTGAATAATCTGAGCAGAAACTGGAGTTAGCAGTTACAATGGTGACTGAACCTTGATTTTTACCAGTGCTTAGAAATTAATTTGTTAATGTTTGAGGGCAAAGCCTAACTGCATTGTTAACGGTGGAAAAATTTACTGAAAGTGAAATGAAAGTGTTGAATAAGTCTTGTGTCGTATCACTGAGGCACATGCAAGATGGAAGACATTACAGTTCCCTTCAAGTGAAGCCAAACAATCACCCCCTGATGGCTGGCTACAGTATAGGTCATAAACCCCAACTCCTCCATGTCAGTGGATGGGACGTGGACCAAACCAAAAAGTTTACATCAAAAAAAGAGGGTTTCTGTCATTTTAAGTAGATCTTATCAGTTCTCATAATGGTTTTAATTAGTATTATTATTTGATGCTGTAAAAATAAGGTGAAATGTCACGATCAACACCTGAGACTGACATGTGATTGGTCAAGTGTGTGTAGCGGCTTCATCTAACGATCACTACTGTACAGACTCTGGCTCCAAAAACCACAAGATGGTGATACCTGTATTTAGGTTATTTTAGCTTCATTTTTGTACAAAGTCTATCTTTATAAAGGCCTACAGTTATCAAAAATAATATGAATACTACACAATAATCTAAGATCACATAACTGATTGTTCAGAGTGAACTGTTTCTAAATAGGCCACAGGTAAACGTGGCCAGGCCTGGTTTTTAATAACTCTGCCACACTCTAAAAACCCAGTTAAAATTTATAGGGGGGATTTTCTCTCTTAAAAAAAGAGCCAACAACACCACCTATAGGTTTAGAATCTGAGCCTAGGACTCCATAAGCTTGCTGGTTAAAACTCAGGGGGAGTAAAAACAGGTGCCTATTCAATTCAATTAAAACTTATTTATCATAATAGAAAATAGGACATAAAACACCACTGTAAAAATAATTAACACAATTTTCTCCCATATTCTAAAAGAATAATAGCACTAAAAATGTAAAGGTTCAAAGAAGTGAGGATATAAAGCAGTTTAAAGACCATAAATGTATAACATATTTTTTACAACTTATATCCTAAATCGATATCACAGTACATTATAAATCCTTTATCGATATAACTTTTAAAGGCAGAGTAATGTTCTACATTGGACATTACATCGTGGCATTTGTGTGCAGCCGACAGATAATTTGGAGAGATTTCCGTCCGGGGTTGTGTTTTTATCCTCCAGTGCAGAAACATTAGCATGCAGCAAGTGGCTAGACCCAAAGCACTGTTGAAGATGGCTCTGTGCTGTTTGATAGAGGAGCACAAAGAGGGAGAGGGAGAGAGAGAGGTGGGGGGATGATAAGGGAAGGGAAAAGGTAAAAATGTTATCTGTCCAGAATCTGGGCTTCATTTCAGGGACCAAAAGGAGCCACTTATTACCTTTGGTCCTTAAAGTGTTTGTCTCTTCAGCCTAATGTGATAAAGTGAATGGCTCATTTGCAAGTCAAGTCAAGGCAAAGGCAAACCGATATCCAGCCGAAACACTTACTGTGCTTAATTCAGTGTGAAATTGCTATCGTGCAAACACACACACAGAATCACATGCCTGTGTGTAAGCCATGTGCATACAAGTAAGTGCCTGAGTGAATACATTGCTCTTAATTAGCAGCAAAGAGAGCTGACACTGTTTCTCCATTTGTAACTCTTTAGTTGCGGCATGTGTGCCTGCCTATGTGTTTCCATGTGTTTCAATCATTTGTATTTCATTAATGTCTCTATACATGGAATCTACCTCCCCCCAACACAACCTATCAAAAAAGAAGTAATGGAAGCTGGAAAATAAAAACAAAAATCATTATTCTCTTTGCTCTCCTCCATTAGCCTGGAGCGTTCAAGCGTAACTTCAGCTCGCCGATGCTTGTCAATGACCAACTGGCTGTCGTCAAGGAAGTTCAGCCGAGCCAAGGTGAGATTACTCTGAGTGTCTGTGCTCGTGTACATGTGCACTTGGTTTGTTTGCGCCCGTGTGCTTTCGTTTCGTCTTGTTGCTCTTGTCCCAGCCGTTTTCGGTTTATTTTTAGATTTTTGTTTTGTTTTGTGTGTGTGTGTGTGTGTGTATGCTTGTGCGTGTGCTGTAATAAAACCAGAACTGTCTCCATCTCACCTGACAACCGAGGAGCATGAAGTGGAAAAAGAGAGAGAGGGAGAACAAATTCAGCTTCTCTTGGAGGCTGACGGACACTCGGCACCCTGAAAGTATGTGAATAAATATTTATAAGTTCTAATGTTTATGTTTTTATATCTTTGTTTATGATTTGAATTGTATATGTATCCTTGGACCGAGGATGGTAATTCATCGTCTGACACTACGCCTCACACCTTTAAGGCTTTGTAAACATATACATACATAGAAGCAGGACTATTGGGCCAGTGTTGTAGCACTAATATTAAGGTGTGTGTGTGTGTATGGAGAGAGTTGTGCAGCTGTATATCAATCTGTGTATGTGTAATCAGATTTGTAAACGTGAAAAAGAATCTGCAAATGCGTGCTGAATTCTGTAAATGTGTATTTAGAATCTGTATGCGCATAATTTATTTGTAAATGTGGAAAATATCTGTAAATGTGCATTGAGATTTGTACATGTGCAGATAAATATGTAAATGTGTGATTATATCTGTGAATACATGTAGATAAATCTTTAAATGTGTAATTAGATATTAATGGCCGCCTCACTGGCCACACCTCATACCTCTCCCATTGAGTCCAACAACTAAAAGAGGAGCGACACGCCCTTACGAGGAGCAAAACACTTCAGCCATTAATATCTATGTACACATTTCTAGATTTATCTTCACATTTTCTGATCTGTGCCCACATTTACACATTTCTCTCCAAGTCTCAAGACACTTGCAAATCTTATTGCACATTTACAACATTTTATTTATTAATTTACAAATCTGATTATGCACACATCCATATACAGTTACACAATCCCCCCACATGCACACTCAAGTAAATTCAATTACAATATTGGCCCCATACACCATCATTCTGATATTTCCTTCTAATTTAATTGTCTCTGGATACTAAAACACTCTGCTGTCAGATCCACTTGCCTTACATGTATCTGAATTTGTTCTTCCTCTGAACTGGAGCTTGTTTTACTTTGCCGAACCTCTGGATCATGAACTGTGTAGGTAGGTGACGTGCTCCTACATCTCCCAACGTCCTTGTGCTACCCACGATTCAGTTTTCGAGTAACCCCACAGCACCACAATGCTTGGGACTCTGCCAGGGCAGACCGCACCCTGCCAAAACTCACTATCTCCCATTGCAAAGTGTCTGTGTAATTATGCTGACAAAAGGCTCTGTGAAACGTAGAGAAGTGTTTGTCACATGGCAAATTTTATGATGGTATAGCTGCTATGAACCCATATTACAATAGAGTTCTCATTTTTGCTCTGAAAACCATGCTAAGGGTCACTGTTTCTGTAGAAAATAATTATTTGTGCAGAGAAGGCTCTGATTACTCTCTTGCCGTGCAATTAATTGCTCTGTGCAGGAGTAAATCCTCCACTGAAACTGCTACAATTAATTTAAAGTGTAAACTAGCTTCATTACCAATAAATACCTCTTCTATCGTCACACTTACTGCAAGATTTCTGTTTATCTGTCAGGGGCACAGAGGCGCTGACGTCAATACGAGGCAGCGAGTTGTTAAGGCTTCTCCCTCGTAGACACAAACACTCGCAGAACATCTGGCCTTGCAGTTAAAATCATTTCAGGGTTTCATTCAAAGTGTGTTGAGTTGGGTGTAGGAGAAAAAAAAGGGAGCAGAAAATTTAATTCCTGATTTCAGAAATATTCTCCTCCAGCACTTCCATCTACATGAAATGTACCGATGAAGGCTCTCTGAGGATTTCCATATTTTAAATCACATCTCTCATTCCCTTTCTACTCAACTCCAACTCCAGATATATTGCAGCTATTAAAACGGAGACACATCCCTCGCCAATAAATGAATTAATAAGTAAGTCAAAGCGTGTACATTTATTGGGATGTCTTGATGTCTCCTTAACTTTTGGCTGCTGTCCTCTCCCAGATCTAAAGTGGGTCACTTTGGTCCAGAACTCACGGTGTTACGACTGTTATATTTAGACCTCTGGCTCCTCCAGATTGGCACAGGCACAACAATCATGATGTGCAGCCATAATTATAGAGCGTGTGGAGTATGAATCATTTATATGTGCGTTTTTAAATGAAGTGGATATGAGCGTGTGTGTATGTGTGTTAGTCTTATGAATGTGTGTGTGTGTGGTTTCAGAGGCTGTGCGGACACGCGTCGACCCCGTGTACGCTGCCTTGCGCTATGGGACGTCTTTGGCACAGATGACCCGCTCCAGTTTTGGCAGTTCAGAGTCACCGACGCGCAGCCTGGTATGACACCATCACCCAGAAGGAGGGTGGAGAGGAGAGTTGGACCCTGTGTGATTAAGACACACAAAGTTTTAAAGATGGTCCACTGGTTTTATTTAAGATTCAGAATGTTATGTCTATCCACATTAGCTGATGTCAATTATCAGCAACACAAAACATTAAGTTTTGTCAATACACTTAAAACTAAATCAGAAAGGTTTTACCAACACATTTATTCCAGGAAACTATATTCACATTCCTATAGATTATACTATGTAGATTAAGAATATATTTCCAGTACGAGTGCTGCCATGTTGCACATTAGGAACCAGAGTCTGCACAGTAGCGTTCAGGGGATGAAGCCGTGGCAGCGAGGTTCTGTCATTACACGCACTCAACCAGTCTCAGCTGTCAAACCTTATCAGAAACATGAAAACTGAAACAAACATCAGTGTGATAAGAATAAACCGTCTTTGAGATAAAATGATTTGACGTGTGCTTTGACTTTATAGTTTGATCCATGTCAAGTCAACTATATATATAAATATATATATATATAAAGATAGATATATTGATGGACAGTTTGACGTGACCGGGTGAAAAGTTTGTCCAGGTCACCATAGCTAGATTTTCAGGGGGTTATGAGTGACTCTTTAAAACTCCGTCTCTGTTCTGAGGTCACAGTAGTTCCCTGCTGAGATCGACTTGATTGAAATCCTCCCTCCTCCACATATGGTAAAGAAGTGTTATAATTGAGCACCAGGGTGTCGTCTATAAGAAGCCTAATGGATGGCACTGGTTTCCCTCATTAAACGTGGAGTTGAGCCTGTGTGCAAATCTTTTTCATACATGGAGTGCAGGTTCTCCTCCTGTGTGATGTGGGTTATTCAGAGCAGGAGCTTTGACATCCTGTGGCTAACATTTTATTTTATTTTTTTCTCCTTTGATAAGGGGGAGGGAGGTGAGGAGATGCAGCAGAGACAGTGCAGCATGGAGGAAGAGATAACTCAGGAGACAGGGGGTAAACGCCGCTGTGTGTCCGTGTCTCCGTCCATGTGGATGCGCTCTGTGTCTACGCTGCTGTGTGTCCATGCATATGTCGTGTTTACTTGTGCATGTGTGTGTGTGAGAGATTTACTGTCTGCGTGTGAAAAAAAAAAATTACATGCCTGATTGCATATGTGTGAGTGCTAAGAAAATGTCTCACCACCTTCAGACGCAGCAGTGCCAGACCCTGAGTTTGAGAAGGAGGAGGACGAGAGCACGGGCGAGACTCAGACTCCTGTGGAAGAGAGCAACGTGACGGTACAGCTCTGTTTGATCCGCCTGTGCACACCGTCACCTGTTCTTGTTTTCTTCCTCAAGTGCGTATACCTGTCTCACTAATCCCCCGCCCCCCTGCATCTCAATGTGTCCAGGTGCCCAAGCGCATTGAAGTTCACTCCATCCACACCTATGTAGCGCTCTACAAGTTTCTGCCTCAGGAACAGAATGACCTGGAACTACAGTGAGTAAAAGCCAAACAGACTGCCAATGTGCAAGTATTTCCATAGCCTTGTGCACAGAGGGGTTTTCCTTTTTTTTTTTTTTCTGCTATTTTGCGTGTGAGTGCATTTGGTTTGTCTGTGTTTTTGCCCTGGCTGTTGTTCCTGCAGGATGAAAATGTCCCCACCATCTGCAGAGGACGGTACCAGGGCACCCTTAAGGATGACTAATTATAAACTCGGAGCCCATCACCGTCCCCCACGTAGAGGGAGCGACTGAGCCTTGTTCCCAGCAGGGAAGAGGATAAAAAGGCACTGAATAACTGAGAGATGAAAGGGCGGACAGGCATAGGAGGGGAGACGGCATAGAAGTAAAGATTATCATAGGCAGAGAGAGAGAGAGAACCTGGCAGAAAAAAGAAAATTGCAAATATAGAAGTAGTCTCTATAACATGAAGGAGCACGAAGAAAGACAAGATAGAAAGGACAGAGAAGTAAAAATTAGGGCAGGTGTGTGTGTGTGTGTGTGTGTGTGTGTGTGTGTGTGTGTGTGTGTGTGTGTGTGTGTGTGTGTGTGTGTGTGTGTGTGTGTGTGTGTGTGTGTGTGTGTGTGTGGCAGAAAGGTACATCTGTGAGACTGTTAAAAGCCATCTGTGCTTTCTACAGTGTACAGTAAATGAACTCCAGAAAGGATGATTGTGTCAGTTTGATAAGTGCAACTGTGTAAGAATATTTGCAGTCAAGATCAGACAGAAGTTTCTTCAGAAATGTGTCTGTATTTGGAAAGATTATAAAGTGTTTGTGATTTGTTGGTGCGTGAACTCTGACCCAAATTGATCACATCTAACGTGCACTCACTGGAAACGATAAACATGATTGTCGCCCGCTGAAACATCTTCCAGTTGCTCACTAGATTTAGAAATTTGGTTTTACTTTGTCACGTTGCCCCCTTTTTTACGCAACATGGAAATGACTCCACCATCTGTACCGACAACGCGTCTTCTGCCACCATTTTCACTAGTTTAGAAAAAAACTTGACCATTTTGTTAGCACCATCCATGTTCTTATTTTGGACTGCATCATGCCATTATTGTCAGTGTGGACGCACTTCTGCACTCAAAACAGCAAGTGTGAGTCTGGAAGTACATAAACTGAAACACAGCATATGTGTGTGCACATGGGCCAGATTTTAGAGGTTGATTAAGACAGAAATCTGTTACTTTTCCCACTTAATAAAAACGCAGAACCTTGTTTAATCTTTTGTCCTGCAGTTTTAAGTTGTTGGATAAAGTAGCTAGGCTAATCCCACCAACATTAACCCTTACAATTCCACATGGAGAACTGAAAAGGCACAAAATTAATCTAAAATCATCAAGAACTTAAAATAAACAATATACACATGTTTTAAGCCCTGCTCCTGGGAGAAACATCAGTGAGCAGTGTAATTACACTTCAGATATATGGGTCTCACTCTAATTGGTAAGTGAACTATGTGGAAACTAAACTAAAAATGAGGGCGCGTGCGTGTGTGTGATGATCATATAGGGCAGTTGTGGGAGCAAGCATCTGAGGGACACAACATACAGATTTGCAATTGGGACAGCAGTTTCCCCCTGTATATCTAGGACAGTGGATAAAAACTGTGCTTGTGTGTCTGTGTGTGTGTGTGTGTGTGTGTGTGTGTGTGTGTGTGTAGACATTTCATCAAAAGCAGGTAGCATGATTAGCATGCAGGCCAGGTTGGCAACAGATCCGGTCCAGCCTTGTCCACTGCAGCAGGGCGCCACAGAGTCATATTTCACGTAGACCTCATGACTTTGGTATCGGCCGCTCTGTCACCTCCGCTGAGGGACACAGACTCGTCCACCTCGACCTCTACGCAGCTTTGTAACTGTGGATACCACCACTTGAGTTTGATAACGTTATCTTTTGTCCTCACACTCATGTCTCTGTATTTTCTTTTTCCTGGTGACCGCTCTCGCCCTCTCCCATCCCCAAGTACCCTTTTCCTCTCCACCTCAATCACCTCGTCTTCATGCCTCCTCTTTTTCATCTCCTCTCTTGTCTGATCTCTTGTAGTCCCGGGGATCGGGTGCAGGTCACAGACGACTCCAATGAGGAGTGGTGGAAGGTGGGTAATAAATCATTTGCAAACACGTGTGTGTGTGTGTGTGTGTGTGTGTGTGTGTGTGTCTTTGTGTGCTCATTGGTTTGTATTGGTTGTGCTCATGGATTTTTCTTTTCTTCAGTCCATATTGTGTATTTAAATCTCTGAAATGTGTGTGTGTGTGTGTGTGTGTGTGTGTGTGTGTGTGTTTGTTTGTTTGTTTGTTTGTGTGTGCATGTGCTGATGGATTTGTTTTCTTCAGTACATGTTGTGTATTTAAACTTCTGATATGTGTGTGTGTGTGTGTGTATGTGCCTGCATGGTGCGCATGTGTTAATTCAATTCTTTATTAAGCCTTTAATTCTCGACACCTGCTCTATTTGATCCTGTCATAAACATGCAGGCAGTCACAGACAGAAATAGAACACAATTTCCTCAGAAAATTAGCAAAAGAGTTTAACATAATGAACTCGACTCGTGTTGCAACCTCAAAGAGCTTATTAATGGTTCCGTTACGAGCTTCACTCACTCCCGATGGAAACAAATGTGCTTCAATGTGGCTGTGTGTCTGTAGGTTTCAGTCTCAGACAAAAGAAGCACTCTCACTTAACTGAAGAGCACAGTATGTGTATTTCGGGGTGAAAGTGAAGCTGCAGTCACTTTATTAATAATCAACACTCCAGTTCTTTAAATTTAAACTATGAATAGTTTATGAATCACTTCAATAAACACCCAACACCTGAGGACGAAGGCGATAAATAATGAATTATTGCTGCATAATGAAACACCATCAGCTTTCACCAGCTAACTAGGATGTCATTCAGTAGAGTGCATACCTGTGCCAAGACCGAGTCCCCTTATGAAACCACATTTATATTCATTAAGTCCAGGTTTCTATTTGGATCTGCACCAAATTGCACACGCACACATAATTATCGGTGCCCGGAACTGGCCTGATTATTCAAAATCCTAACAAACAAAGAAAAGCGGATGAAAATATAACGTCCTTGGCAGAGTAGGTTCATATTCTTATTCCAGTTTTACTTGTGCTATGTGTACGTTTTCTCTGCTGTCGGATGATGTTTCTCGCAGAAGTGGGCGTTGATGATCGCTCGCCAAGAGCTTCAGCCATTGTTGTGTGTTCAAGTCAAGGCTATGGAGCACTCGAACGTATGCGTTGCTGCAAAGCTTGGTGGAGGTGCAGTCGTCAACAACAACCAGTTTCCAGCAGCAGGACACACAATATAATTGTGCTAATAATACTGGCAGGTCCATACATCATGACCTGGATTCTTATTAACATGATTTGATTGGCTCATGCCTGATGCTTTAGTATTCGTTTAAACAAGATCTGATTGGCTGGTGCTTGTGCTGCCGCTTGAAGAGTCGAAGTCACGAACGTACCGGAACCAGAGTGCAGTTCAGCAATGCCTGACATCACCACACTCAAAGGGAATGGGCAGAGTTTCTTTGAAAACTGTGACGCATGTGCAGCACTACAGTGTCTCTCTATTCAAAGAAGACTTGAAGTGGAAGGGAAGAGGTGATAGAAATAGATAGGTGATCGAAGCAAAACAAGAGTCAACTGAGGTGTTGCTTTCCACAGCTTTGGAGAATACAGGACTTAAGTTTGATGCTGAAGTTGCAGCATATTGGTTTGTTAAGTTAGCAGCTGTTTATGCTAATGTCAGCTAAGTAACAACAATCTTACACGTAGCTGAAATTATTTATTTTCTTCATTTCAAAACATGATCACTGTTATTTCTGTAAGAATGGTGCCTATTTGGTTCTATTACTAAATAACAACAATAACTGTTCTAAAATGTGTCATTTAGCCATTTCAGAATCACCTTTGTCAAAACTAACCTAATTAATCTATGTTGATAACTGTGTGCTGTTCCTGTGTGTTCCAGGGAAAGAGTGGCGACAGAGTCGGTTTCTTCCCTGCCAACTTTGTGCAGAGGGTCCGTCCAGGAGAGAGAGTGTGGCGGGTCGTACAGAGCGTTAACGCCAACCGAGAGAGAGGACACATGGCCGTCAGGGAATCCCAGGTACAAGAATATTATCATGCTGTTCTATTATTTTAATTTATTTATTTTTTGTGCGTGTTTGCGTTCTTTATTTCTTCATATATGTTACAATCATAAGGCGTAAACTGACAGTTTGGGAACCTGTAGTCACCTCGCTCAGTGCGAGATCTTAAGATTCTATTTGTGGTATTATCCTGTGGTTGCAGGAGGCTGCAGCCTGTTCCAGTACTCACTGGCTGAGAGGCAGGGTACATCCTGCTCAGGCTGCAATCAGAGTGTGATCAAAGCATGGCCTCAAACATTGTCTCTGTGTCATCTCATATCACTTAATACCAATTTTCCATTTTCACACAACCAGAACTTGTATATTTCTCTTGAGCACAAGTCAGAAAATTTTGAACAAAAATGAGAAAAGATACAAATGAGCTGCTAATGAAATCCATTTATTGTGCAAATGCAAATGAGCTGCATGTTTATTAGTTTTGCTGGCAGCACCCGTTCACATTTACACATTTTAGAGAACGATTAATACACTTAGTCACACAATATTCAACAGACAACTGAATATGATTGTTGGTTATTTTCTCAACATAACCTGACAGCTGCTGAGAGTGCGAGTCAGATCGGCCTTCTGATTAATTCCTAATCTGAATCCAAGCAAAACAGTTTGCATGTATTTTACATCAAGAACCAATTATTCAGTTAATCCTGACGTCTTCCACAAATGTCTTTGTCTTTCTGTCTGTCTGTATGTGGTAACTCATATTTCACGTCACGTCCTTTGAAATGGCCGGCATACAATTTATTAAAAAAACAATACCAGTGGAATAAATTATTCACACTTACATATAAGCCACTATAAATGAAGAGCAATAGAGCAAATTCAGTTTCATTTTATGAAAAACATTGACTATAATGTCCTCACTTCAAATAAACCAGATCCAGTATCCAGTATTTTCCGGTATCTCTGTCAGACTAAAGTCCAGCTCTGCCTCCTCCCCTTCAGATCTGTGTGGGGAAGCGAGAGGACGGCGAGGTGTTTCTAAAGCTGAGCAGTGGGAAGAAGAGAGGCCTGGTCCCAGCTGACTCCATAGAGGAGATCTGAGCTTCATCCTTCCACTTCTACTTTACCCACCACCACATCTTCAAACTATTACCAACACCACTTCTTCCACAACCTCCTCTCTGCAAAAAAAACTAAAACAGCTGCGGCCTCTTTGGCCAGTCCTGACTGAGACCAACCTGGACAGAAAACATACACTTCTGCAAAGACCTGGAAACGCAGCCCCCGATGGACACATGGTTTCCAGTTGAGTTGGTTTGCTATTAGTCTTTAATAATGAATTGTACAGTTATGCAGCATAGTCCTGCTTTTACAAAGGGACTGTTTCTCAGCTCTTCTCCTGCTGTCAGTTTATCTGTTAACACACAAAAAATAAATCAATGTTTAGTCAGACAAAGTGTGCACAAGCCAAAAATGCTCTGCATCTATTTGCTTGGATGCTTGTTCCGATTTTGTTTTTCCTAATCAAAAAGGACGTCTACCAATGTGGGAGGAGGTGCCGTTCTGTCATGGGAACATGATGCTACTGTCAATGTCCTTTTCTTCTTTCTACCCACTCTGTATGTCTCATCCCTGTGCGCTCGTGTCAGGGTATGTGGCCCCAGGGATTGATATCAGCTTCGTGCAAACTGGTGCACATGTAACCGGCCAAGGACGACCACTGCCAGCCAGAGTAGGTTAGTTTTTGTTTGCCAGGAGGACACACAATGCAAAAAATCCTCTGTAGTGTCAGCCTGTTTGTGAACAGCCAACTTGAGAGTGCAGAAATTAGAAGATTTTCAAAGGAGAATTGGACACTGTGAAGATCTTTTCACAAGGAATTCAAAACTTTTTTTCTCCCCCAACTTTTTTAGGATGAAATTACAATGAAATTATGGTGTGAAAAATGCATCTTCACCTTTAAACATAAATCAGCCAGAGGACCCCGTGTTCCAGAGGAAAACAAATGGAAGAAATTAAGAACGTTTTTGCAGAACTAATTTTGCCCTTTACAGCTCTCAGACTTGGGAACTGAAACTTTTTTTTCTTGAATGACTCAACCATAGAGGAATAAACATTGAGTCACACAGCAGTTTTTTCGAGGGTTTTCATTTTATCGTCTTGTTTTCAACAAAGGAAGGAAGGGAGGTGAAACTCCTCGAGTGTCGCGGTTACATGTGGCAGAAGCCGTTTCCCTGTTTTCACACAAAAGGAGCACGGCAGTTATAAAAAAAGGAGGGAGGCCGGTTCCTGCAGAGACCTGCTGAAGACCAACAGAGAGTGTTGCACAGCATCGTTACATGTTCAAACAACAGGAAACAAAAGTCTGCCAGAGAGAGAAAAAAAAATTAAAATAAAAACAACAGAGAGGTTTCTGGCTGTGACAAGGAGGACAAGTTCCGCTTACAGCTTGGAGGAGGACACAGGAAAACAGAGACAGTAGGAGATGCAGCAAGATGTGGAACGTTGTGAGTGTGTTATGAGTCAGTGTGTGCACGCAGGTAGTGTTGTACCCTTGGGTTCACGAGTCATCATTGATCAAATGTCAGCCCGTCGTCTCCATCTCTCTCTTCCTCCTGATCGTGATGTGACTGATCAGCTCTGACATAAAGCGGAGGCATTTTTTTTCATGCATGTTCGATGTTGTTTTGTAGACTTCTTTAGCGATTCATGAATTCATTAGTAAATGTGATGCATTTCTTTCCAGAGAGAGGAACTGCACAAGATCACAAGCATTAGGAAAATGTGAAATGCAAGCACCGAGTGTAAGTAAAACGATGGTACCACAAAATATGAATAACTGAACTCTTCTTTTCCAGATGAAAGAGATCCAGCTGATATGATCATCCTTTAATCTACAATTCAATATAAGACCCTTAGAGGCTGTTACAAATAAACGTCTCTTCTTGTAATAAGGACAATGACACTTTATTTTGTGTCATTTCCTTCATAGCAGCTTCCTTCTTAAGTCAAATTGTGGTTTGATGTTTTATATGGCAGCAAAAAACATCACTGGAAAAAAATTTGTGTCCGAGAAGAACTGGATAAAAAATTTTTACCTGTAAAAACACTTTGTTATCTTGCATTTCGCTTCGTTTTACGCAAACGTCACATAGGATTTCAACATTTCAAGTATGTGTTAGGATGTTTTTCCCAAGCCCAGAGTAAATAAAAGATCTTTACAAAACTCTCTCTGCCCTTCTTATGTACGCAGTCTGTCACACAACACGCAGCTGATCACCTAGGTCTGTACAACAGGAGGCAGATTGAAAACACTGAAGATAAAAATGGCCCTCAGAAGAGAACGTACATCGCCCAAAGCCCCAACAGTCCCCTTACGCAACCACTTAAATTCACTAATCATCCGCATCCTTATTTAGATCTGCACCAAATTGCACACACTCATAAATGTTCGTCTTCTTTTCAACAAGATCCATGAATCATTCTCCAAGAAATGTTGCAAAGTGAACTATCACACAATGTTAAAGAAAGTGTAGAATAGAATTCCTGGAAATCTTTTGTGGGTTCTTCCTTGGCCCATTTCACATCCTTCCACCAGGTTTTGTGAAAATAATTTGGGTAGTTTTTGTGTGATCTTGCTTTCAAACAAGGGACAGCGAAGGTGAAAAGTGAGACCAAGGCTTTCTTAAATTGTGTGAATTGTAGTTTTCTTTACCCCAGAAAAGGCCCTTTATATTTAAATACTTTATATTTACATCGAGGGGACCCTCTCTACGGAGGCCGCCATGTTTTTTACATTAGTCCAGACTGGACAAACTAAACACCTTTTGAGTTTTTATGACAACTAATGGCTACCCACAGGTCCTTTTTCATGTTTGGAAGGAGAGGGTGAGGTGAGGGGTGTTCAGCTGCAACATGCAATTTCAACACTGTACCTTTAAGGAAGTCTCTACTGCACGTATTTTATTTTTGGGTGTATAATTCAACACCAACGTACGAAAACAATAACACCACTTGACTAATGAAGCGGTTGAGTTTCGGCGTCGACATTCGCCGCTACATACCTCTATTAACACTTGACAGAGCTGCCCATCTGCTGTGACTCAGAGCACAGTGAGTCCTTTCAAGCTGTTGAAACTTTGCCAGTGTGTCAGAGCTCTGTTGAACGGTTCCATGTTTCTCTCCCTCCTCCAATCCTCTCATTTCATTTCTCTGGCTCAGGCTGCCTCTCTCCCGCAGCCTCCTTCTAACTCTTACTCTACAGAAGTTGACACAGACCCTGGCGCTCTCCTCTGTCTCTCGCCGTCTCTCTTAATCTTCTGGCTCTCCTCCCTTGCCTCTCTCCCCTTGAGTTCCCGTCGTCGCTTCATGCGGACGTCTCTCTTCCTGCATAAGCCTGGCTCTGAGCTGCACTGGTGCAACACGCGAGGGACTGGCTGTCTACTTGCTCTCCTCTTTTTCTTCAGCCCTTGTTTTGACATTATCTATAATTAAAGTTGAGGTGAGGATGCTCTGTTTGCACTCACCTCACCTGATTGGATTTCTAAGAAAAGATGGAAAAGCTGCTGAAAGTGAAATGGCCTATTAGTAACGTCTCATTTCTGCTGGCTGCCTGGAATCCGCTTGGCCATGATGTCGACTTTCTAATAAAGCAATAGGATGAGGGGGAGCAGGCAATGAAGGCCTGATGGTGTAAATGTGGTTATTTCTGAAATCTGGCCCCGCGTCACATCCACACACCCTGCAGGGCTTCGCTTGTACTCCTGTAAAATAAATGTCCGCCGCCATTATTCAGAACGTCCCCAGCAGTTATTATTGTGTCTCATGACCTTTCGAGGTGCCTTCGAGCAAAGTGTCACGACTAACTGCCTCTGTGCTTTCTGTGCAGGTGAACACAGGGCCGCAGCATCAATAGTCAGACAGAGAGACAAAAAGGAAAAAGAGAGCGAGAAAGAGAGAGAAAAAGAGAGAGAGAAAGAGAGCGCTTCATCTGCTGCACTGAACATTGTGTTCCTCGTCTTTTATCTCTCATCCGTGCCGTTCTTTCTGTTTAACGTCAAGCTGTTTGTGCTGTGTTTGGCAGCAGCTTCCAGTGTGGTCTGGGTATGGACGAGAATCTCTATAAGAGAAGAAGGAACAACCTAAACCTAGTTTTCCTTGACAGCTGTGAGAGAGTGGCTCAATATCTCCCTGCTGTGAGCAGCTTGGTTAAAGGTTCAGTCTCTTAATGATTCCTAGTGGAAATCTTACGGTGACAGGGTAAACGCTGAGTTATTACAGAGGGTGTGATGAGTCACAGATTTTGATAAGGATATCTGTTGCATTAATTGAAAAAATGTAATTTCCCGAGCATCAGTTTTTGCAATGTCTGTGCCAGTGATTCCACAACTGGATGAATAAATGTGATCAAGTTTGGGGCTGGATCAATGACCTTATGACATGCCAGCCCCAAAAGTGAAGCCAAAACTAATGGTTTAGTTTAACCCTAATGGTTGCCTGCGGTATAGATCCTAAACCCTGCCAGCACCAAGTTAACAAATGGGACATGTGTTGCATTTATTTTGTCTCAAAATTATAATCATAATTGTGAGGAAGCATTTCTATTGTGCAAGTGCACAGAACAGTATCCTTAAGCATAGAGGCGCACACGTGAGCAAATCCCTGACTGGATTTTTGTGTCGACCGCAGTGGTATCTATGATCAACGAAGTTTAGAAAGGTTAGAGGGAAGAGGGTTAGAAGATCAGATTGATAGATAGCCACTGTCTCACTCTCGTGTTTGCTTCTCCGCTCACAGATACGGTTCTGTGCACTTGCACAATAAAAATGCTCCCTTGGTTTTGCACAAGCACGGATGTGATTTTTTTAAGTGTGCAAATTTGAGACTAAATAGACTTGGACCAAAAGATGGTTTCTGTCATTTTAGGCAGTTCTTATCCCAGTAATATGAGTCCAAGAGTTCATGTTCACTGTACGTTTGGTATGCTATAAAAATGTGAAACATCACGATTGGCAGCTGTCAATGACTTGCAAGAATGTCTATCATTAGGACATAGATACCCTGTTATCAGATATTTGCACCATGAGATTTCATCCAGGATATTTTGGCTTCATTTTTTTCTGTGAGACAAAGTGGAGCTGCGTTGTCCATATTTATGGCCAGGAGTGGGTGGGACTGACTGTAGCTCATGACTGCCTGGTCAGTATCCTAAATAAATGATTTATACCACTAGATAGGAAAATCAGGAAAATTCATAGCTAGTGCAATTCTAATGGCTCCCATTCAATGCCATAACACCCCAGAAGTAACTAATTCTGTATTTTCAATGCTTACTTTTAGTTTTTATACAAAAATCCTACATTTTAAGATAAAAAAATGTGTTTTTCCCACTCAAATACTCTCAATACACTTGAGGACAGCTGTAATGATTATCAGCAACAGATCTGGTCAAAGTGATTTCCAAGTAAATTCACAAAAATGGCAAGTAAACCACATAAAGTAGGTCACGTTTAAAATCCTGAGCAAAACATATTTCATATTCACCACCCACCAGAACACAAACAGGCACAAGCTCACACACACTCACACACTCAGGCTCTCCCCTCCCTGGTATTTATTTTTATAAGTATATGCAATTTTCACACGTTCTGTTTCTAGAGGGTGGAAGCGAGCGATTATCGAAGCAAAGCAAACAATGACAAAAACAGATGTCAGGGGAAACCAATCGCAAAAATAGAGCTGGTTAAATGAATAGTCCCTCTAAGAATAGCAGGTAATCACAGGTTGGTAAAACACACACAAACCCACACACACGCACACATGGGTCACTGATACCAGCTGACAGGAACATAAAGCATTATTTCTTCAGCTGTGAATACAACATATCATTACCTTTTTCACTTCACCCACACAGGAACAAATGCAGCGCAGTATCTGTCACACACACACACACACACGTTAATAAACATACAGAATGGGCAGACTGAGAAATAGAAACAAAAAGCAATTTACAATGCTGTCACATGTATGTGGAGAACGCATGGCACAGAGGCGGGTTTGAAGTTATCATCTCGCTGCTGCTTTACATCCCCACTTCCACTTCTGTTCTCGTCTCCTCACTGTATCGCACATGACAGAGGAGGAAAAGCCAAGCGAGACAAATGCCAACAGTGGAAAGACTTGTTTAATAAAACAACCACGATGACAACCTCGAGGCTAAGGTGCATCCAGTCCAGAAAATGAACACATTTGGAAAATAAACAAAATCCAGGCCGTCTTAACCAGGACTATATATCATGCTCTTCTTTCTCTCCCTCACCACTTTAAAACAAAGCTTGTAGAAGACATGATACTGGATTTCTTTGCAGTTACGTGGCGTGTAAATCTGGGATTAAGGAGTGCTGTGTGAGAAAGCACCAGAGAGCTATCAGACGGATAAATCAGATGTTTTGGGGGAGGGAGACTGGACCACTGGTCAACTTTGCTTTTAAGAGAGAAAAAGAATAAACACCATCACTCATGTGTCTGGTAGATTGTTTGCTCTGCTAGTCACAGTGCTTACAGTTGAGCATGAAACATATTGAGCGACTGCTCAGGTCAACGGCTAAAGGATAAGAGCGTCTTCCAGATGCATTTTTAAAAAATATTTTGCACACATATTTCTGGTAGGATGTTTGCACATGGAACTGGAGGACAGTGTTGGATATTTCATTATTTGTTTCCTTTCCTCCAGGCAGTGGTTGGCACTGTTGCCTTACAGCAAGAAGGTTCCCGTATCGAATCTCGATTCTGACTGGATCTTTTTGTGCAGAGTTTGCATGTTCTCCCCCGTTTCCAGGTACTCTGGCTTCCTCTCACCAGTGGGGACCTGTCCAGGATGTAACTCGCCTCACACCCAACGTGACCCTTGAGAGATCCTGTAAGTGTCAAATGTTCGGTTATGTAATTTCAAATTAAGCCATTTTAAATGAAATACAAAGAAGTAGGCAAAAGACCAATAAAATATAAATGTTAAATATGACAGTATTGTAGAAATATTGTACATGGACATAGATAAATACAAATAAATGTATGATAAAAGGCAAATTACTACACCATTCAGACGCTGATGCACGTTCTTTTAGCGAAATTATTATTATTATTATTTTTTTTTTTTTTCATTTGCTTTGGCTCCCTATGATGTCACTTTCAAACCTTAATGAGAAAGAAATGTAATAAAGCCTTGATATTTTGCATAAACCTTATCATAAATGACTGTAAATAAAAAGAATACACAAATATATAGAACTTGAATTTAAAAAGAACAGAATTTCTATTTAAAATGTAAACATAAATAAACTCTCATCCAAACTGTTTATTCTGGAAAAGTTTTCATAACAGCAAACATAGACACCCATATGTCTGTGAATAGCTTATATCGGCCAATATTTATTTTCTAACCAATTAATTGGTCGGGCTCACAAGGCTACCATCGATTCTATGGAGGGTGGCTGTGATTGTTTCTGATCTTTTGTTTATGAGAAAATAACTCCTACAGCTAGACAGACAGACAGACAGACAGACAGACAGACAGACAGACAGACAGACACAGACAGAAAGACAGACATGCAGACAGACAGACACACAGACACGCAGACAGACAGACACAGACACACAGACAGACAGACAGACACACAGACAGACACACAGACAGACACATAGACACACAGACAGACAGATAGACAGACACACAGACAGACACACAGACAGAAAGACAGACAGACACACAGACAGACACATAGACACACAGATAGACAGACAGACAGACAGAAAGACAGACAGACATACAGACAGACACATAGACACACAGATAGACAGACAGACACACAGACACAGACACACAGACAGACAGACAGACAGACACAGACAGACAGACACAGACAGACAGACAGACATGCAGACAGACAGACACACAGACACGCAGACAGACAGACAGACACAGACACACAGACAGACAGACACAGACACACAGACAGACACACAGACAGACACATAGACACACAGACAGACAGACAGACACACAGACACAGACACACAGACAGACAGACAGATAGACAGACACACAGACAGACACACAGACAGAAAGACAGACAGACACACAGACAGACACATAGACACACAGACAGACAGACACACAGACAGAAAGACAGACAGACATACAGACAGACACATAGACACACAGATAGACAGACAGACAGACAGACAGACAGACACACAGACAGACACATAGACAGACACACAGACAGACACACAGACAGACACATAGACAGACACACAGACAGACACACACACAGACACAGACACAGACACAGACACAGCCAGACAGACAGACAGACAGATAGACAGACACACAGACACACAGACAGATAGACAGACAGACAGACAGATGGGTGTTCTGTGATGTCAGTGAGTCCATGAGCAGACAGAAGCCAGAGGTGACTGCTGATATGATGATTGGATGAGACTGACAGGCAGGGGGGCACTGCCAGGGGGCCGATAGCTCCACCGTCCCCCTGGCAGAAAAATGATACCAGGAGATGTTGGTCTGACTGTGATTCAGCACTCAGTCAGTAATGATGACTAATGCTTCGAACTGGCCACTGACTCATCAGCCTCTTCTTCATACCATTAGCGGGCTCTGCCCCCCCGGTGTGCTCTGCCCCTGATCAGCGCAGGTTAGTGATAAACTAACATGGACGTCACGCTCCTGTGTATCAGTGATTGCCCTACATTTGTTTAATACATTCTCGCGCTAATTAAAGTCAACTGTGACCCTGCACCCTCCACCAACACACTCACACACTCAGACTGCATGATATGCTCTATTAATGAAACATGAGCTTCACTCGCCCCATGCACCCTTCTCTCTCACGTACTTGTTGCTGTTCTCTGTCTCTCCAAGAGTTTGCAACCAGAGGCGTCGCTAGTAGTGTAGTGCTGGTTTATGAGCCAGAGCTGCTGCAGTACACAAACATACACACACACACTCACACAGATGAGCTGTTATTGTGAACAACTCACATCCTCCTCTCTACACATCTGACCTTCACATTGGTCAACAGAAGAAATTAAACTGTGAGTGCCTGCTGAAGAGAAAGAAACACTGAGAGCCTCAGTGTCTGTCTGAAGATGTTTTTCCACATACACGCTGCTAAAAAGGCCTTTTTTAACATTGAGATATCAGTGGGCCAACTGATCTCCATGTTCCCTACTTCAATAATAATTAGGGCAGGTGTCCATTGCCAATTACTCAAAAATTACCGAGCCGATTTGCCAAAACATTTTGTGGAGGGGTGTGGCTGCAAGCCAAGGAAGAAGCTTGGGTCCCATAGGACAAAAATTACAACAGAGGTGAAGGAAAACTGCAATGTTTTGGAAGATAGTTTATTTGCTTAGTTGTTGACAGTTTGTGACAGGTTGTGTGGGGACATGGGTGTTTTACTATGCATAACCAGTAGAGCAGTCCTGTTGTGAAATCCAGGTTGTCACAAGTTAGATGATGTAGTGATAATAGTGTAAATCTTTCATGTCTTTCCGATAGATACAAAGATGTTGTGTTAGCTTAGATTAGCATTAACATCAAAAAACTGTTGAAATAGCAAACCAAACATAAACTGTGTAAAGATGGACGATGTGTCTCCACTGTGGACGCAGCCATCTTCCACCGATTATGTCAGTAGCATGGAGGAAACAGCGGTATAGAGGTCTTTGACCAATCGTGAGTTAGTCTTACCTGTCAATGAATCCTGACATGTCACCATTTTATTTTTGTCCCATCTGCTAACATGTAGGAGGCACAGTTTATGGCCTATACTGCATCCAGCCACCAGGGGGTGATCAAGACACATTTAACAAGAACTAATCTAAAAACAAAATAATCTTAAAATCCTAATCAGTACCATTCAATCTTAGAAGAAAAGTTCTGTTTTTACATTGGAATGTATAAAGTTTCCATCTGTGCCTACGATCTAAAACTGAGATTAGTTATTTTGCATACTATTACTCTCTTACAGTTTATATCCAGTGTTTTTGTATTCATGTTCCGTAATGTCCACTTAATTTCTTCCCTGCTGAATTACCTCCGATACTACCATGACTCGATTTCCTCCCATGGGATCAATACAGTTTTCTCTCAGACTGCTGGTTCATGTCACCCCCTCTCCCCTCATATTGAGCTAATGTAAACTAATCATTCTGGATTTCATGGCTGTTAATTGAACACTGACCTACCTGCTGCTCTGTGCATTTCACAATTAAACAGCATGCGCAAATCAATCGGTGACCCCTTACACGTGTCACGCAGATATGAAACATAGACAAAACTCATATACACAGTCTGCAGCTAATGACAAATTTAAATCCCCTATAGAGACATGCAGGATGCGGAGAGGAGTTTAATCAGGTTCTCGCTAATTGGCAGCTTTGATAAATTATTACAAGGGACAGAACTTTTGGTGGCTCTTTTGAAGATGTTGTGAAACAAGGTAGTTTAAATTACTGCTGGAGCTTGACTGGATCACAGGGCACTTATTAGGGAGTCAGGCTTTGATTAATGAAGCGGCAAACCCGGTAAATATGAGGAAATCAGGACAAGGATTGATGTTGTGATGTGGATGTCAACAAAAGGAAGTGTAATCAACCCTAAATTGTCTTCTGCAGTAATCAGGTCTCATCTCAGGCAACATCTAAGAAACAAAATCACATCTAATCTAAATGACTCTGAAAGTCTGCCAGAATAAATCATGTCAGTGTCTCATATTGAATGACTCTCTCCGCGTTCAGGACTGTATTATGCAAATCCTTGTCACGGTGCAGGAACAATATGGGCTTTCTCAACCTGCAGCATCAATCTATTGTCGACCTGTGGGCATGTGACTCAAAGCTCTAATCTGGTGCTGCTGAGCTATCTGCAGCACACTGCTCTACGGTCTGTACCGACACAAAGAGAGTTGTTACGCACGAGAGATAAATACCACACTGTCTGTGCCTGCGACGGAGAAATACGGTCACCTTGTTGTCCCCTCCTCATGGACTCATGTTTGCACACTTTTTCACAGCGACAGAAAGGGAACCTGCGTGGATTACAAATTGCAAAACGCAGAGGGGGAGCAAGGGAATGCTTGAAGATTTACACGTGAATATTTTTTTGCCATGAAAATGATCCCGGCCATGAAGACAAACAGCAGAGAAGAAGAAAGGGAGGTTTGATGTATGGTGTGACGTGATTTAATGATAAAGAAAAGAAGGTTGAAGGTTTTTTAAAAATGTCATCAGTCTACACATTTTTGGGCAACTTTCAGCATCCTGGCTGCTGCTGCTGCTCCGCCTGCTGCACAAGAAACTGGGACTGCTTGCTTCAACAGACAGCTTAGTCAACTAAATGAGTTTGTGTGGACAAGAGAAATGAATTCTTTCCCTCTCTGTGTCCGTCTGGACATTCTCTCTGCTGCCTTTCTTGTGGCACTGGCCTTACAAGCATCCAGACTCACTTAACTGAAATGCACGAAAACATTCACCCACTTTTAAAATTTAGATTTTTTTAAACTCACCCAATTCAGTGTAACAAAGTTTCGTGTGCTGTAGGATTTTGCCATTTTGTAGAACTTTTTGGGGGGCTCAAGAGATGTTTTATTCTAATACATAGGATACATTTCCATAAGGCTGCAGTGTCACATGCTGGTGGAAGAGCTGAGCCTGTTTACACCCGTGCAAACGACTCTCGTTGTTAATCCTATCAGTTCAGCAGACATGTAGTTGCAGCTATGAATCACCCTCTTCAAACAGGGCCATGGGAAAAGGGAGAAAAGGGAGGGGAGTGGAGGTTTTGGGTCATCTATTCTGGAAGAAGCTGGCTAAATCAGGGCATGACGACTGTATAGTTAACCTACTTCAATTTATCTCCTTGTTTCAGGGTTTTACTGAGGCAATATTTTTTCTCCGTCAGTGACTCTCTGGTTTGTCTCCTGCGTGTTCTTTGAATGAGATTGCGAAATAGAAAAGTGATTTATACTCAAATGAGAAAATCGTCAAAGGGAAAAAAGAATCAGTGCCTATTACGTTTCTATTATAGTGCTACTGTAATAAATTATATTATATTTGCTGTCCTGCTATTAGACTAATCAAATATATGCTTTTAGTTGTAATTTATGTAATTTAATATTACGCGATATGATTTTTAATAATTTTTTGGACCACTACAGGGCACCTAATATCTAGGAGTTGAAACACATAGTCGAACCATTTTGTTGCTCGTGGAGCCACTCTGCAGATACTTGCTCCTGTAGGTCACTGCAAATCTTACCCAGACGCTGTCGTCACAGAGACAGAGAATGATTCGCAATCAAAATGTTTTACTGGTGTGTTTTTGCCCTTGAGTGGTCAAAGCAGTGTCAGGGAGATGAACAGCACCTGTAATTAAACCTACAATGATTTATGTAAATAGTTTTTTTTCCATAATCACAAACTGTGGATCCAACAGATTCATCTAAATCGTCAATTAATATTTTTACTTCTTTTTAGAGGCATCAGAAGATTAAGACAAACTGTGACCCTGCATGTGTTCATACTGTACCTTGTTGGTTTTATACTATACTATACATTCCTTTTTTAATGGAATGGAATGGACTGCATTTATATTGCGCCTATTTAGTATTATCAGCCACTCAAAGCACTTTACAGTACAAGGTGCATTCAACCAAATCATCCAGCGCTTCTTACTGCATTTTCTATCACACGTCATCCGGAACAACCATCAAGGGCAATTGGTGTTCAGTATCTTTCCAAAGGACACTTCACAATAACAGGAGAAGCCGGTGATCGAACCTCTGATCTTCTGGTTAGTGGACAGCCACAGTCAAAAAAAAAAAGACTTGCCTGCCTTTTCAAACTTCCTTGAATTTATGAGGATCGTCTTTACTGCAGGAGCCACATAAAACTAAACAAATGATTAAACTGATTTAACTACAGTAATCACATTGAAAAATAAATTTAGTTGAAACAGAATGGCTGCATCAAATCACACAGGCTTATAGACATTAGTTGCCTTGATATCGCTGCTTTTTCCAACACAACACAATTTTTTCCAAGAAAATCAATGAAAAAGCTGAAAGTGCTTACATTTCCTAATTTGGAGCTTCAAAAATCAATGGCTCCTGTCCTGAACCATACTGCATCCTTCTACCAAGTTTCTTTATAATCTGTTCTGTAATGTTTGTGTAATCCTGCTTAAAAACCAATAAACCAACAAACCAACAGACAGGAGTGAAAACATAACCTCATTATTTGTCCAGGAAAAAAAAACTCCCTGCCTAGCAACAGATTTAAGATTAATTTCCATTGGTCCATGAAAACGAAATGCGATCTACAGCAAACGTATTAAAGGTCCGGTGTGTAAGATTTAGATGAAATGGATCTATTGGCAGGATTTTAATGTAGAATAATCTTCATGATGTTTTCATTTCATCTAAATTGTATGAATTATAGTTTTCTTTACCCAAGAAAAGGTCCTTTATATTCAAATACTTTATATTTACATTATTTTACTTTATTTTTACATTAGCCCAGACTGGACAAACTAAACACCTTTTGAGTTTTAATGACAACTAAAGACCACCACTGGTTCTTTTTCATGTTTGGAAGGAGAGGGTGAGGTGAGGGGTGTTCAGCTGCAACATGCAATTTCAACACTAGATATCACAAAATTCTACACACTGTACCTTTAAGATGTTTTAAAATTCATCCATCACCTATTCAATGTTTCCTTAGAGCTGTGGCTCATTAGTGTAGAGTGAGTGTCTTATTGTGGTTTTTCCTTTGTGCTGCTCTGTAAAGCACATGATGCACACACACACAAAAAAGAGCGAGCTCTGCGTGATAGGTGATGCTCACTGTGTAGATAATTGGCATGGCCTTTCCAGGGAGCCAGGGTGATGGTGAGGCTGTGATTAAACAGTCTAACGTGTTTTCTTAGTGTTGCTGGTATCAGCCTATAAGCTCGGCCCCTAGGCAGCGTCATCACTCCCATGGGACACCAGTGGAATACAAAACAATTATCAACCTTGCAGTCAACACGGACATCTAATCACTCCGGTACTTTCCACACCTGCTGAACACCTGCAAACCACTTCCACCTCCTGAAAACCCTGCTGACAAGACGCAAAGCAAGACTAAGATGTTTACTGTGTCGACCACGTCACCATAGAAACTACTCGGGGGAGAAGCGTAACGACTTTGAAAGCCTCGCAAAATGTCCAAAGCAGTATCACAATCTTAAAGGTGGATTCAGCGATTCTGGATTCATGCACGTGTATCACCAAGGTGCACTGCTAAAGTTGGAATAAGTCACCACAGAGTTTAACATTATCTGCTGACACAATACAACCTCTGTATTCTCAGAAACTCCTGTTCAATGACCAGAATCAGCTGCAACAGTGTGCATGTGACTGTCGTTAAGGAAGATTGTATCTTATCTCTGTGTGGTCACCACAACCTGCAGCTCGGTCCAGAGGCAAATTCCAGTGAAATGGCTCCAGATATTCATGCAGGTTTTTTCGCTCTTTCTTTATTTTGTTATCTTCTTTGAATAAGCGCTGAGTGGGGTTCTGAGTGGGGTCTTAGTAATGGGTAATCTCAGAAACCAAACATTGTACTTTAGCTTTATGTCATCATGTATTAGTTTCATTAGTAGGCCCCTCTGCTTCTTCCTGATTTGCTTCGTTGTCCCTCGGCCTGATGCTCTGGTGCTCTGGCCAGGACCAGCTCGGTTCCCTTCTCTTGATGTGGCCTTCTTGAGAAGAGGCAACAGAGAGCTCAGGTACTGCATTCTCACTTCCCCATCCTTCATGTACTGATGCACCATGTCCTGACCACCATGTTTGCATCCTGAGACTGCAGGAAAAAAGATAGACAGGCACGGAGAGGCTGACTGATGCTTTTATTTGCCTTTATTTTATAAATGACAATTTACAAAGAAATGAGATATACAATAGCTGCTGGCTTGGAACAGTAGCAGACACTGTGTGAAGCAGTGCACAGTCCCTGCAGCTTGACTGAGTGTGCAGGTCAGCTGGTGTAGGATGGGTAAATGTATGGAACCTAAAGAAGAAGCGTGGCCACCAGTGAGGGGAGGGAGGAAGCCTGGGGCTGCAGAGCCAAGAGAATGACCTTCGGCAGAGCAAAGGAAAAACAGTGGAGACACCGTCTGAGCTCAAACTGACAGGCTGTTACAGAGCTAAGCTGAAGCTTTGAAATGAACTCTGCTTCGCTCCACTGAGCCACAAGAAAATGAATTGTTTGACACAAAAAAGAAACTGTTTAACACTTGAAAGAAAAAGGAACCTTTCAGATTCTGAAACCTTTTAAAGTTTTCTATTGTAGGGATGGTGTATTTCATGTACAAGGCTGAGCAAGCTCCCAATTATAAATGTTTCAATGTATATTCAACCCTAAATTCAAGTTAAGCAAAATGTGACGCATTTAGACAGACTTGATGTTTTAGTTTAACTTCTTAATGCTGAGAACAAACTGTTTAAACTGCACAAAGAGCTGGAGCAGTTTTAGAGGCAACATGGGGTCACACAGGCTTTTTTCCTTTAAACTGCAGTTTCTATTAAGGTTAAAACATTTCATGGCATTTTTTTCCCCATGATTTTAGGGCCTTAAACTTCTATTCCTTTTGACCCTCTGTCCTCCCCTGTAGATGTCAGTGCAACATATTGATCTTTGGTTCCAGTAAATTTAGCATCAATATCTCATTTGTCTTGAAGCTGGAGCGACAAGTTTTATCTTCATCACAAGTATATTTATAAGATTTTTTGGACCATGTTAAAGTTTAATATGAGCCCCATTAAATTCTCCTGAGGGAAATTTGTCAGAATAATCAGAAAGTGTGGATTAATTGATGAAAACAGTTGCAGATCTATCACTCAGCTCTATAAAGGTTAAAAAAACCCAAACAGTTTAACCACATACACACTGCTGTTCCCCAAAGGTTCACGAAGGCAAAAGCTTATCTCCAACAGCTTTACCTCAGTTGAGCAGATCTGACAGTTGAGTCTTGAATACTTCATTTTCAAAGTCTCAATCCGCCCCCAAAGCGACACTTCCTGTGACTCAGCTCTTACTCATGTTGAGCCCTTTGTTCATATTTAATGAGCTCCAACATGGTCGGCAAATGTCAACCAATCTGTGTGGCCAAAAAGAGCTCAAGAGTCGCTGGAGGAGAGCAGCTGCTCGAGTGTGTGAACAAAGAGATGCTTTCAATTGCAATTAAATGACTGAGCAAAAATCTTGGTCCCGGAGATGATACCTCTCCAGCAGCTGCTGCTGCTGCTGCTGAAGGGCAGACGTCTGGCAGTGGTCATGTAAACACTCACATGAGAAGATGACTGCATGAAAAACACTTTGATCAAAAATGTAACTCATTTTATTGGGTCAACAAGCATGTCACTGAAGACCTGTTGTCTTCAAAGAATTCAATCTGATATTCTCAGACACTTCACATGCTAATCAATGTTTAAAGTGACAAATTCTTTCAAATTAAAATATTAATGTATGTCAGCTACATTAGCAAACTTAAACCAAAGAGACCCCAATTTTGTAATTCTCAAATTAAATTAACAGTCCAAAGCTTGCAGAGATTTAAGAGTCAAACTGCAGATGCATTTTTTTCTTTAACATTTCAGTGGGGCTTCCTCCGGTTTCTCCTCAGAAGGACGGGACTGTTTGATGCCGAACAGGTTGCGCAGGTTGACCTCTGGGTCGACATAATGTGGGATCTTGCGTTCATTGAAGAGGCCTGAGAGGTTGGTTTCAACTTTGGCACGTCTGGAGATGCGCATGCGCAGGGCGAAGAGGCGGTGTAGGTTATGCTCCACAAGGGGCTGATGGTTTCCGTTCAGACGCTTCTGCCAAGATTTCTTGGCCCTCTGACGTTTCTGTTGGGATATTTAAAAATATAAACATATTTTAGTTGGAAGTTTTTGGATATTGTTTTTGCCATTGCTTTGGTTCTGTAAAGCCACTTGTTATCTTAAAAGTTCTAGAGGGATCCAAAAATCAATCATCTGACCAGGATGATTTAGCCCTCATCTGAGGTGTGAAGTATTGACGTCAGACTTACCTTCAGAGTGGTGGCACTTGGGTCATGGTGAAGCAGGTGTCTATTCATACTCTCCTGTGGAAGAAAAATCATAGAGAATAACATACTGAAGCTTTGAAAAAATACAAAAAGCTGTGAAATGTGCAGAAATCATCACTCATTGAAGTTTACACCCAGTTTCATCTGCTTCAAATTTGGATTTTGCATTTTTCACAGAAATCTGAAATTTGCTCATTAGTGTCTCAGTTGTAATATTTCTATTAGATGGCAGTTCTTCATTATAAGCAAATCACAAGATAAATAAAGGATATTGTTTTGTAATCCAAGAAGGATATCACCTCACAAGGACCAGCAAACATGTTATGTACCCGCATAGCAAACTTGCGTGGGCAGTCAGGGAAGGAGCACTTGTATTTGAGGAGCTCGAGGTGAACCTTGCGGATGTGGTGCTGCAGGTTAAAGGTCGTGGAGAAGTAGGCCTGGCAGTCCTTCCTGGGACAGACCAGGACAGGCTTGTGGGAAGCATGGGTCCACTTGTGCCTCCGCAGAGTATCTGATTTCTTAAATGCCTTCTTACACACTGGGCACACAAAGGTGGCTGCAACACATTTTAAAAAGACAGAAGTATCAACCAACATTGCCATCGGACACTGGGTTAAAAACCGTAAATTAGTTAATGCTATGCTTAAAGAAACATTTGGGATGGAATTTTCACAATGATCACAACCTGGGTGTTTGGCCAAGTGCTTCTGAAGCTTCCCCCAGGTGTGTTCGAGCACCTTGCAGTCGGCACGAGGGCAGCGGTAACCTGCAGGGCACCCGACACCACGGTCAGTGAGTGCATCAGGAAATAAAGACCATCACTAACAGTTGCCTTCACACATCACGTATAATATTTTTCCTGAGAGAGTCATCGTGTAAAATTGAAACGCAGGTCCTCTTTTTAATGAAGGAATTTGACAGGGGTGGAAGATGAAAGAACCCCTGCCAGGATTGAAATAGACCAACCTGTGTGCTTCTTCTCATGAGCGTTGCGGGCGCTGTGGGAGACGAACGTGGCGCCGCATCCGTCCTTGGTGCACCTGAACCCAACAGGGAATAGACAGGTAAAAATAAATTCAATCAATTCAGTGGGGCCACACCCACTAAACCATTTAGTTATCTCCTGCTGTAGTCTGCACTGCAGGGAATTAAACAGGTTTAATGCATTAACAATGGTAACTGCACATATTTTACAGACAGGATTGATTTCAGACATTGTATTAACTCATAGGACAAAGCTACAGGCTGGATTTTCTCTGCAGGGAAGAATAAACAGTGTTGTAGAGACGTACTTGAACTCAACAGACACACCGTGCCCCTTTAAGTGCAGCTTCAGCAGTCTGCGCTTTTTGAAGGTTAAGGAGCAGTTGGGCTGGTTA